>NC_081417.1:6954385-7289385 GCF_949786415.1 Peromyscus eremicus | reverse complement strand
TAAAAGCCAATGCTAGGGCTGGAGAGATGGCTCAGAGGTTAAGAGCACTGACTGCTTTTCCAGAGGTCCTGAGTTCAATTCCCAGCAACCACATGGTGGCTCACAACCATCTGTAGTGAGATCTGGCACCCTCTTCTGTATACATAATAAATAAATCTTAAAAAAAAAAAAAAAGCCAATGCTAAGACTTCTGCCTGTGGGGTCAGGAGCTCTCTATCTAGATACTTAAGCTTGGCCCTATTGTAAGGGAAGCTCTGGGAAAAAAATGGGTCATAAGGAGCTGTCTGCCCTCTGGGCTTTCAGGATCTAGATTAGTATATTGTAAACGGGCCTTTGTAAGTCATTCTAGGAATTGAGATGGATTGTCCTGTCTGTCCTGAACTATGTCTTGAATCTTTTCATAGTTTACTAGTTTGAGGGTAGCCTTCCAAAGACCTGCTAGGAGGCAGGTTGCAAACTGATTGCTAGCTAGAGAGCTACTTGGGGTATTAAAATCCCACCATGGGGGCTGGAGAGATGGCTCAGTGGTTAAGAGCACCGACTGCTCTTCCAGAGGTCCTGAGTTCAATTCCCAGCAACCACATGGTGGCTCACAACCATCTATAATGAGATCTGGCGCCCTCTTCTGGCCTGCAGGGACACACGCAGGCAGAATACTGTATACCTAATAAATAAATCTTTAAAAATAAAATAAAATAAAATAAAAATAAAATAAAATCCCACCATGGATCTCAACTGGGGACTGCCTCAGCCCTGGGAGGATGTGCTGCATTAGTCTGGGGGACCTCATCTGTATGGATTCTAGGCTGTTCCCAAACTCATCTGTGCTCCTCAAGAAGTAGGTTGTTAATTAGGATCAGGTATATATCATGAAAGGTGAGATTATAGGATTGGGTGATATATTGGAATTCTTTACTAAAAGAAGTAGAGTTGGATATATAGGAACTCAGTTTCTTTTGTATCTGACAGAGTTCTGCCAGGGAGAAAGGGACATGTACCTTAACCAGTCCATCCACCCCAGCTACCTCTCACAAAGGGAGGATGGCTGCCAGGTTGGTTTGACTGGGGTAGGGTTCCTTAGCAGCTCGAGAACACACAACAGGGGGATTAAAAGTGGGAGCCAGGGTTGGGTGGTTGGAGTGGCCTGGTACCAGAGAGGAGGAAGGGGATGGAGGAGAGGAAGGAGTGGGAGGTTGCAAAGGTGAGAGTCCATTATCAGGGTCTAGAGCAGTAGTGAGACGTTCCTCTGTTTCAGGTCGTATACTGAGGAGCACACGGGCAGCTGAACAGGAATCAAGGACAGAGGGTTTGGAGCTAAGATGGAAAAAAGCTTGGATATAAGATAACACTTTCCACCTGCCCCCCATTTGCTGACAGAAGTTAGATAACTCCTGTAAAATATCAGGGTCCAGTGAGCCATTAGGTGGCCATTTTTTTGTTGTTATCTAAGGGATAGTTAAGCCATTTTTTAGTGCAGATGCAGATAAGCTTAAAAGTCTGGAAATAGGGCATTAAGCTGAGAGGTTTGTCAGTTTCTAAAAAGCAGCCCAGAGATGTGAGACTTATGGGATTAGAGGGCTTATTTCCCATGATGGTGGCAGAGAGAGAGAAAAATAAATGAGATCCAATAGCTTTAATATCTCAGGTGTCCCAGAGATTGAGGATTGATGAAGAATGGCGCAAGTTGTTCAGTGTTCTGTCAAGCAAAGAGTGAGGGTCAGGGCAATAGCCCACAGGACGAAAGTCTGAGAGATGAGAAATGAACAGAAACGAGGCCTCAGACCACAGTCGTGGTGAATGGCTGGGGATGACAGCAATGGGGGCTGACTGTAGCTGTTAAAGACCATTGACAGGGTACCCCCACTTCCCAGGACACCAGTGGATTGCCAGATGATCAACGGCAGTTCCCACGGGTCCAGGGAAGTGTTCACACTGACTGGAAAAGGGAAAGCTCATCAGTCGAAGTAGCCGGCGTTGTGAAGTGATCCCACAGCCAGGCAGACGGAAAGTGGGTAGCTGTAGATGAACGAACCTTGGCTCAGGATCCTGGTGCAGGTGCACTAGAGATCCTGTTTCAGCACAGCACCAATGCACAGCACCAGTGCTATTTATTTGCCCATGTTATTTACTAGGTGCGAGAAAACAGGAGGTACAACAGAGCCCACTACAGGAATTTTATTAGGGAAAGGAAAAGGTGGGCATGAGTAGGCCTATTGGAGGGAAGCGTGCAGAGAGAGAGCAGGGAGCAGGTGGAGTCTGCTGTTATAGGTCACCTTGTGAATGTGGATATGGGCTTACTTATAGACTATGTAACTATGCTGCATGCAAATTATGAAGGACATAAGGCCCTCGAGTGATTAAACATTTTGCCTGACTGCTGACAGCACATACGCAATCATGTGATTCCAGAAATGGCTAGGAATAATAACACCAGGTTTCTCCTTAACGCTAAAATGCCCCCCCCATCATGATATCTCTTTCAGTACTCTCCCTTTCCATCCTGCCCCCAACTCAACCAACCTAATCCCTCATGTTCCCATCCCCCATCTCCTCCCCTCCACACCCCCAAACCCCCATTTTCCCCAGGAGATCTCATCTATTTCCCCTTCCCAGGGAAATCCATACATCCCTCTTGAGGTCCTCCTTGTTACCTAGAGTCTTTGGGGCTGTGGATTGTAGCCTTATCATTTTCTTTACATCTAGTATCCACTTATGAGTGAATGCATACTATGTTTGTCTTTCTGGGTCTGGGTTACCTCACTCAAGATAATTTTTTTTAGTTCCATTTGCCTTCAGTTTTCATGCTGTCATTGCTCTTTACTGCTGAGTAATACTCCACTGTGTAGATGTACCACATTTTCTTTATTCGTTCTTTGGTTGAGGGGCATCTAGGTTGTTTCCAGGTTCTTTGTTCAGTCTTCTTTGGGGAATATTTTTTATTTTAAATTTGCCTTGTATATGTTGAACATATTCAGATACATGCATCTATTTCACTTTAAATATTTCCTTAAGACAAACTTTCAGGAGTCAGATTAGTGACACAGGGGGAGTAAATCATATTGGATTAAGGGAAAAGGCCAAGTCAACAGGGTAGATCAAGTCAGTTGATAGGTTTTCATGCCCTGATAATAGGTTTCTCTGCCGACGAAGTAAGCCAGATTAAGCCAAATTAAAAGACCAGGTTTGTTATGCCAAGCACTCTTGGGTGACTTTCAAGTCCCCAGAGGTGAGGTGGGGGAAGGGAGGAGACAAATCACATCACCTGTGTGATGATATATTTGTAATCTAAGAAATAAAGCTTGCCTGAAGATCAAAGGACAGAGCTAGCCAGAGTTAGCCATAGAGGTCAGGCAGTAGTGGCACACATCTTTAATCCTAGCACTCGGGAGACAGGCAGAGATCTGTCTAGATTTCTATGAGTTCAAGGTCACATTGGGCTACACAAGATTAATCCAGTCTAAAAGAGAAACAGAGCTAGGAAGTGGTGGCACACACCTTTAATTCCAGCACTTGGGATCACACACCTTTAATCCCAGCACTAGGAAGGTTGAAACAGGAAGTGATATGACTGAGCAGAGAAAGGAATATACAGTGAGAGGAAACAGGAATTTGTGTTTTTTCAGGCTCTTGGAGGCTGAGGAGCTGATGAGGTAGGAGATAATGGCTGTAGTTTGCTCTGCTTCTCTGATCTTTCAGCTTTCACCCTGATATCTGGCTCTGGGTTTTTATTTGAAGACCATTTAGGATTTGTGCAGCACACCTGTCTAGAGGAGGGGGCTTAAATACCTTGTAGGCATGACCCTCAGCTTTGGGAAAGGAGCCTGGGCTTTTGGTGGTCTTTCTGAGGGGGCAGGGTCTGGAGAGAGAGGAGTGGGGCTGAGCAGCAGTTTCCAGCCAAACATCAGTGACCAAAGAGCAATAGAAATTAACAGCTGGGCAATCAACTCAGCAACATACCATATGGAGAGACCAGAGGCATGGGACAATGCACAGCTGCTGGGGACACAAAAGTATGTAGAATGCCAGGTACTTACCTGTTTCTTGAGCTATCACTGGAGGTGAGCTGTAGAGGGCTCAAAGCCATCTCTTGTCTAACGCTTTGCTTTCACGTGATGTGCTGATGATAGAATAGCCAATGGCTGAGGGAGTTGTTTCTCTTCCAACAGGCTAGCTAGCACTGGATGTGACTGTTCTTAAATTGTTCATGATGAGATGCAAACTGGCATTGTGTTGTAGAGTATTTGACTATGTAAAGATGCTGTATTCGTTCAATTATGTAAAGATGTGTTGCATTTGTTTCACCTTGCCTGCCTAAGGCATCTGATTGGTCTAATAAAAGCTGAATGGCCAACAGCTAAGCAGGAGAGTGATAGGCTGGGCTGGTGGGCAGAGAGAATAAGTAGCAGGAAAAATATAGGCAGGAAGAAGAGAAGCAGGAGGAGAGAATGAGGGAGAAAGAGAGGGACATGCCTAGGGCCAGAAGCCAGGTAGCCACCAGCCAGACATGGAGACAGCAGGAAAGTAATATATACAGAAGGAAAGAAATGTAAAAAAGCCCTGAGGTAAAACATAGATGAAGAAAAACAGGTTAAATGATAAGAGCTAGTAGGAGAAGCACAAGATAAAGCCGAACATTCATAACTAATAAGAAGTCTACATGTCATGATTTGGTAGCTGGTTAGTGGCCTAAAAGATAGCCTGTCACAGCATTGGAAGGTTGTTTTCATTGGAATTGTGAACCTTGAAGGCTTAGCAATGCTTGATAAACTAATACATTTAATGTATAATTATGAGGGAGAAGACAGACTGCAACCTCTCTCCCCTCACTCTCCATAGGCTCCATACTAGGGCCCCAGCCCTGGCAGCATTACCAGAAGCCAGGTTGGTCCTAGGCAACCAAGGTAAGATACTGCTCACCCACCCACTAAACATGTTTAAGCCTACCCAACAACCCCAGACTAAATCCTCCCCCCTGAGTATACAACTTCAGAAGAAGACTTCAGTTTTACCAGAGTCCAGGCCAGATATAGGGACCCCAAGTCCCCAAAACCCCAGAGGAGATATCCTACTGGACCTGAATACTCACTAGTCACCAGAACCCTTGGCCATTTAGGCCAGAAGACCAGAGAGAAAAGAGAAAGCAAGGAATAAAACACCTACCCAACAAAGACAAACTCAGGAATCAATACCTAGACTTCTAATACCTAGAGCCACAGGCTGAGACCTAGGATAGAACCAAACATCAATATAATGATGCCTAATGATATTCTGCTATACTCAGACTGGTACCTAGCCCAACTGTCATCAGAGAGCCCTCATCCCACAACTGATGGGAACAGATGCAGAGACCCACAGCCAAACATTAGGCAGAGCTCAGAGAATCCTACAGAAAAGGGAGGAAAAGATTGTAGGAATCAAAGGGGTCAAGGACACCACAAGAAAGCCGACAGAATCAACTATCCTGGGCTTATAGGGGCTCACAGAGACTGAACTGACAACCAGGGAGCCTGCATGGGACTGACTGACTTAGGCATTCTGCCTATGTGTTACACTTGTGTAGCTTGGTCCTCTAATGGGACTTCTAACAGTGGGAGCAGGGGCTGTCTCTGACTCTTTTAATAGCTTTTGGGACCTACTCTTGATACTGAGTCACTTTGTCCAGCCTTAATATGTGGGGAGATGCTTTGTCTTACTGCAACTTGATATGCCATGTTTTGTTGATATCCATGGGAGACCTGTCTTTTCCTGTACAGAAATGGAGGAAGAGTGGATTGTAGGGTGGGAACAGAGGAGGTTGTGGGGAAAGGACTGGGAGGAGAAGAGGGAGGGGAGACTGCATCCAGGATGAAAAATAAACAAACAAACAAATAAATGAAAACAAAAAATTAATTAGGGAGAAGAAAGAGGTTTCTTGTTTGCAAACTAGCATTTCTTTATTAAAAATGAATATTTAAGCACTTTTCAGTTTATTTACTAAAATAATAATCTGTTTAAATGAAGAGAACAGAACAGAATTAAGCAATTCTATAGCCCTTGCTGTATGGGCTGGGAAGAAGCAAGAATGCCAGAGGTTGAGTTCTCTACTGGCTTGGTGCTTCAAGCTCCAAGGATGACCCTGAGAGGCCCGAATGGATTAGCAAATGCTAGCCAAGGCCCAGAATGAGGTAGCTGCATGAGTTTAACACAGGCAATAGCACATACACTTGCTAGTTTACATATCAGACATACTATTCTTTATCAGGGAGAGTAAAGGATCATGGATTTACTCAGTTGGATAGCTAAAGTGGAATAAAATCCTAAACCTAATTTAGAAGTTCTCAAACTCTTGACATACTGTCAAAGACTCACTCCCATGTTCTTGTATGGAAAGACAACTTAAATTTCTTCTGTGCTATAGAATATGAACTTAGTGTTTTCCTTCTGATCAAAGTCCTGTGGCACTCTCTTACCTAAGGATAGAATTTAATTCCAATCACTTTATACTTAGTGTAGTGGTTCTCAACCTATGGGTCATAACCCCACAGGGGCTGCATATCAAATATTTACATTACAATTCATAACAGTAGCAAAATTACAATTATGAAGTTGTAACAAAATAATTTTATGCTTGGGGATCACCACAAGGTGAGGAGCTATATTAAAGGGTCACAGCATACTAAGGTTGAGAACCACTGCCCTAATGCAATATATGTAACAAAAGCTATCCTATACCAAGAGGTGTTTTTCTTCTTGTAGTTGTTCACCAGATGACTGTATGTGAGTCATTAGCAGGCAGCACATGAATACTTGAAAGATATTTGATACAAATCGATGTATTGTCAGTTTCAGACACTCAGCAGATACCCAAGGAATACGAAGAAAGCAGGCAGAGTAGTATTGCATACCTGTATCTCAGCAAGTGGGAGTCAGCAGAAACACTAAGTTTCTGACTAGTTGGGGATATATAATGAGCTTATGAACAGAGCAAAATCACCACAGGCTGTAACTTTGAGGTCAATTTGATGGTCCAGAATGTGATCTGTCTTGTAGACTATTCCTAATGTTCTTTGGCTTGTCTTTTGAGACAGGGTCTCATTATGTAGTTCTGCTTGGCCTAGAACTTACTATATAGACCAGGCTTGCCTTGAGCTCACAGAGATCCACCTGCATCTTCTTCCCGAGTACAGGGATTAAAGGCATGCAACACCATGCCAGGTTTGGAGGCAGAAGCAGGTGGATCTCTGTGTGTTCCAGGCTAGTCTGGTTGACAGAGTGTTTTTAAAGCCAGCCAGGGCTATACACAGAGACTTTGTCTTAAAAAAAAAAAAAAAAAAAAAAAAAAACTAAAAAGAAAGAAAGAAGAAAAAAAAAGCTCTTTGGGCTGGAGAGATGGCTCAGTGGTTAAGAGCACTGACTGCTCTTCCAGAGGTCCTGAGTTCAATTCCCAGCAATCACATGGTGGCTCACAACCATCTGTAATGAGATCTGGTGCCCTCTTCTGGCCTGCAGGCAAACATGCAGGCAGAATACTGTATACACAATAAATAAATAAAAATATTTAAAAAAATTGAGTTTATGGCCAGGCAGTGGTGGCACATGCCTTTAATCCCAGCACTCGGAAGGCAGAGCCAGGCGGATGTCTGTGAGTTCGAGGCCAGCCTGGTCTATGGAGCAAGATCCAGGACAGGCACCAAAGCTACACAGAGAAACCCTGTCTCAAAAAAAATCAAAAAAAAAAAAAAAAAAAAAAAGCTCTTTATAAGTAATTATTTGTTTGGGGGTATATATTGAAATGATTTTTGATAATAAAAATATTCATTTCTTTTTAATAATGTTAATTTATTATTATTATTATTATTAGTGTGTGCATGTGTGTGGTCAGAGGACAACTTGCAGTTTTGTTCATTTCTTTTTAATAATGTTAATTTATTATTATTATTAGTGTGTGTATGTGTGTGGCCAGAGGACAACTGGCAGTTTTGTCCCTCAGGAGTAATGCTTACTTTATTTTGAAACAAGATCACTCACTGATCTGGAGCCCTTCAGATAGGTGAGGCCATCTGTGTGTGTCTGACTTTCAGGGCTGAGGCTACAGGTGCACACCACCAGACCTGACTTTTTTCACCTGGGTTCTGGGAGTCAAACTCAGTCCTTCCTGCTTGCAAGACCATCTCCCCAGCCCTTGATTTTACTTATTCACATTTTTATCAGGAAATTTGTGGTTTGCTGATGGCAATGTCGTTCTTTAAGCTGTGAATGTGTTGCTCTGGTTTGGTTGGTAAATAAAATGCTGATTGGCCAGTAGACAGGTAGGAAGTATAGTACAGGTGGGATAAGCATAGAGGAGAATTCTCGGAACAGGAAGGCTGAGTCAGGAGTCACCAGCCAGACACAGAAGAAGCAAAATGTGAAGGCAGAACTGAGAAAAGGTACCAAGCCATGTGACTAAACATAAATAAGAACTATGGGTTAGTTAAAATGTAAGAGCTAGTCAGTGATAGGCCTGAGCTGATGGCCGAGCAGTTTTAATTAATATAAGCTTCTGAGTGATTATTTTATAAGCGGCTTCAGGGTCTGTGGGGATGGGCAGGACCAGAGAAAACTTCAGCTACCGTTTGCCTTACTGGAAATCACAAATCTAGATGGTCCCAGTTCATAGTATTCTTGAATGCTTCTGCCGGGTCTCTCAGTTACACAGTGCCTTCCCCATTCTGAGATGGAGCAAAAGGTACCTTCTCTTGCTTAGAAGATAGCTTTGTTTTACAAGTTTGAGGGAATATGACATTGGGTAGGAAGAATGAGTCAGGCATTTCACAGTGGGCTGACACTAGCTTGCCTGTCTCCTGTATCTCCTTCTTCGAATTCTCTCTCACATTCCTAATCTCCTTCTTTAGTTTTCACTGTGAACGGGACCATGTATACCTCCATGTTTCAGATCTGGTTGCATCCAGTGTTAGAAAGCCTGTCCTGAGGAGGGGCTCCACACACTCTGCAGGCCTCAAGTGGCTCATGGATAGAATTTAGGCAGACTGTAAGCAAGGGTGAAAACATTCAATAAAAAGCATGGCTCTAGCTAGCATTCTGAGATTTGCTATTAGCAGACATTTGGTCATTTTTCTGTAATGTTCTTGCAATATCATTTCACTTATCACTGCTTTGATATGATGTAGTGAGCAGACCTTGGCTGTTTTGATATTTAATGTATTAGTTAACAAAAGCACATTTATTATACCACAGGTAATATGTTCTCAATATTACATAACTACATTAATACAGTGGGATTACTTCAAAATCCTAGGCTTTATTGTATACATTTAAAGGCATTTTTTTCTGACCAGGGCCTGTGGGCTCCCAGATGTGCAGTGGGACTGTTGGCCCAGAAGCCTGTTTAGACAAACTTTAGTGCCTAATGGACTGCCACCTAAACACCTTGCCTTTCTTTTGTCCCGGTATGCTGTAAAGTCTCATTTCTGCCTTGGAAATGGAAAACATATACCAATATGTTGATGTTGAACTCTGCTTAAGTATTTTTCTTCCAAGGGTACAGAGAACCATGTGACACCTCTTATATCCTGGAGTGGAAAAGACTCAACTTCGTCTTTTACCACCCAAACCACTGCCTCCACCCAAAGTCAGACAGAAATACATACAAATACTAAAAGGGTGGTGATTTTTCCTATTGCGATTATATTTGAAAGTCTGTTAGAAATAAATTTTAACATTAAAAACCATGTGATTTAAAGTATTGAGTAGAGGTTGAAGTGTAGCTTGCAAGGAGAGCATGTGCTTGGCTGGATTCTACAGTCACACCACTCTTCAGTGAAGCCAACATGGCCAGGACAATATTCTAATGGTAGCTGATAACTTTAGGTATCCTTTTGAGTAGTTTGACATAAGATACTACAAATATCTTTATGCTATTTTCACACTTTTTATGTCAGAAATTATTCCAAAGTGAAATGTCTAAAAGAAGAATTCAAGAAAATCTCATCATCATGTGCTCACTTTATATTACTAAATCAAAATGTGATTTCAGGGTATATTTCAGGTAATTATAACTTATTTTAAAAACTCATAAAGGCATTAAAAATCTGAACAAAAAGATCAGCTGGGCATGGTGGCATGTGGTTGTAAATCCAGCCTGGTATCCCAGGCTGAAATGGGAGTCTAGGAGTCTGAGGCCAGGCAGAGTCACAGCAAGACTGGCATATCTCTAAAATCAAAGAAAACACAAAGTAAAACAAAACTGCTGTAGTCAAAATATCTTGCTCCAGAAGGCACATGACCCAGTGTTCCTTGAATTGCTCCACAGATTCAATAAACACATACAGGATATGCATAAGATAACACAATGTTAAGAAAGAGAAAGACTGAGGATTCTTCTAGAACAGTCTAAATTGTCTACTAAAACTAGGCAAGGCAAACAAACTAAGTCAAACCAAAGAAGTATAAACTGAATAAGCAAAGCCATTTATCACATAAAATACAGTAGTGTTTTAAAACTGTACATTCTGATATAAGATTTACGCAGATTATTAAGTAATTTGGGAATTTAAAGTGACTTAGATTTTATGCACTGAATAAAAACTTCTCCAAACCATCACCACCACCAGACCACAAAACCTTTTGGACACTAAAAAGCAAGAAATGAGCATCATTATTATAAGAGTTGCAATATCCTAAGTAATACAATAGAAAAAAATAGAAATTAATGGGAATGTGATTAGACAAATATATGTGGATGTCAAAATCTATTTAGAAAATCGACATGAAACAACTGAGAGCCATTACCACCATTTTAAAAATTTCAGTAGGATGATTGTATACACACACACACACACACACACACACACACACACACACTCACAATTAACAAATTACAAATTAATGGAGAAAGACTAGTTCTCATAATCTAAAATGATGTAGCAGCCCCAGGTGGTAATCCCAGGCCCCAGGAGGGTTGGCAGCAAATGTCTTTATCAGTGGGTCTTGCTGATTCAGTGTTTGTGTTTTTAATCCATTTTACATATTTAGCCTCTCGTTAAGATTTTATTTTCACAAGTATCACACAATAGATTAGGATACTTCTAAACTCTTGTCAAGCACTAATGATGAATAAAAGTGTATAAATTAGTTCCTCCCCTAATGTGTGGTCTGTGTGAACAGGAATACTTTAGTCTTGGGTAGACTTCTGGTCTATACTTATTTGGGCACATGTGTTCAGGAAGACAGATAAGAACATATACTGTAAAGCGTCACATATGTATGAGAGGGCATGACAAAAAGCTAAAAATAACTGGTGAATTTTGGCAACCCACTTTTACCCATGTCACTCTGTACAGTGCCAGGGTTCCTGTGCAGAATTAGTGGTGACCATTGAAGGCATTATTCAAAAGTATTGTACAAGAAGTATGGAGAATAATGACAGATTTTGATGTTTCAAATTAAGTTGAAAAATAATTTGATCCTCAATGAGCAGCTCAACTGCTTGTATTCCAAGGTGACTAAGCATAGTTTTCAGCAAGGGTGTCAGCATCCTAAGAGTGTTGCTTTGCTGTGGAAAAGTCCATCTTGTTTTTGTTCTGAGGATGCAATCCAGGGCTGCAATGAATTTAAGCACGTTATTCCTTGCTGTGGAACATTTGTTAAATGATGCAAAGATGTGTTGCATCCTTTTATGTTGCATTTGTTAAACTCTGTGAAGCTGTTTTACTTTACATGATGGTCTAATAAGTAGCTGAATGGCCAATAGTGAGGCAGGAGAAAGAATCGGCAGGGCTGACAGACAGAGAGAAATAGAAGGAGAAAAAGGGATGAGGAAGCAAGAGAGATCTAGGAGTGAGAAAAGATGGGCCAGCCAGCCAGCCAGCCACAGAGAAAGAGTAAAAGTAAGATTACAGATGTAAGAAAAGGAAAAAGCTTAGCCGGGCGGTGGTGGCGCATGTCTTTAATTCCAGTACTCAGGAGGCAGAACCAGGTGGATCTCTGTGAGTTTGAGGCCAGCCTGGTCTACAGAATGAGATCCAGGGTAGGCACCAAAACTACACAGAGAAACCCTGTCTTGAAAAACCAAAAAAAAAAAAAAAAAAAAAAAAAAAGAAGAAAAGAAAAGAAAAGGAAAGGAAAAAGCCCGGAGGTGTTAAGAACAATTCATGTTAGTCTATTTTGATGGGTAATAGGAATTTATTAAGATATAAATGAGGAAATATACTCATGAATACAGAACAGAGTAAACACCTGAAGTTGTCTGCCCTTCTGTTCAGGAGACAATGCACCTGATTACCTGATTGTTTGATCACACCAGGAAGAAGGAAAAAGGAAGCTTGTGACCCCTCTCCCTTTCCTTTTAAGAGGTCACATACAAAATCAAGAAGTGCCACCTCCTTTGGGCTGTATAGCCCAAGGTCATGGGTGGAACAAATACCACTACATTTCCCCTTTTTGTCTAAATAAGAAGGTTCTAAACCTAATGCAAACTATATACAATAAAAATAATTATCAAGTATTGTTCAGGAAAAACAAAAGGTAATAACATAAACAAAAATGGCTGGGTGGTGGTGGCGCACGCCTTTAATCCCAGCACTTGGGAGGCAGAGGCAGGCGGATCTCTGTGAGTTCGAGGCCAGCCTGGGCTATCAAGTGAGTTCCAGGAAAGGCGCAAAGCTACACAGAGAAACCCTGTCTCGAGAAAAAAAAAAAAAATGGAACTACAACCAACAAGAACAACATCAAACAAGAAACACATGCTAAATGTCCAGACCATAGGTAAATGGCAAATTACCAAGATTACTCCAACAGCTGTCCTATCCTGAAGAATCTAATTCTAGCATCTAATATGTTCTTAGTTAAGACATGAGAGGATTGTAACTGTAACTATCTAGTCTTCAAACCCATCAAAGACCTGAGAAAACAGGAAGTGCAAGCAAGCAACATCCGAAAAATTGCAAGAATTGACAGAGACAGCTGGCAGCCTGTACAGTCACCTAATGTTTCTCAGCACTGTTGGGGCATCCATTTTTGGCTACAGGCCTAGAATATTTGACAGACCATTTTCAGAAGCAGGAATTTTGAAAGACTGTCTTGCCCTGTCTTGGAAAGGTTCAGCAGTCACTTTTCCTTGTGTCCTGTTTGTCCGGAAAGGACAGCGTGCATACTGTCAGCAGCCGAGGCAAGGGCAGTTCTCTGCCCAGCAGGCCATTTTTTGCCAAGAAGAAGATAAACTTCCATATGGAGTGTTTTTGAAGCCCAACATTCTCTTGGGAATAGATCATGCTGCCAGGAGCAATTGTGTCTTGTATCAACAAAATTCTAAGTTATCAAAACATTTAAATGCCATATTCTCTAGGTCTATGAAGTATTTAAAGATTACCTATCCATTTGATATATATTTCTGTAAATCTGGAAAACCTAACTAACATAACTATAACTATGACAAGCATGGGTGACTATTAATCTATAAGTCTTATCTACCTAAATATCCTAAGGACTAAGACTACACATTAAAAGTAAACAATCTGTAAACAGATATACAGTATAAGGACAATGACCTCAAAAATGTGACAATATACAAAATATCTTAATTGGAGGTAGAAATGTATAGTGCAATATGACAACAATATGCTTAAAATGTATCAATATACAAAATATCCTAAACAGAGGTAGAATATACATACAGTATAATAAATATAATTATACATTTGTATCAATATATAAATATTTCAAATAGGAGTAGGAATATATGTACAATATGACAAATATAGTTTTGTATTTGTATCAATATACTAATTATCTTAAACAGGAATAGAAAAATAATTGGCATTTTGTATCAATATACAAGAATCCATACCAGCGCAAATTATCTAAGACTGATAGTTTGCTAAATTAGTTTACAAGTAGATACAATAATCTACATTAATATCCTATCCTATCTATTCCCCTTATTTGTTTTCCAAAGGAGAATTTTGAGTCTAAACTTTATTGGTCTACTCCCAACCCTATTACAACTTATAACCAACTCCTAACAGATGACAATTATCCATAACCCTGAGAAAACAAAACCTTTTGGGAGAGGGGGCATTGTTTTCTTAAAATTGATTCCTGCTGTCTAGGCGGCGATGGTATCTCTGTGGGATCCCGTAGGAAAGCTAAATGGTTAAGTCTCAAAAGGACTAGCTGTAGCATTTGTAGCCAGTCTCAGAGTAATGGGTAAGGTTTATCTGAAGCTCTGGCTAGAAGTGTAATATGATGGAGCATCTCATCTTGGAACTGTCCTGAAAAGTTTGCAGTCCAAAGCTGAACACTGAGTGGTGTTTATTGGCTCAGTGGCATCATAATAGACTGAGTAGAATCATTGTTGTGGGACCCCATCTTCCTTCTGGAGACTTCAGAGATCACTATTGGAAAGATTTATTTTTTCACTGAGGAAAACTTGAACATTATTAATATCAAAATGGAAAATTTAAATTTTAAGATAACATGACATGTAAAGAAGGATTCTAAGGAATCAAGAAAAAGCATGAAGAGAAATAGAATTTTGACAACAATAGCCCCTAGATTATTGGCATTCTTCTGTTCTACACAAGTTGGCTCTTCTGATATAAGTCAGAATCTCTTAATTTTTTCTTTTAGCTATATGCTTGGGTTTAGAGAAGGAGAGTGCCATATTCCAACTCTAAAGCCAGCTTGATTTATAATTGAGTCGGGACCATAACTTTTCTGTAGGTAAAAAGATATTGATGTTGGGCAGTGAGATATTACCCTGTGGAGTATTTTGGTACCAATAGGTCTGATATTCTTTGCTTGTAAATTTTTTTCTGTCCAAGGCCTTTTGACTTTTGAAAGGTGGATATTTCTATTATCCTGTAAAGACAAAAAACAGAACCCTGCCCTGACTCGTGCTTGTTGAGTTTTCCTTACAACTTGTAGAATTGTCACACTGGTGGATGAGCTATCACTTCTCCTCTTCAAGGGATTCTCCTGTTTGACTTGAATTTTTATTAATTTGATTGTTATCCATAGCTTTTCTTCTCCTGTGAAAACAAAAGCAAAACCCCTTTCTCAACATAGCACATATCCTGGTTTCCATTTTGAGGTCAACATATCTTTGAAGGAGATGGATTGATTTAGCTCAGGAGTTTTTTTCTGTTATCCAATGTCTTTCACAGCTCTTATTCCTTTCTCATCAGCATTAAGAAAATTCAAGGTCAATAAAACATTATGCAATCTATTTCTAAGAGTTTCTATTACCTGCTGTTGTTTATTTAGCATATCCTTCAAAGTTCAGTTAGATCTTTCTATGACTGCTTGACCTGTGGGATTGTGTGGTATACCTGTAATATCCTTTATACTGTAATAAGCAAAAAACTATTTCATTTTACTAGAGACATATGCTTGAGCATTGTCAGTCTTAATTTGTATAGATATTTCCATGATGGCCATAACTTCTAACATGTAAATAATTACAGAATCAGCCTTTTCAGAACTCATAGGAGTTGCCCATTGAAATCTTGAATACATATCAATGGTGTGGTGTATATATTTTTATTTTCCAAATTCTGTAAAATGAAAAATGTCCATCTGCCAAATTTCATTTCTTTGTAAATCTTTAGGATTACTTTCTGTAAGTGATGGAGTTTGGTTATAGAAGGAACAAGTAGGACATTTTTCTATGATTTCCTTGGCTTGTTGCCAAGTGATGGAAAAGTCCTTTTTCAAACCTTTGCTATTTACATCATGTTTCTTATGAAATACTGAGGCATCTAGCACATTTCCTATTAATAATTGATTAATTTCTTCATTACCTTGTGCTAGAGGACCTAACAGACCCATGTGGATCTGGTGTGTTTTATATATATAATATTCCCTGTTTCTGATAATTTCCTGTAATTGTATAAATAGTGAAGTTAATTCTGTTTTGTCAAGAATAAATTCAGCAGTTTCAATATGTAAAACAGCTTTTTCTCCATATTGAGAGTCAGTAACTATATTGAGAGGTTCTGTGAAGTCCATTAGTAGCATAAGAATGGCATATAATTCTGATTTTTATACAGAACTGTACGGGCTTTAAACCACTTGACTCAAATCTCCTGATTTATATCCTGCCTTTCCTGATTTATTTGCATCATTATAGAATGTGGGGACCCCAGAGATTGGTTTTTGCCATACAATGTGAGGAAGGACCCAGTCAGTTCTTTTCATGAATTCTATTCTCTTGCTTTTGGGATAATAGTTGTTAATCATTCCCAAAAACTTACTGAAAGCTCTTTGCCAATATTCATTATCTTTCCATGAAGAGGAGATTTCCTCATTAGTTAAAGGTACTAAAATTTCTGTTGGGTCCATTCCTATCAACTGGTGAAGTCTTAATTTTCCTTTTAAAAACTATCAGAGATCTTTTCCATATATGTCTTTAATTTCTTATTTAGTTTACATGGTAGAAATATCCATTCCAATATAATATCTTCCCTCTGCATCAAAATCCATATAGGGAATAGTCTAGAGAGTAATATGACCAGAATGCAGTTAAGTTCTGGATTCACATGATCCACATGTATCTCTTGTATTTTGTTTTCTACTAAAAGCAATTCCTTCTCAGCTTCAGCTGATAATTCTCTTGGACTATTTAATTCCTTGTCCCCTTCTTGGGTACTGACCAAATGTACTAGTTCATCATTAGGTATCCCAATAGCGGTCTACAAGTTGAAAATGTTTCCTAACAATCTTTGAAAATCATTCAGAGTCTTCAGTGGATGTCTTCTGATCCTTTTGGGGTCTAATTTTTTTGTAGACCTATCTTATATCCTAAGTAATTAATAGAATCTCATCTTTGTATCTTTTCAGGGACAATTTATAATCCACAGCAAGGCAAAACTTTCTTTACTTCTTCAAACATGTTTTCTAAAGTATCTAACTTTGGATCAGCTAATAAGATGTCATCCATATAAAAGTAAATTATAGATTGTGGAATTTGTACACAAATTATTTCCAATGGTTTTTGCATGAAATATTGGCACAGGGTGGGGCTATTTAACATTCCCTGTGGAAGAATCTTCCATTGATATTTCTTGACCAGTTGAGAATTCTTATAAGTAAGTACTGTGAAGGCAAATTTTTCTCTATCCTTTCCTTGTAGAGGTATAGTAAAGAAGCTGTCTTTTAAGTCAATCACTATAATAGGTCATTCTTTAGGTAACAGAGATGGCAAAGGCATCCCAGGCTATAGAGAGACCATCAGCTGAATTACTTTACTTAGGGCTCTCAGATCTGTGAGCATTCTCCATTTCATAGATTTCTTTTTAATAACAAATATAGGAGAGTCCCAAGGGATGATAGATTCTTCAATATGTTGAGCATTTAACTGCTCCTGAACTAGCTGTTCTAAGGCTTGTAGCTTCTCTTTTGTCATAGGCCACTGCCCAATCCAGACAAGTTTGTCAGTTAGCCATTTTAAGAGTAGAGCCATTGGTACCTCTGAGAGTTCAACAGCTGTTGTGCTTTGTTTATGTACAGCCTGAATGGTAGGTGGCTGTTTTTTTTTTTAATATAGTGTCTTATAATATTATTCTCAGAAGCATGAGTTGGTTTATGGTCCAATTCTGAGATTGGAGGAATATTCATCTGTGTATTCCATTGCTGTAACTGATCATGGTCCCATAGATTCACTGCTACACTAGCCACATATGGCCTCAATGTTTTTGTCTTTCTGGCCCTATGCATTCAACCCATCTTGTGGTTTTTTTTTTTTTTTTTTTTTTTTTTTTTTTTTTTTTTTTTTTTTTTACCTGAGATAGGGTTCCAATCCCTAGAAACTGAACATCTACCTCCCCAAAAGGCCAATTTGGATGCCATCATTTTGGAGTAATTATAGTCATATCCACACCTATTTCCAGTAACCCTTCAAGTATAAGATTATTTATTCATACCCTTAACTTTGATCTTTTTTTTATTTATGGAAGTCTGCCTAAATATTCATTTTATGGTGTTTTGTGGAAGTTTTAGTTCATCTATCAAAGCTGTTCTATTATCCAGTGCAGTGTGATTTTTTTTTTTTAATGTTCGACATTGCATTATTTAATTGTCCTGGGGAGGAGTTTCCTCCATAGTGACTGAAAATGACTGGACCACTCTTGCAGACCCCTCAAAGTGTTTCCCAATTGTAAAGGATTGCCTTGTATGTCTCTTGTTGATCTGCATTCATTGGTCCAGTGTTGGCCTCTGCCACATCTTCTGAATAATCCAGAAGGTTGGGACCTTCTGTTTGGGTCATTCCTAGAACAAGTATTGTCTCTAGGAGCACCCTGTGTACAACTTCTTCTTATATGGCCTAGTTTACCACAATTAAAACATTTGGCACTTTGATGCCTCTTTATGCCTTTGGAAATCACCTCTTCTATCCAAGCCTCATCATTGTAGTGAAGAGACTCAACTCTGATTATGTGTTGGATCCATTCTTCTATGGGTGCTAATCTGACCTTTAAAGGCATAAATTTCTTTTTGCATTATAAATTAGCATTTTGAAAAGCCAAAGTACTCCTCTAACCTCTTGATCTGCTATTGATCTGTTTACAGCTTTAGTCGATCTCTATAAAAAGTCATTAAATGGTTCTTTTGAGCCCTGTATGACCTGGTGGTGGTCAGGTAGTTATTCTGGTTCTGGAATCTTTCCCCAAGCATTTAAGGCTGCCATACAGCATATGGATACCATATGCTCATCAAAGATAGATTGTTTATTTATATCAGCAGAACAGCCTTCACCAAGAATTTGATCTTGGGAAATCTTAAAACTTCTAATCTTATCTTGCTTCTCAAGGGCTGTATCTTCTTTTATCAATCAGGTTTTCCATTGTTCTTGTTGATTATATTCTAATACTGCTGATACTAATTGATTCCAGTCATTTGGTGTGATTCTATTTCTAGAAGACCATGTATTTAACATCTGTTTCATGTATGTTGAATGTATACCATACAAAACTATAGCTCCCTTGATGTCCTTTAAATCTCTCATACATATAGGCTCCCATCTATATTCTATATATCCTTCAGGATATTTATCAGTTGCTGGCTTTTAACAAATAACAGCAGGATATAGCATAGCAGGGGAGAAAGGGGAGAATGCAACTTTTGGTAAGTCATCTCTAACTCTGAAGATTACTGGCAATGTTATTTCTCCTCTTGTGGGGGCCAACAAAGGTTTCCTAATGAGATCTGAGCTTATTTTACCCAGCAGGGCTACATTAAGGGATGGCTTGACCATGTGCATGGTTATCAGGTGATTGGAAGGGTCTGCACTTGACTGTGCTAGGGGGATGTCTTTTGCCCTGCCCCTTGGCATTCCTAATAAAAAGCCCTTTTGAAGAGACAGAATGATTTTGTAAATTATTGAAGTCCAGCCTCTTAGTTTCCTTCCCAGGGGCCCAGGAGATACACTACTAATGTGTGATAAACCAGCTGCCACTTTTATGACCCAGGGTACTCTAGAGTAAGGAGAAGTGAAAAATTTGTAGATAGAAGTATGTATGTAGAGAGACAGATAGAAAACATAGGATAGCTCGGGAGGGCCTGGATCCTAATCACTGGCCCCTTCTGTCTCTATTAAAGGGCTTTTTAAAGGAATGCCAAGGAGGCAAAAGACCTCCCCCTGGCACAGCCAAGTGCAGACATCCCAAACACCTGGTGACCATGCATGTGGTCCAGCCATCCCCTAATGCAGCCCTACTGTGTAAAGCAAGCTCAGATCTCACTAGAAAACATTTGTGGGCTCCCATATGTCCCTCCTCTTAATTTTTTTAAGGAGCCCCTCAGGATCCATCAGATAGACTGAGGTCTGTCTTAGGTCATTCTCTATGATTATGTCTTCCATTACCCATCATGGAGATACGCTTTCCATCAAGCATACTCTGTCTTAGGCTGGAAGCTATCAAGAGAAAGTTGCCCATCATTAACTCTCAGCCTCTGATAGGAAGGAGTACTGAGCTTAACTCAGCTCTGGCCCAGGTTCCTATTGAGCTTACAACCTCCACTGCAATCTCTATAGGTGCCACACCTCCCAGTACAGGAGTAGGGATAATAGAGATGGCATTTCTTTTTTGGAATGGGTCTTAAGATGTCCATAACAATTGTAGCTGTGCAAAGCCCTTTTTCAACTAAAATTCTTGATGCAAACTGCATCCAATAAACTGCATCCAACTTAAAGATTCCCTTAGCTTTTTACCAAACTCTGGTTCATTAACCTCAACATAATTTTGGTATAAACATCACCATTTATATTTACAACTCTCTTAATTGACCCATCATCAATATACATATTTACTTTTATCACTATACATATTTACACTTTTTTTTTATCTAGCTTACACTAAGCATTTAGACTTACATTCAACACTTACACACTTCTTACAAATCTATATTCATAAGAAAACTCTATAGGACTACCTTAACAATATACTTCTTAGAACTATTAGAAAGACTCACAATATCTACCCTAATATAAACTTACATTCTATAGGACTACTTTCTTAACACTATTAGGAAGATTCTTAACAAGACAGGAAGTATGCAAATCATTTCTAAAGTTCAGAATTTATAGTAAAGTTTAGAGTTTATAGTCAGCTTTGATATCATTCTAAAAGTTCTGAGTTTGAAACAAGAGCCTAATTCTTTAATGGCTCTCCCTCAACCCTGGGATTTAGTGAGTGTTGTACTTTATGCATTCCATTAAGAGCTATCTCAGGCCAGGTGGTGGCTCATGCCTTTAATCCCAGCACTCGGGAGGCAGAGGCAGTTGGATCTCTGTGAGTTCAAGGCCAAGCCTGGTCTACAAAGCGAGTTCCAGGACAGACTCCAAAAGCTACACAGAAAAATCCTGTCTTGAAAAACCAAAAACCAACCAAACAAACAAACTCATCTCAAAAACCAAAAAAAAAAAAAAAAAAAAGAGCTGTCTCAGTTTATAGCAAACCCAAAAGGAAGAAAAAAGATGAGAAGAAAAACCTTGTCTAAGTTGGAGTGAGGTTCCAGACCTGCAGCCTTCAGCAGGTTCCCCTGTGTGCCACAAACATTGCTGAAACTTCGTCCCAAACTCCTCAGCAGTACAGAGGTCTCCATATACCCCTATGATCCCCAGACTGCAAGATGGAACCTCAATATCAGGAAAATTGAGTGAGCTGCTTATCACACTCATCACCAAACTCTGAGACAATTTTCCCCCTTCTTAATTAATTTTTTAAAGCTGTATTTGTCATGAATTCTTTTAACAATGCTGATGTTTCTGGTTTTTATTTCTGATTTTTATTAGTTCAATATTTCTGGCAAAATTATTTGGTCACCAAAACTGCTACTATTCAAAGGAATCAAGAACATAGATGATCTTTCACAAAACATACTCTTCATTTACTCTGAGCAAGAACATTTTTATAATTTAGTTATTAGCTTCTTAACCCCTGATGTATTAGCTGTGATATACTCTGACCATGAGTTATTTAACTCAGATTGTTTTTACAAACAACAGTGCATTCACTGAGCACACATTCTAAATTAGCATTGTTTTCTTATAGAGAACCTTCAAATGAAGCAACTCTATTTTGTAAGACAGCTAGACTTTTTGAAGCTTGATTCCTATCGATAAAGCAGTCATTTCCTCTTGAATGTCCGTTTCCTTGTCTCCCTATTAGATTTGCAAAGGAATCACTCACTCATTGCAGGCTGTTTGTTCAAGAGGCAAAGAACTTTTTTATTTGCCTGTAAATTTTTTTCATATCTAAAACAATGTTCAATGTATGGACTGCTTTCCCTTGGTTTTTTAAAGGGTTTTAAAATGATTTGTTGATAAACAGTATTATTGTTTTAAATCACCTCCTGAGAGGCAAGGTTTTCATCTGATCTTAGTTCTCAAGAAGTAAGGCTAAGCTTTCTGGCATTTCTTTGAAAAGAAATTTCATTCTGAGCTAAAAAAAACAGTTTTTGGACAGTATCGCCATCATGAGCTGAAAAAACTACCTTTCTCAGAAAGCTTTTCTCTATTTTTGCCCGCTGTTATGAGCTACCTTTAGGACTCCAATTCCCATAGTTCCGGGAGTCAACTTCCGGTTCCCTTTACAGGGCTTAGTTTTCATGGTTTTGCTTTTGCAATGGGAGATTTAAACGGAGCTTTTTGCTTTTTCACCACGGGAGATTTCTGCTCTCCCTGAGCTGGCATCACCAGGTGCTTCCCCTTTCTCACACTGCTCCCAATGCCGAGTGTACCCACCCACTTGTGCGTACTCAGGTTTCTCCGTGCCGAAGAGTTTTGGGGTGCTCGCCTTTTGAGTTTTGGGGTCAGTGAAAGAAAGTGAAACTTGAAACAAAGCTTTTGCCCAGCCCTTTCAGAGAGACTGTTTTTCCCCAGTAGAAAGAAGGCCTTTCTTCCGGACAGTGGTAGTGACTTATCTCCTCCCAGCTACAAAGCCCCTGATGCTGCAGATGCACCAGCAGCCACCTGCAGCCCAGAGCTTCACTGCATCCTTGTCAGTAGCCTTTCCCCAAGGTCCCACACCACCTCTGTGTGGCTTCACTCCAGGTCAGCGAGGCAAACTGAAAACATTTGTTTTAGAAAGGTCCTTTTTCTGATAGAAAAGAGCTTTTCTCAGAGAGATTTCTTTTTGCAGCTGTGAACACTGCGTAGCCCCAGCTACCAACCTAGGGCTTACAGGAAGGTGGGTGACAGTGCCCTTCCCACTGGCTCTGGTTTTGCTTGTACATTAGCAGTTTTCTCTCGGGTCCTGCACACCTTTGTGCCTCAGCTCCATGCTTGCCGCTGTTGACAACTTCAGGGATCCTAGTATCCCCAGAATGCACTCCAACTCAAAGGCACTGGCCAGTTGCCTCTCGGCTGTTGGTCAGAAGCGAGGATATAATGTTAACAGAGAGGGTTTGTATTGCTTCAGGGGATCTTTGTGCTAGGGAGATTAGGAGCACCTTTTCATTCTGATAGATGCTCACTCAGAAACAAAACCCTTGATGCCCCAGCTCAGCTGTGGCAGAAAGGCTTGGCTTTTTTGCTTTTCCCTTTGCCAGTAGCCTCTCCTGTCAGGGAGGTATCTGCCTACCTCTCTCACTAAGCACTAAGCATAGGGAACTTCTGGCTGCTGGTTTTTACTGGCTTGAAGGGACAGAGCTTAGAAGAGATGTTTTTGGGAACTCAAGCCCTGCCTCCCTCATTGCAGAGAGAATTTTTCTGGCTTGAAGAAAAGACAGAACGTAGAGAGGTTTTGCTGTTTTCCCTTAGAGTGAATCACAGATGAATTCTCATACTAATATCTCCAGGTGATTCTAGCTTTTGCACTTACAGAAAGAGAAACTCAGAGAAAAAGTTCTGAAAGGCCTTTTAGTTTTTTTAGACAGAAATTAAGTTTTTTAAGAGAGCTTTTAGTTTGAAAGAGAAAGATTAAGACTTTTTAGAAAGATTACCAAGTTTTTTTCCCCCAAAAAAAACTTTCAGCTTTTGAGAGAAAGATTTAAGTTTTTCCCAAGAGAGAAAAGACCACGTTTTCCCAAGACTTCTGTTCTCTAAACTTTGACTTCTATAGCCAAGAGGAAACTAATTCTTTGTCCGTATCTGCTGCAGGGGAAATCTCTTTCCTCTGCTGCTTGGACTTAGGATTTTAGCTGTCCACAGACCAAACGCTTCCATAAGAATTTTTTTTCTGCCCATTTTTCTTTCCTCTGATCTTTCCCCAGGATTTTGCATTCATAGTCCCATAGTCACAAAATTTAGGACCTAGTTTCTCTGTCTTGCTGCTTACTTTAAGCTATATTCCTACATCTTTTTCTTATGCCATGTTTCTAATTTTTTTCTATACTACTTTATATCTATTTATTTTTCCTTAAAATAGAAAGATAGAGTGGAGTGAAAAAGAAAGAAAACCAGATAGCAACAAATCTATGTTGCAGCCTTACTTAGGGCCTCTTTCAGGCCCTTTCACTCCCAAGAAAAGATTACCCCTACCTACACAATATAATCAGACATGTTCTAACTTCCCATGGGGCCCTCTACCTTACCAATTTCCTGGCATCCCTGTTCCAGGTGCCATCTGTGGTGGACCAGCTGCCACTTTTATGACCCAGGGTACTCTTGGGTAGGAAGAAGTGAGAAATTTGTAGATAGAAGTATAGAGAGATAGAGACAGAACACACAGGATAGCTCGGGAGGGCCTGGATCCTAATCCACCAGCCCCTTCTGTCTCTACTAAAGGGCCTTTTAAAGGAATGCCAAGAGGGGTGAGGCAAAAGTGTTGGTTAAATGGTGCTGCCCCTGGCTGGCCGCCGCCCGCGATGGCCATGTCAGCAGAGGAGAGTGCTGATTGGAAGAATCAGAGGGCATGGTTACCTTTTTAGAGCTTTATTGGGGTGGGGGGAGGAAGGGAGAGAGAGGGAGAGAGAGAGAGGACAGATGGAAGGAAGGAGCAGAAAGGAGAGGGACGCACACAGGGCCCACCTGCTTTTTAGGCTGGGACACCTTAGCAGGCTGATGATGCAATTAAGGACCGAATCCTTACAAAAAAAAACCTCCCCCCAGCACAGCCAAGTGCAGACTATCCCAAATACCTGGTGATCATGCATGTGATCCAGCCATCCCCTAATGCAGCCTTGCTGTGTAAAGCAACCTCAAATCTCACTAGAAAACCTTTGTGGGCTCCAATACTAATGGCGGGAAAAATCTGCAGGAAAATGTAGGGCCCTGGTCTCCTCCCATATTGAGTAAAGCCGTTGCCTGCTTCCTGACCTTGACCAGATGTCCTCCCTATGCTAATTCCCTGCCGGTATCCACCCTCCTGAATGCTTTAGGGAAGTTCCTTGTTTGTGTATCCTGCATATTGGGTGTTAAAAGCTTAGATGCAAGATTGTAAACATCAGTAGTGAACTTCTGCCCTCTGGGGTTCTCCCATTGTGCTGTAAGACTGTATTTAAGGTTTACTCCCTCTTTCAATAAAAGGCATTCGGCATTCTGCTGAGGCAAATGACCCGCTCGCTGTCTTTTGTCTCTGTTTTTCGATCCACAGCCCCTCGCTCAGACATGGTGAACAGGTGGTGGTAGCATGGGCATTATTGCTACAGGAAAATAATTTAAGTACACCGTGCTCTTACATCTGTCTACTTTATTCATCTAAGACAAAATTCTATCTACATAGCTTCAGTTCTGTTCTCACATTCAGCTCCTCTCTGTCCCTTTTCTTTCTGTCCTCTCATAGTCCTGGTTCTAACTAAGCTCTTTTGCTCTCCACCTCATCTTGGTCCTCCAATCCTCAATCCATTACATTCCTTCATCTTTTACCCTCTCCAGGCAACTCAGTTCACCTACAGTCTGCAAAAACTGCCTTGCTGCTTCCTGGTTGGGGGTGGGAGGCAACTCTGCTCAGAGCTAGGAATTCTGCCTTAATACTTCACTCCACCTAGTATGCAAAAAACCTTTTTGTTCTGAGTCAAATGCTCTGGAATACCATTTGGTCTGTGAGAGGAAAGAAGGTCTGAGCTTCATTTGCAGAAGAAATAAAGCTATGTATCTTGTCTCCAAGGTGGTGTCTCTGGAAGGGGGTTTATCTTAAGTCAGGAGACTGTTTGCCATTATGGCTTAGGATGCTTGAGAAGTATATCAGATAAATACATGTTAGGAATTCTTGGAAACATACATAGAATACAAGAAAATCATTGCAGGAACTAGCTAATATATATACAAAAGCTAAAATATCACCAAGACTCCTTAAGCCATGGCTTGACCTTTGGAAAAATCCTTGACCTTTCCAAGTAGTAGCCTTTGTGAGAGTAGCTGGATTGCATTATATTTTCCTACAGCTTGAAGCAGAATGCACCAGTGGATATTGATCCAGGTTCTCCAGAAGCTATCTTGTGTTTCTGTCTGTTTCTCTCCCCACTATATTTTTATCTAACATTTCTTATTCCTCTCTCCTCAAGAGTATCCTAGGGAAAAAGTGGGAGCCAGCCTCCCACACATGGTGCCAGAACATGGGGTCCAGGTTCAGGGACCCTCACAGAACAGGAATTTAACTAGGAACTTGGTGAAAGAAGAGGGGGACACTGTGGAGCAGGGGCCATGTCCAGTGATGAATTAAAGTAAAGGCAATGGTATTCTATTTTGGGAGTATATAGATGAAGCAAGGTGGCTGAAAGAATTGCCGAAGAAAGAGGCTAGGCTGCAGCAAACAACTGTCTCTGTCCGGGTCTCTCTCTCTCTCTTAGTTTCTGTCTATTAAAATTAGGAAAAAATATAGGGTTAAGTATAGGGATATAGTGTAGGAAAAAAGCTTAGAGTAAGGTAAAATATAGGAATATAGTGTAGGAGAAAACTTAGAAAAGCAACAAGACAGAGGAGCTGTGTTCTTGGGACTCTGAATGCAGACTCCTGGAGAAGAATCAGAGTCTTACGAAAATACTATGAGGAAAATGGGCAGAAAAAGATTCCTGTGGAAGCTTTTGGCCTGTGGACAGCTTAGATCTGTGTTTTTTTCCCTGAGGCAGATGCAGGTCACACAAAACTGTCCACTTCAGTGCTGCTGGATAAAAACACTTACTGATAACACCGTTCAATCAGGATCAGTTTCCTCTTGGCCATGAAGCCAAGTTTAGGGAATAGAAATCTTGGGAAAAACTTAGTAATTTCTCTATCTGAAAACCTGAAAGCTTTTCAGGTCTTTTCGTCTCATGTCCCTTTTATTTCTGTTAGGGCAAAATTAGACTCACCTGGAAGGAATGGAAAGATCTCGTATAACTGCCTTAGCACAAAATACCTCTCAGAGTATGGCAAAGCCTCATTGATAGTCCTGTCTCCCCTTCAAGCCAGTATTAGAAAAGCAGCAGACACTTTGGACCCTAGTCAGAATCCCCTGTGGTCAGAACCTAGTGAGAGATGCCTGGGAAAGTGCAGGCAGAGAGCTGAGTGCAGCAGCATCTCCCCAGGGTGGAATGGCAGCAGAGGTAGTGCTGCAGACCTGAGAGAACGCTGCTGGCATGGAGAAAGCAGTGGAGGCTTTGAAATCCTCCCTTCAGTGAAAAAAAGCACGGTCTAAGTCCTTACTAGTAGCTGCAATGGCAGCATGGGAAATACTGAGACAGAATTTGGCCATACAAAGAAGGCAGAACTGGGCATGCAAGCCCCTGCCCTCAGAACAGAAAGCAGCTAGAAGAGGGCTGAGCCATGGTTGGGGCACCAGGGACTTTGCATCTGAGGTAGGAGACAAGCCAGGACAAAGAGGAGCTTTCTGGCGGGAAAATCTCTCTGAAAAAGCTCTTATTTCAAGGACTCTTTTCACTGACCCGGTGAGGTGGGGAGTGAAGCCCTGAAGGGTTTTTTTTGTTTCTGTCATCAAGCACCAGTCTGAGTGCACATGGATGAGTGTGACCCACTCTGGGGACAGTGCCAGGTGATGAGTCTGATTAGGGAGGTACATCTGTACGAAAACCTCCCATAGCAAAAGAGCAAAATTATGAATACAGACCATGTGAATGGAACCAGGAGTGCAGACCTAGAAAGGGAGCTTGGGGAATGTAGTTTGTAACAGTGTGGCAGTATAGGTAGGCCCAGAGGAAAACGCAGATGGACTGGGACAAAAGTTTTTAAATGTTCCTTATAACAGAGCAGCAAGACGTCAAAGGGAAATATCAAACAAATGCATGTTTTAATTCCTTTTAATCAGCTTAAGGAGTTACTGCCAGAATAGGCCCCAAACTTTCAAACCCACTTTTTCTAGAAGCTCTGTTAGCCTTACCTCCTGAAAATAGGAAACAGGTAAAAGCTTGCCTGTCAGGAGGCAATTAAAATGCTAATGCCATTGGTCAACAAGCCACTTTGAAACTCTTTAGAAAGCAAGGAAAACCAGTCCAAACACCAGGAAATTGTTTTGGGTGTAGAAAAGATTTACAGGCAAATAAGAAACTTGGGTTGTGCTTGAGAGGCAAGAGATAAACATTGGCATCATTAAAAGAGCTCATGGCAATCTTAAAATGCAGCTTCAGAAAATTAAGAAGGGTAAATTTTACCCTCAGTCACCAAATGAAGCTTGCTGGCTGCCTGATTTTAGTATGATGTGTAGAACAGAGAAATGTCAGCTGTAATAATACCATAGCTGCTGATGTCCTTCCAGAAAACTGGAATGAAATGGAACCTGGAGCCACACTGCTTCTAGTGGTAAATTAATGTGTGACCCTTTTAAGAAATAGTTTGAGTCTTACCACTTGAACTGAGAAATGTCTTAATTACTGAGGGAATCATTCTCATCCTGAGTCAAGGCTTCTAGGTAAAACTAACTGAAAGTGCCACTATAGTGGGGAAGGAAGTTTCAGCAATGTTTGTTTGAATTGTGGCCCTTAGGGGAGATGCAGTGAGTTAAGGGGCAGCTGCCAACTGATGACTGTCTGTCACTGGGCACATTTCTGCTAGTTCCTAAATGGCTGAGAGGGCCCAACAGGAAAGGCCATTTTGGGGGAGTTGCATTGCCCCTAGTGTTACAGCCCATTAGCACTGAGTGTTTACAACCACTAGCAGCAAGTGTTCCAGCCACCTAGCAATGGCACTCACTGAATTCCAGCATCTAGGGAGTTGGGTAAAAAGACTCTAGAGCCACTGGTGAATTAGCCATGAAAAATTTCAGGATAATATCACAGCTGACTGTGAACTCTGAACTTCAGGAATGAAGCAGTTTTGAGTTCACCTACAGTTTTAACTGTGGTAATTCATGATTTGCATATTCTCTGTCTTGTTGGAAAATAATGTAAATAGTTCAGTTAAGAGCTCTTTTCTAGATGTTTGCTAAGGTTTATAAAGTAGTCAATGTAAGTTTGTAAAAAGTACAAATAGGTATAGTAATAATGTAAATAGTCTGTTAAGAGATTTTTCTCAATGTTTGCTAAGGTTTGTAAAGTAGACCTATAGAGTTTGCTTTTGAATACATGTTTGTAAAAAGTGTAAACTTGTATAATGATAGTAAGTGAACCATGGTTTGGTGAAACTAAGGGAAACTTTAAGTTTGATTCAGATTATTTGATGCATTTGCACAGAGAGTTTTGATTTAGGAAAAGGCTTGGCACAGCTAAGGCTGTTTTAGACATTTTAGACACATTCAAAAAAGAACATTCTATCTTTATCATCCTTTGATCCTTTACTGGGCAGCCTAGGGATTGCTGTAGATGTTCCAACTATTTGCAAGCTCTTAGTAGGGACTTGAATCAGAGCTGAGTTATGCTCTGTACCCCCTCTTGCCAGAGGCTGGTAGTCAAAGATGGGCAACTTTCTTCTTGCCAGCTTCTAACCTAAGCCAGAGTATGCTTGATGGAAAGTGTGTCTCCATGACGGTAACAAAGATTAGTAAAGAAGAACAACCTAAAACAGACACAATCTATCTGGAGGGTCTTGATGGTCCTTTATAGAGGTGGGAGTTGTGGGGGGGGTCCACAAAGGTTTCCTAGTGAGATCTGAGCTTGCTTTACCCAGCAGGGCTGCATTAAGGGATGGCTTGATCACATGGGTTGTTTCCAGGTAATAAGAGTCTGTACTTGGGGGAGGTCTTTTGCCCTACCCCTTGGCATTCCTTTAAAAAGCCCTTTTGAAGAGACAGAAGGGGCTAGTGGATATTGATCCAGGCCCTCCAGAAGCTATCCTCTATTTCTGTCTGTCTCTTCTCCACACCCTATTTCTACCTAATATTTCTTGTCTCTCTCTCTTCAAGAGTACCCTGGGAAAAATGGGGACAGGTGGGAGCAGGCTTTCCACATCTTCTAACCTCTTCCATCTGTTCATTAACACTTTTATTTTCAGTTCTAACAGGGTTTATAAAGCTTGAAATTGATTAACCACAGCTTTCTCTAAATTCTGTATGTCCTGTATAATAAACGATTCCAGTGACTTTGTAGAATCAAAATTTTTCTTATTTTCATCATTAATATATGAGTCTAAAGATTTTATTTTATCCATTTATGATGACCTTTCCTCCTTAAAAATTATCTGTATGGCATGGACATTGCCCTCCAAAATTAATGATCAATCCACTAATTTTTCACATTTATTTTCAATAGAATTAATTCTGGTTTTCCATTTATCATTAGTAGATTGTATGGACTGAATTTCATGTGGTAAATTAGCAGATTCCAAAAAATGAATCCTCTGGGTTAATTTCTCATTACCACTTTGTAAAGTATGTATCAGTCCAATTAATGTTTCATGTTTGGTGCTGTTATCAAACAATTTTTTTTAAGGATATGATATGAATTACCATGCTAATCTCCATTATAGTGAACATTGTATATATTCCAAGAAGGTTGTATATGTCTTACAAAATTTCATCCGTGGTAGAAACAAAGAAAATTTTAAATTTCTGAATGGTTATATTATCTGCTATGATATAAGAGAGATTTAAAATTTGTAAAGAAATTTTTTGTATTAATTAATTAATTAATCAATCAGTTTAAGGTGTAAAGTTACCAAGTAATTTACCTCAGATAAGATCCTTGAGAGATTGTCCTAAGTGTCCTAGGTGTTCCAGGTGTCCCAGGCTGTAGATGAAATTCTAAACAGTCTTATTAAATAAGAAACACAGCCAAATAAAGAGTTAAAAAGCCCAGTGATCAGAGGAGTAGCCTCACTGCTGTCCTTCCCCTGAGAGAGAGAGACCTTCTTCCTGTGTCCTGTCTTTTTATTGCCTTTCTGTTCTGCCTTCTCATTGGTTCTAAACCCAACCACATGACTTCCTTGTCACTGCCTGTCTATACAGACCTCCAGGTCTCTATGGTTGGTACTGGGATTAAAGGTGTGTGTCACCTTGCTAGCTGTGTCCTTGAACGCACAGGCTCTGCCTGCCATGTGATCAGATTAAGGGTGTGTGCTACCACTACCAGACTTCTGCGTAATGGCTTGCTCTTAGCTCTGATCCCCAGGCAACTTTATTTATTAACATACAAATAAAATCACATTTCAGCACAAATAAAATATCACCATATCACGCTCTTAATTAAATCAGGTAGGGCTGGTTTGTGGGATGATATTTGGGTGTAGTATTGATATTTGGCCAGCAAGTGTCACAGGTGTAGTACCAAGGTAGGTCTGGTTCAGGCTGACTCAGGCTCCCAGAGTGGCTCCTGTGAATTAAAGACTCACCCAGGCAAACCCCACCTGGTACCCGTGAGTACTAGGCAGAGCTGCCGGGATCACAACAGATGAGGCAATACACCAGACGAGCTGGGAGCACTTGCTTGGCAGGAGCCATCTGTCTGGGATATGTGGAGACAGCCTCAGAGCTGTCTGTGTGTGGGTTGCAGCGGGTCACAGCAGGGTTGCATAGGGGGTCGCAGGGGCTGCACACAAAATGGTGGGAGCGGCAAGAGTTTCAAACAGTGGAGTTGGCAGCAGCCACACTGAACAGTTTTAAAAAAAAAGGAACAGCCTGCTGGCAGTCACTGACCTGTGGGCCCCGGTGCTTAAGCAGAGCAGAGTCGGTGAACTTTGCTGAGGGATTTGTGCCATGCTGATACCAGGCAGGAGGCTGTGACTCGACCTGGCTGCCACAAACACTACTGCCATGTGTGTTGCCTGGCCCTCCTGGCTCTCAAGGTGCTCCGTGCTGGGCACACCGGCAGGCTCCTGCAGCCCGTGTGGGAATGCAGGCAGTCACCTGAGCAGGGTTCAGGTAGCTCTGCTGGCCTGAAAAGCACCTGGGTCGAGGTGGGTAAGCACCGGGTCCCCACACATACAGCGGATGTGGGACTGCAGAAAGCAGATGCCGGGTGCCCTAAGACATGAGCTGGAACTGAGCAGCTCACAGGTACTAGCTAGGTAGGCTTGTAGGGAGCTTTGGAGCCTCTGAACAAACCTGCCATGGAGTCTGTGGGCAGGAGCCACGGGAGTGTGCAGTCTTTTTGTCACATGGGTGCTATTTGTTAAGATTAATCCACGTGAGTCTATTAAATGGTTACTAGGGATTTATTAAGATATAAACAGAGGAAGTACTCAGGAATACAGAACCAAGTAAATAGTTGAAGTCATTCTTTGTTCTGTCCAGGAGCGAATGCACCTTGCCTTTCGATCACACCAGGAAGAAGGAAAAAGAAAGCATGTGACCCCCTTCCCTTCCCTTTTAAGAGGTCTTCTTTGAGCCATATAGCCCAAGATCATGCGCGGAGCAAATACCACTACACAGAGGCAAATGGTAGATGGGATAATTTAAGAAAAGCTGGCTAGGAATAAGCCAAGCCAAGGCTAGGCATTAAGTAATAATAAGTTTCCACATGATTAATTGGGGAGCTGGGTGGCAGGTCCCCCAAAAGAGCAAAGAGTAAAAGCTACCAACAATGACTGAGTTTGCACTGCTCAGCCAAAGTCATGTTCTGTCCCTCCAGTGCTCATTCAAACCTCTCTACTTGTTTCATTTCCCCCAGAACTATCCCAGCCAGAATGCAAACCTTCCAACGGTTACAGATGCACCGACTCTTACCTACTTAATAACTGTGTACACATTTTTTTTATTAACATACCTTTTAAAGATTCTTTAAACCATTTTTTATTATGAGTGTTTTACATTCATGTACATATGTGCACTATGTGTGTGCCCATGGAGGACAGAAGAGGGCATTGAAACACTTGGAACTAGAGTTAAAACATCTGAGTCACTATATGGGTCTTCTGCATGAGCAGCAAGTCCTTTTAACCACTGAGCCTTCTCTGCAGCCTCGAACACACTTTTTAGATAAACAATTAAACAAAACATATTCTTCTTCTTTTAAATCCAATTTTAGTTAAGGAGTATAATGTAGCTAGAGTTTTCCTGCCTGGCCCACAGTCAGGACAAATCTCTGACACCCGCCAGTCCCACAGCCACTCAGACTCAACCAAGTAAACACAGAGACTTATATTGGTTACAAACTGTATGGCCGTGGCAGGCTTCTTGCTAACTGTTCTTACAGCTTAAATTAATCCATTTCCATAAATCTATACCCTGCCACATGGCTCGTGGCTTACCGGGATCTTCACATGCGGCTTGTCATGGTGGTGGATGGCAGTGTCTCCCTCATCCAGCTTCCTGTTCTCTCAATTCTCCTCTCTGTTAGTCCCGCCTATACTTCCTGCCTGGCCACTGGCCAATCAGTGATTTATTTATTGACCAATCAGTAACACATTTGAGATACAGACCATCCCACAGCACTTCCCCTTTTCTTTTCTTGAAAAGGAAGGTTTTAACCTTTACACATCTCCAAAGTCAGCTTGATATATTTGGGAATTTGGGCGTAGCTTTTCTTACTACTTCCTGCTGGAGGGGGGCGCTGTATCTTATGGGGATACAAAGACAATTTTAGGATTATGGAATAGTCCATGAGGCTATATTGTCTGAGCCAGTTGCCTTCAAACCATTCTGGATGTTGGATCATCTGGGCCATGGTGTCATCAGAGACCTTTCAGGAGGTCTTGGCTGGTCAAACTGGATGTATCTTAATCTGGAACAAATCCATAGCCTCTGGCTTTCTTTGGAAACAAAAGCAGAGCCTCCTTTCCAAAGCAACATTCTTTACATCCAAATTTTGAAGTCAAGGTACCTTTAAAATATACATTTTGGCATAACTCAACAGCTTTTGTAATCAAATGTTTTTCTTCAGTTACGAATATCAAAGAGAACATAATCCAGATTTTCTGTGTGGTAGCCATCTTTACGTGGCTTATTTTTTTATATTAGCTTGAGCCTATTGCTTTAAACTGCAGCCTTCTAAGCCTGAAACGGCGCTGGCGCTGTGGCTGCTGGTTCCGCCCACTTCAGCTTCCCAACATGGCGGTAGTACGTTTTCCGCCAGCTCTGGGAGCCATCAACTCTCAGAAATAGTGGGTCTATGCTTCTATCAAAGCAACGTGTAGTCCAGAAACCTCTTTTGTTTTGTTTTGTTTTGTTTTGTTTTGTTTTGTTTTGTACTAGCAAAGGCTAAATCCACCACACAGCTTAATGTGCCACATGCAGAGGCCTCATTCCCGCCATACTGCAGGTCGAGCATGCGCGCCAGGAACCCGCCATAGTAGCTCAAACACGCAGGCTGCCGCTAGCTTAAAAAAGACAACTAGGAGCTGTTTTTAGCTCCGTTTTAGAATCTTTTTACTCAGGTTTTAGGTGGAAACTCTTGCCAACACGTTGGGCGCCATTTGTAGCTAGAGTTTTCCTGCCTGGCCCACAGTCAGGACAAATCTCTGACACCCGCCAGTCCCACAGCCACTCAGACCCAACCAAGTAAACACAGAGACTTATATTGGTTACAAACTGTATGGCCGTGGCAGGCTTCTTGCTAACTGTTCTTACAGCTTAAATTAATCCATTTCCATAAATCTATACCCTGCCACATGGCTTGTGGCTTACCGGGATCTTCACATGCGGCTTGTCATGGTGGCGGCTGGCAGTGTCTCCCTCATCCAGCTTCCTGTTCTCTCAATTCTCTTCTCTGTTAGTCCCGCCTATACTTCCTGCCTGGCCACTGGCCAATCAGTGATTTATTTATTGACCAATCAGTAACACATTTGAGATACAGACCATCCCACAGCCATATAATCTTTAAAAATTAGCTGGGCAGTGGTGAAGCACTCCTTTAATCCCAGCACTTGGGAGGCAGAAGCAGGTGGATCTCTGTGAGTTCGAGGCCAGCCTGGTCTGCAGAGTTCCAGGAAAGGCACCAAAGCTACACAGAGAAAAGCCTGTCTTGAACACCCCCCCCAAAAAAAAGAAAAAAAAAAGAAAAATCTTTAAAAATTATTATTGATTAGCAGAAAAGATATGGGTTTGTGACGTGTTATTAACATTATTACCTACAACAGAGGTATCACTATATTATTCACTCCTTCACCTCCTTTGGTCCCTCCTCTCCACATAGTCCTCCCTTCTGCTTTCATGAATTATTGCCCTTACTTGTTCTCCCCTCCAGTTCCCTTTAGATCTCTTCTCCACTCATAGCTTTCTACCTTCGTGTGTGTGTGTGTGTGTGTGTGTGTGTGTGTGTGTGTGTGCATGTATTCATTCTGCAGTGTTTCTCTATGTAGCCCTGATGTCCTGGAACTCAACTCTGTAGATCAGGCTGGCTTTGGACTCAGAGATCCACCTGCCTCTGCCTCCTAAGTGTGTTGGGATTAAAGGTGTGTGCAACCACATCAGGCCATTTTACTTTGTGTTTTTAGAAAATATTGAAAAAATTATGTGTATGTGTGTGGGTGCTTGAGCAGGCCAGAAGAGTGTCAGATCTTCTGGAGCTGGAGTTGTGAACCACAGGATGTGGGTGCTGGAAAATAAACTTGGGGCCTCTGCAAGAGTATCCAGTGCTTTCTTAACTGTGAGCCATCTCTCCAGCCTTATTTAGTAGTTTTGACACCTTGACACAGAGAGGTTCTTTCTGATCATATGGTTTGAGGTTCTGAATGTCTTTTTCATTCTTTTCACAGATACGGGACATATCCCCCCCCCCCCCCCCAAATCATTTCTTTGAAGAGATTCTGTGCCTTAAGTCTAGTGTGCTTATATGGCTGTTACGTGTACATGAGAGCCCAGGAGGGCATCAGGTATCCCCTTCATTACTTCAAAATAGGGTCTCTCACTGACTCGGAAGCTCGAGCCTTGTGAGCTCTCAGAATCCACTTTTCTCTGCCTCTTCCCACAAAAGTAACCAGCCTACAGGCACCTGTGGCTATGACTGTCTTTAATGAGAATGCTAGAGATCTGAACTAAGGTTCTTATGCATAAGGGAACCATCTCCCCAGCCCATGCCTTGCTTTCACCTCAGCTCCTTCTAGCTACAGCTTGGGTATTTTGATCACATCCTTCTGGTTTTCTAAGTTATGGCTAGGCTCACATCTGTTAGAATGCAGTATTCCCTTGAACTTGTCCTCCATCTGCTAAATGTTTTTTAATGCTATTTTGTAGTTCCTTCCCACAGACCTAATAGTCTTGAGTCAAGCAAAACCACAAGTTACTATGTGAGGCATGTCCATCGTTGTGTAGCTACTGGAGAAGACCCATCGGGATGGACTTCTGAATGGGATAGTCTTCAATCTAAATAGTCTCTTGGTGCTGTATTTACCCCACTGTATTTACCAGACAGATTCTAATTGCCAACATTTTTGTTCCAAACTAAATTTCCTTGTTCAATTTGTCTCTTGTGTAGCTTAGTTCACATTGCTGTTTTGTTTTCCTGTTTTTCATCTTGCTGACTTTCTCAATTTGATATGGCTTTTGTCTCCAGGTATTGGATTCATTTCCTTAATCATATTCTTGCTTGTAATATCTTTGGGTCAATGACTATTTTTGCTAGTAACCTTTTGAGATCTTTATCTGGTGTTTTACCTATTTGTCTTTGAACTCTGTAGCTGAGGAGTTAGTCTTTTGCTGGAATGGTGATTTATGCCTTGCTTTTTCATGCTTACTCTTTTTTTTTTTTAACTCTATTTTTATGTGTATGTGTGTGTGTGTGTGTGTGTGTGTGTGTGTGTGTGTGTATTATGGTGGGTGTTTGGTCAGAGAGCAACTTTGTAGAGTGGTTATCTTCCTTCCACTGTGGGTTCCAGGGATTCAACTTGTGTGATGTCATAGTTAGCTTCATTTCTCAACTGGATATACCTGGGAAGAGGGAAATTCAATTGCTGAGTTGCTATCAGATTGGCTGGTGAGGCATTTTCTTTATTGCTTATGTAGGAAGGCCTAGGCTACTCTGAGCAGTGCCATCCCTAGGCAGGTGGACCTGGGCTGTAAGAAGGCTTCATCATGGCCTCTGCTTCAGTAACTGCATTGACTCCCCTCAGTGGTAGATTGGGACCTGGGAGTTTTAAGATGAAATAAACTCTTGACAAGTTGATTTTGGTTAGTGCTTTGTAGAAATATAGAAACAAGAACACGCCAGGTGGCGGCAGCGGCGGCGCACGCCTTTATTCCCAGCACTTGGGAGGCAGAGGCAGGCGGATCTCTGTGAGTTCGAGGCCAGTCTGGTCTACAAAGCGAGTTCCAGGAAAGGCGCAAAGCTACACAGAGAAACCCTGTCTTGAAAAACCAAAAACCAAAACAAACAAACAAACAAACAAACAACACCCCAAAAACAAACAAACAAAAAAACCCCAAGAAGACCAGAGAAGTGTTTTTATCTGCTGGGCCACTTCACTGGTCCTACTGTGCTTTTGTATTGTGATTTATGTATTTGCTAGTTTGGATATAATTTCTGGTTTTAACTAAGGCTCTTTCAAGTGATAGCTTGCTCTTGAAGGTTTAATCTCCAGTACCATTCATTGAGAAAACTAGTGTAAGGCAACAATAGTAAACCATGTAAGATACAGAAACACACTTAAAATTAAGTAAAATCAACTAACACATAACCAGTGACTAAAAAGGTACTAAAGTACTGATTTGGGGTGTTCTTCAGTAAGCTGTGAATATCTGTTGCTCTCATTGGTTGATAAATAAAGCTGCTTTGGTCTATGGCAAGGCAGGATAGAGCCAGACGGGATATCCAAGCAGATACAGAAGAAGGGCGGAGTCTGGGAGATGCCACCTAGCTACCCAAGGAACAACATGCCAATAGACTGGTAATGCCACATCCATGTGGCAATACTTAGATCAATAGAAATGGGTTAATTTAAATGCAAGAGCTAGCTAGTAATAAGCCTGAGCCACTGGCCAAACATTTATAATTAATATTAAGCCTCTGAGTGGTTATTTGGGAACTGGTGAGCGGGAGAGAAATTTCCGATTACAGTGTACTATGTACTATAAAGTTAAAAAATTAATCAGGTTAAAAATGAAAATAATAAATGAATGAGATAAAGGGACAGGGCCAGAGGAAAATAGAGGGGAAACATGGTAGAGAAACAAATAAATAAGGAATGGAGAAGAATGCTACTGAGGAGACAAAGGCAAAACTTAAAAAAAAAAAAAACACCTAAAATATTTTCTAGTAAGAAAATTCATAGCCAGGCAGCGGTGGCGCAGGCAGATCTCTGTGAGTTCGAGGCTAGCCTTGTCTACAGAGCGAGATCCAAGACAGAAAACAAAACCACACAGAGAAAACCTGTTTTGAAAACAAAAACAAAAAAGAAAATTCATAAATGTAAAAGAACGCTAAAGAATAGTTTTTTTTAAAAAAAATAAAGATAGTAAAGATAAAAGAATACCCAATAATGAAAAACATGCATAAATAAAACTAGATAAATAGTATGGAAAATAAAGGAGACAAATAGTTTTAGGGAAATACATTAACATAAAAATATGGCACTGGAGAGATGGCTCAGTGGTCATTAGCACTTACTACTTTTGTAGAAGATGTGGGTTTGATTTCTAGCACCCACATGTAGTCTACATCTGTTTCTAACTCCAGTTCTAGCGGACTTGATGCCCTCTTCTAGCCTCAATAACACCAAGAAGATACTCACCAGAGGACAGATATACACATAAAAATATTCATCCACATAAAACTAAAATAAACAAAACAACCCAATAAAGTAAATATACTTCTAAAAGTATTAAAAAGAAAACCCAAACCAAACAACTAGGGACATGTAAAGGAAAAATATTAAATGTTGAAATCTTTGAATTTTTCCTGGGTCTTTGAATTTCCTATGATTTGTATTACAGCTAAGCTGGTTTCTACTGATGGCTGATGAATGCTGGCAAAGGCTTCAGTTCTGGACCTTCTCTTTACATACAGGGGATCTGCTGGCCACAATGAACTCTTACAGTCTGGTCTGGACAGGTTCTCTCCTACCCTCCCCAGTTCACACCCCCTTGGAGTGGGTAATGCTGTGGCTGGGAGTTGGTTCTCACACTGTCAGTGGGGGAAGGCATTACATCACTGAGATCTGTACAGGAAGAACTGTTTGCACACTTTCAAAATCTGCTCAGTGTTCATTCCTTGCTGGGAGGATGCAGCTCTGATGTCAATCAAGTCTTCCACTGTGGCTTTGCAATTGAAACTTAATAGTACTGGACCTCATGGAAGGCAGCTGGCTCTAGAGGCTGGTCTACTGCAATCTTCAGGCCCAATGTCTTAGGGTTACTATTGTTTCTATGAAACACCATGACCAAAAGCAAGTTGTGGAGAAAAGGCTTTATTTGACGTATACTTCCATATACTTCCCATTATTGAAGGAAGTCAGAACAGGAACTCAAGTAGGGCAGGAACCTGGATGTAGGAGCTGATGCAGAGGCTATGGAGGATTGCTATTTACTGGCTTGCTTAGCATGCTTTGTTATAGAACCCAGAACCACCTGGTCAGGGATAGCCCCAACCACAATAGGTTGGGCCCTCCCACAACAACCACTAATACCCTATAGGCCTGTCTATAGCCCGATCTTATTAAGGCCATCGAGGCTCCTTCCTCTCCAGTGACTCTGGCTTTTGTCAAGTTGACATAAAACTAGTCAGCCCACCCAGGGTTACCAAGCTCCTTATCATTTATTTATTGTTTGATGAGGTCTGCTTCCAGGCACTGGTGGTGCTACCTCTCCCTGCTCTTTTAGATGTCAGGCATTCTTGCTTTACATATCTCTCTCAGGGTTGTCTCTCACCTTGAGATGGTGGGAGGTTGGATCCTGATATGCTAGCTGGATTTGTCCCATGTTCTCAGGCCCCAGTTTGCTCAGTTTTACACAATAGGTTTCCTCTCAAGATGGCATCTAAGTAAAGCTCTCTGGGCTAGGAAATCTTATTTTATTTTTCTTTCTTTTGGTGAAAGATTTACTTTAAATGAAATTATTTAAAGTATCTCTGCATGTAAGTGCATGTGCCCACAGAGATAAGAAGGTGGCATCGGCTCTCCAGGAGGTGGAGTTACAGGTGGTTGAGCCTCCTGACTTGGGTGCTAGAAAGTGAACTTAGGTCTCTGCAGGAATAATATTCACTCTTAATCACTGAGTCATCTTTCCAGTCAACTAGGAAACCCCTCTTAATGTTAAGCTATTCTGCAGCTGCAATTGTATCTAACCATGCTTTCTTAATTTTGGTTCATTGTTCTCATGCTTTTCCACAATTTCTAGCTGCCCCACACTCCTGCTGTGCATTTCTGAAGAGCTTCCTCTATTTCTGTCTCTGGATACAGTCTATTTTCCTCAACCTGATATTTCTGCTTCAGTGAGTCCCATGGATGCACACTGTAGACTGCAATCTTAATTGGACGTCTTAACAAAATTTCAAGAATATAAACTTCTGTATTAAATTATTTCATACTGATTTTACAATGACTATGTAAAAAGATGAGGGCTGGAAAGTTAAGGGCCCACCCATTTTAGGGGCTCACAATCACTTATAACTTGTATTCCAGGAGATATGACACCTTCTTTTGGCTCCTGGGGGAACCTGTACAAGTGGCATACATTCACAAATTTGACCTCATGCATGCACTCATACACAAAAGCCTTTAAAAAGAAATTCTAGTTAAAGCAAAGATATGAAAACAAAATTTGAGATAAATAAGCCTAAAAGCAAGTTCAACTTTATTGAAGCACTCTGGCTGTATTTATCAAGACTGAATTGTACACAAGACCTATGGTCTAACTGCTAGAAACTTACCAACTGAAATACTTGTTCAAAAGCAAATATTGTAAAGAAAGACTGTACATAATAGTCGGTAATAGTAAAACCATGAAAACTGCGTGAGTGCCTCTCGCTAGGGAAGTAGTTTATATACACAGACGGTGGAATACAAGACAGCCATGTAAAACACGAGGTAGATTGACATGTATGGACTGAAATGGAATGGCCTTCAAGATAAACTGATAAGCCAGGTGTGGAGGCAGGAGGGTCAGGAGCTCAAAGTCATCCTCAGCTATACAACAAGTTTGAGGCTTGTCTGGGTCACACAAGGGATCTGTAAAAACAAACCACACCAAAATAGAAAAATAAAAACATTGATTGATTAAATAAAAGCATCTTGGGCTGGAGAGATGCCTCAGTATCGAAGATCAAAAAAGTCATGTGAATTTCTTAGTACCCACACTGGGCAGCACACAACCACCTGTAACTCCAGCTCCAAGAGATCCAATACCCTTCCCTGGACTCTGGGAACCTGCATACACATGGGCATGGGGGTGAGTGTGCACACACATTCACACTTCTCTCACACTCTAAAAAAGGCATCTATTTAATAAAATATACATTAAGTATCCAAAAAGGGAAGGCACTGAATGAACAGTGTATCAAAGGAAAAGTGTATCTGTATACACTAGTATACTGCAATTCAATCTTTTCTTCAGAAGAATTAACATGGGGACCAGCAGGATGGTTCAGTAGGTAAAGGCTCTTGCCATATATTTAGCCTGATGACCAGAACCTGATTCCCAGGAACCCACACAGTAGAAGCAGAGAACAGATCTCTGCAAGTTGTCCTCTGACCTCTACGCATGCACACAAAATACAAATGTAATAAAAAAGTAAAATACAAAACATTGTTAACTGTGATTATCTTTAGACAGTTGAGTAAAAAATAGGTAAGGTAGTGGAAATTATCTTTAGACAGCTGAATAAAAATTAGGTAAGGTGGTGGGGAGAGTTTTACTTTTCTTGTTATAGCATTAAATTAGTAGCATTATTTCACTAAGGGTTAAACGTGTAGGCAGAACTGCCTTGTTTTTCTTTGCAGATAAAAAAAGCAATTATTTACACACACACAAAGATGTTAAACTAAAACATAAAAAATAGGAACATACATATATACACAGATGCACTTAATTTAAGCACAGGGTCATGCCTAGACTAATTTTTTGAGGCAAGGTCTCATGTAACTCAGGCTGGCCTTGAATTTAGGTAGCACAGGATAGCCTTGAACATCTGAGGTGCTGGGATTATAATAGGTACCTGCCACCACCTGACCTTGATGCTTACTGTTTTAAAGTACAGAACACAGTTCAGTTAATATTACCCGAAGATCTCAAACCACGTCATTAGCATTCATTAAAACTCACAAAGGTTTCCATATCACATATGCACACAATGTCAAGGAGCCTAGAAGACCTTCCCAAGTGTCTCGCGTTCAAATGCCACTCTCACTCTTCATGATCTTGCTGTCCTCACACTTCTGCTTCAGAGGCTGGTCTTCTGATCAGGTCACCAAAATATGCAGTGATTGTCTTTAATTTGTTGTTAAGAAAGTTCTGTTCTATTTCTACTTGCCCTCCAGGCCCAGCCAAGGATGCCACCTGCCAAGAACACAAAAGTCATGCACACTTGCAGGATTTTTTCTTGAGGCATGGTCTCATTAAAAGGCTCTGGCTAGCCTACTTGCTCTGTAGACCAGACTCAAACTCAGATATCCTGCCTGTCTCCTGATATTAAAGGTATTCACTACCATGCTCAGCACAAACATGATTTTCAAAACAGTTTTTATTCCCCCAATCTAAACTATCAGTAAGAGAAAGACTGGCTTTTTACATAAGTCCTTCCTATAAAGGAGTATCTCATTCACTACTGCTTGCCAGATCATACACTAATGCAGTATCTGGTACAGACACACTTGTTTAGACCACATTGACATGACTCAGATCGCTATGCTATTCTGTTCTAAAGGTGCCATCTCTCCAGTGCCATAAACTAAGGATTCAGACAAAGAGAAAATGGACAAACCCTGCACATGTCATGTCTATTTTAGCATAGACATTTAAGAACCCACTTTCCTGAGAAATTCAATTTTAATTTTTTTCTCCGTAGGTGGAGGCCAGAGGCCAACTTGTCCAACTTGTATGGGTCAGCTCTCTCCTACCATGTAGGGCCCAGGGATTGAACTTAGGTCATTAGGCTTGGTGGCAGGTACCTTTATATGTTGAGCACTATCATCTACTCCTAAGAACCCTTTTCTTGCTCATCTTATCATGTTCATGCTATTCTCTCAATTGCTCAACAATGTTTACTGGCTTTTGAGTAGAGCCTGCACTTTTCTAATTATCTCTTTTGTGGATCTTTATCTCTGATTACCTCCTCTGTCCATAGTTTTTTTTGTGTTATTTTTTTTAAACATATTTAAGTGTGTGTCTGTATTACTGATTTTGAGGTCTACTAGAACACAGCTACTGACTCAAGTAGATGAAAGCATGCCCTCTTCCAGAGTTAATATCAAGGATGTCAATCAAACAACTGGACAATAGAAATTAGCTGCTATGGAGCCTTGTGCTCTGAGAACACTTGCACTGGTCTTTGTAACATTTCAAACGAGCAAATTAAGAAATTAAGAACTCTAAGTTTCTTTCTTTTTTTCTTTTTTTTTAGAAAGGGTTCTCTGTGTAACAGTCCTGGCTGGCCTGGAATTTGCTTTGTAGACCAGGCTAGTCTTGAACTCACTGAGATCTGTCTGCCTCTGCCTCCCAAGTGCTGGGATTAAAGGCGTGTGCGACCATTGCCTGGCTCTTTAAAAAAACAAAACAAAACAAAAAAAAAAAAACCTGGCTGTCCTGGAACTCACTCTGTTGACCAGGCTGGCCTCGAACTCAAAGATCCACCCGCCTCTGCCTCCTGAGTGCTGGAATTAAAGGCATCAGTTTTTATACAGATAAGGTTTCCATCTAGCACCCCCTTCTCCATCATTTAAAGAGATTTATTAACTGAGAAATCTCTACCTTCTAACTAACATACAATCTTATTCATCAATCAGGATATAAGATTGGTAAAATTGAGGAAATGGGGAATGCAGAGGACAGGCCCAGCCAGTTAGAACAGGAGTCATGTGTTAGAGAAAGAAGCTCAAGTTCTGGGGGCAGGCAAACTACGCTCTGTTAACTGCCACTGGCAAAACTCAAGTTGTCTATCTTGTAAAGAAAGGTTCTCAGTCTCATCTGGATTCACAAGCTGACAGAACCTGATCTCACACCACAGATACATGGTGGAAGGTGAGAATGCCTGTGCATTACTGGTGAGCATAATTTAAAATTATTATTTCACTTCCCTGTTGGAAGACAACGCAGATACAAAAACAGATATAGAAACAGACTATTCTATGAGATACATCACTCTCCACACCCACCTCTGGTCCTACAGACAGAATTTGGGGCTCTACATATGATAGGCAAACACTCTACCACTGAGCTGTAGCTCCAGATCTGTATGGAATGTTCTTAAACATTGTCTCGAAAAAACCCAATCCCAAACTCAAACCAAACTAACCATCTACCCAAACAAACAAAAAAGCCAAGGAGGATTGAGTTGTACTAGAGGAGGGCCAGGAGTTGCCTGGTAGGTGATTACAGTTTTATCTTATTTTATTTTTATGTGTATGGGTGTTTTGTCTGAATGTCTATGTACCACATATGTGCAGTGCCTTCAGAGGCCAGAACAGGGTATCAGATCCTCTGGGACTAGAGTTACAGATAGTTGTGAGCATGTGGGTGCTGGGAATCAATCCCCAGTCCCCTAAAGAGCAGCAAGCGCTCTTAGTTGCTAAGCCATCTCTCCAGCCCCCAACTTTACTTTAACTTGTGTTAAAGTCTAGGGGTGCTGTCTAGGGTCACCTTGTTATTATATGAACCAGCATGAACATGATCCAAGTGCTTAAACTGAAAAGTGTAAATGCTCTGACATGTTTTGTGTAGTTCTGAAAGCAAACAAGGACAAGGAGCTACTATGCCACATGGGCTGGGAGGCCTGCTCACATTGTTCTCATGCCTGGTGAGAAACAGAAAGTCCATGCACGAGGATTTCACATAAAAGTGGAACCTGAAACTGCAGCATGCAGCTACCCTAGATGACTAAGATGTTCTGAGGTCTCCATCTCTACTACATAGGCTTACTCTTTAAAAGATTTTTCCATGTTTGCAAAGTATGGTGAATCTAAAGCTAGTGCTGCCTGAAATTCTAGACTGTTAAGGGAAAGAAAGGAAGGAAAGAGTATGGAATAGGAACCAAGCAGCAAGACACATTTCAAACTGTGGTCTCTTTAAATAAACCCAAGCCTTTGGGTTTCAGAAGCAATTTCAGAGAGATTCTTTATCTCCAGAGAGCCTCTTACAAAAAGATGTTTTTAATGAGCCAGTTCTGGTTTTACAATGAGAGTATGGATAGCAAGGGATACATGTTCTAGAACAACTCCAAAAGAAAAAGGGAATGAGAGGTCAAGGAAATGGGAAACCCAGAAAAATATTTCACTGGCTACAAACCAATGGGTATCATCCCCTACATGTACACAAGACAGGTTCTATTCACATTGACTCCACACTCAGTTTAGCAGAATGAGTAGAATGTAGCATAACCTCTCTGAACTGGAAATTAAATGTCTAGCACAGATACATTTATAGGAAAAATGCAGCCAGAATTTCAAACAGACTTACAATCAACTCCTTATACTCTTCCAACCTTGCATAACTATTTCCTTTCATTTTAAAAACCTCACACATGGACACATTTTTTTTGTTTGTTTAAAAAAATGTAGAATTCCCCCTGAAGCTCATTTCATACCAAGCAGTTTCCTTTATCATTTTCTAGTGTCAATACTCCCTCTAGAGGCAGAAAACACAAAGAAACTACCAAGTCTAATACTGTGTGCTGTGGATGTTGTCTACAGGTGCACTCTCAGACACATAAGATGTGAGTGTAGGGGAAAATGTGAAGGCCAGAGGTTTACACCAGGTGTCTGCCTTTCCTTGGCTACTTTTCATCTATTTTTCTTTACCACATGAACTATCTCCTTAATTCCTACAAGTCTAATTCTGACAGGTTTTGAGGACAAAAGCAAAAGTAAAAAGCAAGCTAATTTTTCTTTGTGTTAAAAGAAATTTAATCACCCAAACTTTCATAATAAAAAGTGGCTTTCCAGCTTGGCATGGTGGCACACACCTTTAATCCGAGCACTTGGATAGCATAAGTAGGAGGATCTGAGTTCGAGGCCAGCCCGTGTTGCGGTCCGGAGGTTTCCTAGATAGATCTGAGCTTGCTTTACACAGCAGGGCTGCATTAGGGGATGTCTTGACCACGTGCAAGGTCACCAGGTGTCTGAGATGGTCAGCACTTGGCTGTGCTGGGGGGAGGTCTTTTGCTTCACCCCTTGCATTTCTTTAAAAGCCCTTTATTAGAGACAGAATGAGCTGGTGGGTTTTAACCCAGGCCCTCTCGAGGCTTTCCTGTGTTTTATAATTGTCTCTATATATTGCTATCTACATATTCCTTATTTCTCCCTGATCAAGAGAACACTGGGGGGGGGGGGGCGCTGGTCTCAAATGGCACCAGGAACAGGGATTTGGGGAGAAATCCCCATGCCAAGTAGTTGGACTGGTTCAGTTCTGTAGTGAAAGTGAAGGCAGGGTTTTTTATTCTCAGGAGGAAGAATGGGGGGGCTGAAATACACCTTACTTAGGCTGCAGCTTAAATATATCTCCCTATCAAGGTTTCTTTTTCTCTCTTAAAATTCCACCTGTAAAATAAGGAAGAGTGTAGTAATACAGTGTAGGAAAAACTTAGAAAAGTAGAATGTAGGAATACAGCTTAAAGTAAAACTTAGAATAAAATAAGCAGCAAGACAGAGGAACCATGTCCTTAATTTTCTAACTATGGGGCTATGAACACAAACTGGGATAAATCAGAGGAAGAAACAGGGAAAAAAGGATTCCTGTGGGAGGCTTTTGGTCCTAAGCAGCAGAGAAAAAATTTCCCCTGAAATTCAGGTGAAATAAAACTTTCACTCTACTGATGCTACCACTGTATGGAAACATCGTACTATCAGAATTAGTTTCTTCTTGGCTATGAAGCCAAAGTTTAGAGAACAGAAGTTTTGGGAAAACTTGGTCTTTCTCTCTCAAAAACTGAAAGCTTTATTGGGAAAAACTTAGCAATCTCTCTCAGTAAGGACATAATTAGATTCAGCTGGAGATATCAGTATGGGAGAATCACCTGTAATGGCTTTAGAAGCAACATCTATGTCGATTCCTTTGAACAGTAGCAGTTTTGGTGAACAAATAACCATGTCAGAATTATTGGGCTTTAATAAAAATCTATCAAAAACATCAGCATTGTTAAAAGAATTCATGGCAAATACAGCTTTAAAAAAATTAAGACGGGGAAAAATTGTCTGAGAGCTTGGTGATGAGTGTGGAACAGAGGAATGTCAGCTCCAATGACACTCCCCTAGAGGAATTGGAGTGAAAAGCAGCTAAGTCAATTTTCCTGACATTAAGGTTCGATCTTGCAGTCTAAGGATAGTAGAATAAGGAGACCTCCAGACTGCTGATGAGTTTGGGATGAAGTTTCAGCAATGTTTCGGGTACACAGGGGAACCTGCTGAAAGCTGCAGGTCTGGAACCCCACTCTAAGTTAAGACAATCATGGGAAATTGACTGTTGTAGAATTGCTACATGAGCAGTTCACAGAAGGCCCTTAGGTTTCTTCTCATTCTCTTTTCTTCCTTTTGGGGTTTGATAACTAACAGTTTACTCTTATTTCTACTTTCTAAATGAAGTCCAAAGAAAATTACTCTGTATTGTTGGAAGATAATGTAACATCTCTTCTAAATGTTAAGAAATCTTTTCTAAATCTCTTCCAGGTGTTAAGAAATCTTTTAGGTGTTTGCTAAGTTAGATATTTGCTAATGGTAGCCCTATACAGAGTTTGCTTAATATTTCATATGAATATAAGTTTGTAAAATAGATCTATAGTTTCTTTATGAATATAAAAAGTATATTTGCTAAGGCAGTCCTATAGTTTCCTTAAGAATATAAGCTTGTGAGAAGTATAAATAAGTATATGTTGAATGTGAGTTTGAAAAGTGTAAATATTGAATGAGTCTAAATGCTTAATGTAAGCTAGCAAAAAAAAAAAAAGTGTAAATATGTATAGAGATGTTTATACCAGAATTATTTTGAGGTTAATGAAGCAGAGTTTGGTAAAAAGCTAAGGGAATCTTTAAGTTGGATGTAGTTTATTGGATGCAGTCAAGAATTTAAGTTAAGAAAGAGCTTGGCACAGCTCAAATTGTTATAGACATCTTTAGACCCGTTCCAAAAAAGATATGCCATCTCTATCATCCTCTACTCCTGTAGAGGATGTGGTGTGGCAGCTATGGAGATTGCTGTGGTGGTTGTAAGCTCAATAGGAACCTGGGTCAGAGCTAAGTTTAGTACTCCCTCCTACCAGAGGCTGAGAGTCAATGACAGGCAACTTTCTCTTGATAGCTTCCAGTCTAAAACAGAGTATGCTTGTTGGAAAGCACATCTCATGACAGGTAATGGAAGAAATAATCATGGAGAATGACCTAAGACAGACCTCAGTTTATCTGATGGGGCCTAAGGGGCTCTTTAAAAAACTAAAAGGGAATTGTTGGAGTCCACAAAGGTTTCCTAGTTAGATCTGAGCTTGCTTTACACAGCAGGGCTGCATTAGAGGATGGCTTAACCACATGCATGGTCACAGGTGTTTGGGATGTCTGCACTTGGCTGTGCTGGGGGAGAGGTCTTTTGTTTCACCCCTTGGCATTCCTTTAAAATCCCTTTGGTAGAGACAGTCAGGGCCTGATGGATTAGGATCCAGGACCTCCCGAGGCTATCCTGTGTTTTCTGTCTGTCTCTCTCTAGCTATATTTCTATCTAATATTTCATGTTGTTCCTGCTCAAGAGTACCTTGGGGAAAAGTGGGGGTAGGATGGCCCCCCCACAAGCCTGTTCTATACAGCAAGTTCCAGGATAGTTAGGGCTGTTACACAGAAAAAAACCTGTCTCAAAAAAACTGAGGGAAAAAAAAAGTGGCTTTCCTATTGCTACTCAAACACTCAAATGAGTTTGTCTATAAGTACTATTAAGGACCATGGCTTAGCTTGTGAAGATCATGTAGCTGCTTAGGAGATAGTTTTGGAGCATTGTGGCAGCCTAAGTCTAGAAAGCAGTTACGTAAGGTTCGACATGAAGGTTGACCTAAGAAACTCACGAACCCAAAGAATAGGAGTACCTTGAGAGGCTTAATGTTTGGCCAAAAAGATAAAAAATGGATGACAGAAGGCAAGACAGAAATTCATTTCCCTCTAACTCAGTATAAGCACTCAGCTTTTTATTTACCCTTTTTAAAACCCAGAGAACATCAACTGTGGAGCACATTATAATTACTTGGAGAGCTAAAAACAATTTATGTTTGGGCCTCATCCCAGAAAATAGAGAATCTTTCTTAGTGGATCAGGGTTATTAGTGGTTGGAGAAATCCAGTCAGCTCAAGCTACGAGACTCTTCGAGAAGACACAGAAACCCATACATTGGTTGAGGGTGATATAGACTGAGGTGATCTAGATGGAAAAAGTAAAGTCTAAAACACTAAAACTATACTGAAGGTCAACATGAGAAACAGGCACTCTGGCAACAGAACAAGAGATGGTGAGAAGGTGAATCTTTGTGAGTTTGAGGCCAGCCTGGTCTACAGAGCTAGTTCTAAGACAGCCAAAGCTACACAGAGAAACCCTGTCTTGGAAATCAAAAAACACAAAAACAAAACCCCCCAAAAAAAGGAGATTGCAAGGACAGTTAAAATTGCTTCTGGTCAAGTTAAAGGCGGTCATTTTCTTCTTTCCCTTCCTACTCAGAGACTTTTCTGTCTTAGCTGAAGTGCTGGCATTATGAGCCACTACACCTTAGTAAGGTCTTATCTCTTTAGCTTGATCACTGTTTTCCAAACTATATAAAAAAGCTCCTGTTCTCAAGGTGGGTTCAGTAAGGTGGGCCTTGGAGAGGTGCCATGCAAGCATCTGTAACATGCATCATCCATCATCCTATCAACTCATCTGCATCTCTGGGCTCCTCAGGAGCTGTGGTGGTAGAGGACAAGCCAGGGACTTCTTATAAGCAGGTTCTCTGGCAAGGAAATGACCTTGTTGCTGGTAGCAATGGCCATACCACAGGTGTAGCAGATGGCAACTGAAGCTCAGGTGTCAGACTACTAGGAGGTAATCTCTGATGGATCAATCTCATTTTAAGGCAAGGCCATGAAACTACAGATTGCAGAATGTATTTTGCTTCTTCTGTTGTGTCCCTGCATGTTTGCTGCTACTATGTCTATGGTGTGGGGAGTCTCCCACTGCCTGTATTGTAATGTGTTCATCTCATGAATATAGTCCATCTACTGGGCACACTTATATCTGTGGATTGTCAGGAAAATGATTTCTTAAGCTGTAAAATTTTGATGAATAGAACTAATACTAGGACTTTTATAAGTAGGCCTATTGTTCCACGAGGACTGTGAGATACTTAGGACCTGTTTTATATCATAGCTCAGGCTCACACTGGAAAATAGTTGTAGCCCCACAGCTCTAAGACAATTGTATACCATTAGCTGATTTAACGCTTCAAAGTAACTTTAGATTAAGATCAGGTGCCTTGCTAATGGTTTTTTAGATAAACATTCCCTATTTTAGTTCTATTTGGCTAGGTCATAAATACAAAAAGCCCAATTATTGCTAGTAGGCAAATGATTAAGTTGTTCCACCCATTCCTGACCTCGATTTGTGAAAATATATTCTGACTAGTGAAGGCTACGGAAAATAACTTGATTCTGTAGCCCCTAATGAGGGCTGCAGATGTTTTTAGATAATTAGAAGTCACATACAGGACAGAAAAATGTATTTCAAGATTTAAAATGCTTTTAATGTCACTGTGTCTTGAAAAGTACAAGTGGGCTTATATTAGGAGATTTAAGGTACACCTGAGTTCTAACCAAAGCATTTACAATAGAAAGTCTGAGAAAGTTGGGCATTTCTGTTAATTTAAAATGTTCATTACACTCAGAAATATAGAATGCAATACATAATTTCCTTATTTTTTCTTAGACTCTTCAGTAGTTGAGTTTTATAACAATAATTGGCTCTTTCTTTGAAGTTGCAGCTGTGAGATTACAGCCCATCAATTAGGAAGCTAAGATTTATTGCATGTGAATTGTCAGGATGACTCTGTTTCTTATTAAATGAAATGCAACCTTCAAATGTAACTTTTATATTGCCTGAAGGATTTCTGTTGGGTACATTTAGCTGTGTAGAACAAAGAGAGATTCAACATGAGAGGATAAAGAAAGTAACCTTCAAAATGCACGTTAATTTTTTCCCTCTTCCCTACTAAAAGTCCCTCAGATAGAAAAAAGTCTTAGCTTCGAGATGCCGTGGATTCTTTGCAAGCCCTGTATGCAGCCTTGGAGCTGGTTCCCTAAGAGTGCAATACCCGGAATCCTTTTCTGCCTGTTCTTTCTAACAGGTAAGCAGAGGCACACAGAATTTTCTGAGCAATGGCTTACCTGATCAACATCAGCATTTCTTGGAAGAAAATAAACAATATTATTAGTGATCTTCTGGGAAAGCCTGAAAATTTCAAAGGTGAAGAACAGTTAAGGAAAAAAAAAAGGATAATTTCTGAGCAGAAAGAGATGCTCATTATTTGGCACAAATCAAGTGCATTTTGTTAAGTAACAAAAAGGCACAGACTTAAATCCAGAGAATGAGACAAGATTTTAGAATCCAGCAACAACAGCACCCTGATAGGTTAGAAGATTTGGCTGCTTTAGTATAAGGCAGTGTGAGTCGAAGACCACTACCAGCAGACTCGAGGATTTGAAGAAACTTTCAATTTGTACTACCAATTCCAAAGAGTAAATATATCTCTTTATCCTCAAGGAAGAAGGTTGAGCACAGACCCAGACTGTGGGCAGTTCAGCGGTGCAGTTTTTGCATCATGAATCAGCTGCATGTCAATCCATCTTCATAAAACCCTAGCAAACACCACTGTTGTCTCCCTTCCTCAGGAGCTATGGCTGGGCTCCTTTTTTACAATGGCAAATTAAATAGTAAGAGGGAACTATATCGGCCGGGCGGTAGTGGCGCACGCCTTTAATCCCAGCACTTGGGAGGCAGAGCCAGGCGGATCTCTGTGAGTTCGAGGCCAGCTTGGGCTACCAAGTGAGTTCCAGGAAAGGCGCAAAGCTACACAGAGAAATCCTGTCTCGAAAAACCAAAAAAAAAAAAAAAAAAAAAAAAAAAAGAGGGAACTATATCTATAGATCAACCAAGTCTTTATTTACATTGAGTGTTTCAAAAGTTTTAATTACAGAAGTTACTCTGTGTACCTGAAGACATTTCTTTCACTTTTACATGGGTTCTGGGACTCAAACTTGGGTTGCCACATTTGTGTGGCAAGTGCCTTTACCAGTTGAGCCGTCTAGTTGGCTCCGCACGAACTGTTTTCTGTGTAAAATACAATGAAATCATCAAATGTGATTAGCTAATACCTATCCTCTACACAGATTTGACACCCACCCACCCACCCTCTCTTTCCTCTCTAAAAGCATTTATATAGATTACTATATATATATATATATATATATACTTCCAAAGGATATCCATCAGGAAACATCATTGTCCTAATGTCGAAGGTCTCTGCAGTAGCATAATCTGGTCCCCCCCAAGGCGGGCTTAGGAATACAACATCAGCCTTCACACAGGGAGCCAAGAGTAGGAAATCTCCACAGATAAACTCTATCTTATCTGCTACCCCATAAACTTCAGCATTATTACGAGCAAGATCAATCTTAACTGGGTCAATATCAATGGCAATCACTAAAAATCAAAAAAGAAAAAGCAAGTTGACATTGAGAGTTCATCAATCCAGTAATCTGGTTTTCTGAATAAAACACACACACACACACACACACACACACACACACACACACACACACACACACACAAGATGTAAGAGACATGTAGCTACACATAAAAATTTTAGTTCAAATATATTTAAATTAGAAAGACTCACATAGAGAACAGGTTTCCATGTTGTCTTGCCCAGCTATCATCCAAAGCAAGTGGCAGTAGTAGCCATAAAATATGGAGGACTTGGGGTGGGTGGGTGTTGAGGGCTACATACAGTTGGAGCAATAAATGCTTACAAATGCTACTTCTTGCATGTAAACCCCAATGCTGGTTTTCAGAAAAGACCAATTTCCTTAAAAACGAGCCAATGTTTCTAGTCCCACAGGCTGTCAGGGCAGAGGCTAGGTCATCACAGCCCTAGGAAGACCCAGTATTGACTACTTGCTTCCCTTTCTTCTTAGGGTCTGATAATTTGTAAGGGTGAGTGATAAAGTGACACCAAGAGGTTATGGAGCAGTGATTCTCATGTACATATCTGATATGCTTGATCTCTGGTGTGATATCCTTATGAAAGAGTTGTACAAACCCCAAAGGAGTCAGTAGCTGAGAACCGCTGCTATAGAGGGAGCTGACAATGAGGACATGGCACTAGCCTTCCTTTATGACCCACATTGTACAATTTGTTGTTTTTTTTTAATCAAATGTGTGTTAAGCTACATAACTTGGCAACAAACCTCAATTAAGAAATCAATCTACAATATGCATGTTTTTCATGATATTTAAAGAAAATTTCCAGACTTGCTCTATCATAGTGCAGATATTTTAACCACTGTCTTATGACAAAATACTAAAAAGGAATGAGTTTGATAACTTTTGAGGAAAAATATTTTCATGCAACACACACACACGAGGCTTATATAAAAAATTCTGAAATTCTGAAATATTGCATTAGTGGAAGACAAGAAGATAATTATTATCTGGTAAATATGAAAACTGCTTCTATCTGGGTTACTGGGAGACCACATGAAGTCAGCAAATGCCATACATGCCTCTAGAACACTAGAGTAACAGAATCAAGGTCACAGCGCATCAGTTCTGGTCTTAAAGTCAATGGGCAAATTTACCTTAGCATTTTCTGACTTCTAATACTCTGCTTCCAGAGTAATATTTTGCTTTCCTAATCAACTTTAAAAAGTTCATATAAATTAATAAGATTCTGCTGAAATCCACTAAAATGGAAGCCACAACCTATTGGTGAATATAACATGAAGATAATGTGGGAAAAGTATCTTTGGAGTACGTACGATTTGGCTGCCTTTCATTTCCAAAGCACTGGGATAACAGCAGAGCCATACATCCGGTGCACTATGGGTAGGGCTCTACCAGGATACATCTTCAGTTCCAGGTAGTTAAAGGAAGCGGCTGGGAGAGGGGGTCTTTCTGTAGCTCATTCCAATCTCTAACCTGCAACCCTCCTTCCTGTCTCCCAAGTGCTCATATGCATCACCATATACCATGAGAACATTCCATTAATTTTTAAGAGCATTTATCTACTTATTTATTTATGTGTGTGGTGGCAAAAGCCCTTGCCCACTGAGTTACCTCACTGCCAAACAGTCCACTTTTTAAAGCCTTTGTTTCCTGACAAACAGCACACTACACATCTGACAGTAATTAGTAGACAATACAGTAGTGGAGATTTTGTCCTTCCTGGCTCCATGGTCAAACAATCAGGAGGATGACATACTATTTAAAGAATGTTTGGAGCTTTGGGATTTTACAGTTGAAAAGTATCACAAGACTAAGTGATAAATTCAAATGTGTCCTTCAAAGTTGAATGTCAAAAATCATAAAGAGAAAGCTTGGTCCCCATCCATTGATTCTGAAGAACCATTACTTATAGACTGCTAGAATCTTGGCTCCAGAGATTCCTAAGTAAGTCCACAAAATCCTGTGCAATTATTTATCTTTTTTATGTCTTAATTTATCTGTGAAATCAAGATAGCAAAAAACATAATTTATGACTGTTGACTAAATACACACATATTAAGTGCTTACTAAACATTATGTAAGATGAATAATAAAGACATAAGCTATTGCTTTAATCAATATCTGGTATGAAATTATCAATTATATGTTAAATCTCATCAAAGAAATGAACAAAAGTAAAAATATTTACTGTACAAATTGGAAATCAAACAGTTCTCTGCCACGGATGACTAATTTACCTCTTTTCCCTGTTAAGGCAAACTGAATGGTATTTCCTCCAACTCCACAGAAAGCATCTACTACAATGTCACATTTGAAGGACTGACTGACACGGCCAGCAATATGCTCAGCAATCTTCTCAGGAGTAACTGAAAACCAGCCCTCTGTAAAGGAGAATATTTGTGTAAAATGTTCAATTCCAAGAATCCAAGCATGAAGAAGAAAACATTGCTCAAGTTTAAAAACCTTTTACCACTCTTGTAAGGGATCTGTTAGCTTCATGTCTACACTGGGTGGGTCACAACAACCCCTAGCTTCAGTTCTGTGGATCTGAGTCCTCTTCCCTCTCCACACAGATATTCACAAAAATACTTAGTTACCTAGCTTTTAGAGAAAGGTCCTACAAAGTTGCTAATTCCTGACTAATTGGTAAGACATCCATATTTTTCCAGAATATATATTACAACTTTTCTGTTTGAGGCACTACCTACTGCTTATCAGCTATGGGAAACAGCAAGTTCTAATTGGTGAGTTTCTCAATGATTTTATTCACAATGGAGAGGTAATGATGGATTCCTACTGACATTTTGGGAACATTTACATGTTTTCAAAATATTATTATTTTATGAGTACTTTGCCTTCATGTATGTCTGTGCATGGTGTGTATGACAATACATGTTTTTAAGTGTCAGAAAAAGCAAAGAATGGCAGCCAATGACCAGGAGGCTGCATTAGCATAGCAGGAATAGCAGAATCCTTGCCATCTTCAGAAATGAAGCCATACTTAGCTGGAGGAAAGAAAATACATGCTTTTCCTTTCTACCTGCTTTTCTCAGAAAGAGATTTAAGGTTTTCCTGTTCCCACTACTTCAAAACTTTAAATGGCTCTTCATTACTTAAAGAATTCTGAACTCCTTTAAACAGTTTATATGTCTTTTTCCCCTAATAAAATTCCTATATACTTTCTCTACCACACACTATTTTACAAATTATATAGGGGCATAGAATCACCTATATTCCATAATAGACCTCTTGATTTTGATTGTTAACAAAGAGAGATATTCAGTTAGTTTCAATATGAAAATGAGTATCAGTCTGTGAGACTAAGTTAAGTCTCTTAAGATCAAAGAAGGAAAATTCAATGAAGAATTAAAGTTTTCAGCACTAATTAAATTATAACTTTCTGTATTAGGTATATCTTCATCAGATATTCTTTTTAATAATTTATATACTTTTGCTACTTTGCATAAGATGCTACAAATATGGATTAAACCTGAAAATAAAACACAGATAGATGTATATATGTAATTGAGTGATACTACAAACAGAACTGACCGTCATTCCTTGAAAGATGTTAAAGTTGTGCTGGAGGAGTGCCTCAGTGGTAGAGTACCTGCTTGGCTCAGGTGAAGCCCTGAGCATGAGAGTCTGAGGATCTACAAGTTAAAGGAAGCTAAGGAAACATGAAAACTAAATGCACAACATGTTCCTTTATGACAACAAATGGGTTATAAAGATAACTTACTATCTTTGTTTTATTTTCTTGTGGTACTACGGGCTGAACCCAGGGCCTTGATTATTATTATAGAAAAACATCCTTGTTCTTAGAAAATGCATACTAAATATTGGGGAGTGGCATGATATATGCAACTGGATCAGAAAAAGACAACATACACAGAATGAAAATTATAAATGTTGGAAATAGCTGAATTTAGGTAAAAAGGATATTAACATTTTGTTTAACAACTTTTTTATAATTTTAAGTGGCTTCCAAATAAAGCTAAAAACACACATATATTTTATTTACCTTTGTCCAACTTGATCCCATCATCAAAGCGAGAGAAGAGCCTGTACCTCTGGGCCCAGTACTTTGCCAGCTCTGGGACAGAGGCTATTTCAGGTGGCAGACCATTTATTTTTTTGTTCTTGTTTTTTTTCTTCTTTTTCTTCTTCAATTCAACTAAAATAAGATGCAGACAATATAGATCTGACCTTGAGAATGGAACAAAGCCACATCAAGCAAGAAGCGCAGCCACATCAAATTATCACAATTTTGGACTGTACTAGACATCTATGCCGTGACACATCCAGAGATGCACGAGAGCAAGACACATCACCACCAGCACTTCAGGTCATAGCCGGTTGTTATTTATTGGCTTGAGAACTGGGCTTTCTCAGCTCTAATTCCTTATCCCTGCAAAGGAACTAATGGATGAATGCACAGTATTTTACTAACTTCACTTATAGCACTGATGGGAGATGAAGGCTAAACATCTGAGATTCTCCCAAAACCAGAACCCTGAAACACATCTGGTCCCCACCATGTTATATATAGGATACTCAGCCCAAATACAAAAGCAGTAACACAGATCTAAAAATTATCCACAGCCACAATACTGCTTTAGCTGGTGAATTACAGAAAACGTAGACTCTTTACTTCTTTTGTTGTTGTTGTCCCAGGGACTTGAACTCAGAACCTTGCTTTAGGCAAACACTAACTGAGCTACATTCCTAATAATTTTTTTTTTTTAAATTTTTATTTTGAGACCAGGTCTGGGAAATTTAATTTGTCTAGGCTAGTGTTGAACTTCTGGCCCTCCTGCTTCAGACTCCTGAACAGCTGAGGTTGTAGGTGTGTGCTGACAAGCTCAGCCCTTTTCACTTTAAGACAAAATCTTTCCAAGGCCCATTAAGTTCTAGCCCTGGCTATATAAATTCTAGAGAACACAAGGTCTCTCAGAAGTATGGTCAGGTTCCAGTCGAAAATTATGTAGAAAGACAATTACTAGCTGATTATTAGGCTTCAGTCCGTAGAAGATCAGAAGCAGCAATGTTTGAAGATGGAAAGTACTGCACAGAATGAAAACAAGAGTACAGCAGTCAATGTTTTTAAGAATCTGGCCATCAGATCACTGCAAGTAACTGAAGTGTTGGAGGACATTATTGCTTTTCACTCACCACAGCAGGATACTTGAGAGATTAAGAACAAAAACATCAGCTGTTATAACACTGGTAAAGAAAAACCATAAAATGCCTGAAGCCTAAAGTTTAAAATGGTAGGAGACAGGTGACAGGAGATTTAGGGACATGTGTGCCCATACAAAGGAAAGGAATCAACTAAGTGTGCTGGCTAGTTTCATGTCAACTTGACACAAGCTGCAGTCATCTCAAGAGTACCTCAACTGAGAAACTACCTGCATAGGATGGGGCTGTGGGTTAAGTCTGTAGATAATTTTCTTAATTATTGATTGATGGGGAAGGACACAGCCCATGATGGGTTCTGCCACCCCTGGGCTGATGGTTCTGAATGCTATAAGAAAGCAGGCTGAGCAAGCCAGTAAGCAGTACTCCTTCATGGTCTCTAAATCAGTTCTTGCCTCCAGGTTTCTGCCTTGTTGTAGAATATTGTTTTAAGGTATATTACTTTTGTTTATGTTGCATTTGTTTAACTCTGTGAAGGTGTGTTACTGTGCCTGTCTAAACCACCTGATGGTCTCATAAAGAGCTGAATGACCAATAGTGAGGAGAAAGAAATAAGCAGGGCTGGCAGAGAGGATAAACAGAAGGAGAAATCTGGGAGGAAAAGAAGAAGGAGCTAGAGGAGGATGATGATGCAAGGGCCAGCCACCTATCTTTACAACCAGCAATGGAATAAGAAAGATAGATATACATGTGGTGGTATTTTATTTGTGCTCTAACAAACAAAGCTTGGCTGAGGATCAAAGGAAAAAGCCAGCCACTATATTAAACATAGAGGTAGCACATGCCTTTAATCCTAGCATTCAGGAGGCAGAGATTCATCTGGATCTCTGTGAGTTAAAGACCACACTGGAAACAGAGCCAGGCCTAGTGGCACATGCCTTTAATCCCAGCACTAGTTAACCACAGAGATCTGTACAGACAGACAGGAAGCGATAGAGCTGGGTGGAAAGAGGAAGTGAGGTAGCTGGGTGGAAAAAGGAAGTAAGATGACAGGGCACAGAAAGGTATAGAGGCGTGAGTATACAGGAAGTAGCTCTCTCTTGGGCTGAGGATTTCCTAGCGGTAAGAACTTGTGGCTGACTTTTTCTATCCCTCTGATCTTTCAGCTTTCACTCTGATATCTGGTTCTGGATTTTTTTTTTTAAATTAATAAGACCATTTAGCAATTCATGTTACATATACAGAAATAGGAAAAGGTAAAAGCCCAGAGGCAAAAGGTAGATGGGTTAATTTAAGAAAAGCTGACAAAGCCAGGTAGTGGTGGCACATGCCTTTAATCCCAGCACTTGGAAGGCAGAACCAGGCAGATCTCTGTGAATTCAAGGACAGCCTGGTCTACAGAACGAGATCCAGGACAGGCACCAAAACTACACAGAGAAACCCTGTCTAAAAAAAACAAAACAACCCCCCCTCCAAAAAAAAAAAAAAAAACCCAAAAAAGAAAAGCAAGAAACAAGCCAAGGTAAGGCTAAACATTTACAAGAAAGAATACTCCTCCATGTGTGACTTATTTGAGAGCTGGGTGGTGGGCCCCACAAAAGAGCAAAAACAACAACACTGCCTGGGCTTCCCTCAAAGGACTCTGACTCAGGATATGTAAACCAAATAAACCCTTTCCTCCTCTACTTGTTTTTGGTTATGTTGTTTCATCAAGGCAATAGTAACTATCACTAAAGACACTAAGCTAGTATAACTAATAGTAAAAGGAAAGAAGGGCCATAATAAATATAGTTGTTTCAGAAGGACAAATGTGAAGCAATTCAACAAAATGATACTAAGTAAAAATGTTTACCTGCAATGTTCCATCAAATATTTTCATCTTTGTTTATAAAAAATTTGACCATTAAAAAAATACAAACGGCCATCCATGAAAATGTTAGTTTTCATATTTATTAGTGCCAACTACTATAAATATATTTTATTAATGTTCCATCAAAAAGCCCCAAATCATTACAAAAAACAATTATCAAAAAGAAAATGTGCACTTCATCAATTTCAGGAAGAACATACCACCGTCAGCCAGGGACAGAGTGGAAGCAGAGATCAAGGTCCACATAGATTAAAAAGTGAGGAACAATCATGATGCAGATCACAGCCATTAGCTCATTCACACTAACATGCCTTCTCTCCACTTAAAAATGTTTAAAATGAATCCGAAGGCATAAACGATACAAAAGTGAGAACAATGGAAACATAAATAAAAAAATGTACTTACCACACCCAGAGGCGAGGGGAAGGGAATTTATCCTTACCTCCTGTTTCTGCTTGGGGAGAGTTAGCTGTCTCTTCAGTTACACAGCCTTGCTTCTTGGGAGCAGTTGTTCCGGAACCTCCTTGCCTCTTTTCTGCTTCAAGTTCACTGGCTGAAGAGATGGTCTGGCATGTGTCAGGTTCCGGATCTCTGGTCTCCATCAGGTCACCAGCTTTCTCCAAGGGCATGTCTTGCTCCTCAGAGTCACTGCTTGTGCAAGTATCTTGCATTTTGTTGTGACAAAATGACTCCTGTGATGTCTCCTCATCTACTGGTTTATTAACCCATTTTAGGAATTTTTCCACCTAAAATTTTAAGATACCATAACAAACATCAACTAACTGTAAAGAACACAGAATCTTTTCACTTTTTATCATTTGTGACTTGATTAACAAGCCATCGTAAGTATTAGCTCAGAGAAGTACAATGCAAGCTATAAGTAATTTTGGGCTATTTGGAATTCAGGAGAGCATCCAATAACCTTATTAAGATTCCTCTAAAAGAAAGAAAGTAACAGGTTAAGAACTCTAAGAATAGAGCTATGCTATGAAATTATCATCACAAATATACCTACTCAGCTACTCACTAATTTTTACATTTTTAAGAGCTTTCTGCAATGGTCAAGCTACAAACCATGTTAAATGTTACACAGTATCAACAGAATGCCAACTTGTCTTAAAACCAGAGGACCAGGAAAAATGGGTGAGGATGAGATGCTCAGCAGTTAAGACAACATGCCACTCTTGCAGAGGACCTGGATTCTGTTCCTAGGACCCACACAGTTCCACAATGTTCCTAACTGCAGTCCCAGGGGATCTGATGCCAGGCACACACACACACACACACACACACACACACACACACACACGCAAAATACTCATACACATAAATAAATCTTGAAACAAAACCAAACCAAAGTCAGAGCTATCTAAGAAAGAATAAGTAAGAACAGCAGAGCTGGTAAGATTAAGTCATAATAAAATAGGTTTATTTGATAAAATGTTAAGGCATCCCAAGGATGGAAGATGTAGTTCTTCCCATTTGCCGTACAGTGAACCTTCTGCATATTAAGTCTTTATGATGGTAAGAATGAGTAAATTCCAGAGAGTGGTAGACAAACGATAAACAAAACCTCACACATACACTGAGGGAAAGTGCCACCTATCTACAACCAATCAGAAAACTAAGGACACAGCAACTCTTTCTAGACTCATCTACAGGTCAATGTATGAGAATCATTATTCTCAACACATTATAAAAAGTCTTAAAAGACTGACATGAGGCAGTCTATTTCAGATGTAAGAAAGAGCCATTAAAATATTCATTAAAATATTACCAGCACTGACCAATCTGAAATATAACAGTAATAATAATAATAATAATAATAATAATAATAATATAAAAGAAACTACCTATGTATTTGTAGCATGCTTTGCTAAAATGAAGTCAGAAAGTGTAATATACCCCGAGGGTACTACAAAGTCCTTCAGATGCCTGAGATTGTACTCCCCATCCTTTAAGCAGGCCGGTGTCAACATCAAAGACAAGAAGGCTCTGCTCATCAGAAACATCTCCTCCCCAGAAGGAAAACTTAGCAGATCACATGATGCTCTGGTTTGTTTCCTATTTCTTGATAGCAAAGCCAAGAGGAGTCTTGAAACTTCAGGTTACAGTGTGAATCAATAAAGTGGGCTTGTATGTCACATTCTTGGGTCAAGGCTACTACGTCAAAGTGTGAACAATCTTTGGATGAGCTCAGATCAGAATCTGGACTACTGGGATCCTACTTTGTGTGAAACAGGTAAGAAACTTCCCCTTGTCCTTGTCTGTACTTCATGGGCAAAACATCTACCTGGTTTACCTTCTTAGATGCTTTAATGATGTAGTTTCAAATACCCTTTCTTCCTATTACCTCAATTTCCTTCCCAACCCCAAATTTAGTTTACATAATATATACCTTCATAAAACTAGTGAAAAATAATTTGAGGTACCCCTCAATCTTCAAGGGTAGAGCTTCCCATTTGATCCAACTTCAGGGAGCCAAGTTACAAACCATGACTGCGTCTCAACTGAAGGCAAGCGGGCACGCACCTTACTCCGTACTTTACTCTTCTTGAGAAGGGGTTTTCCCGACTCTTCGGTGAACAGGATGTGCTTGTTCTTCACAGTCATTCGCTTGCGCATATCCAGGTACTGTGACTTGTATTTCACATTCTTCTCTAGATACCTGACCCGTCGATGACTGAAATTTGGAATTCCACCATACCTGGATCAGACCAAAAGAAGTGACTCACATGTTAAGTTTTAGAAAAAATTTCCCATATAGAAAAAAAGAAAAAGAAAAAAAGCGCGTGCGCACACATGCGCGCGCGCGCGCACACACACACACACACACACACACACACACACACACACACACAAACCAAAACCAAACCAAACCAAACCAAAACAAAACTTAGGAAACCCAAAATAATGATTTTTACCAGTTTTTCCTAGTTATTGCCACCATTTTAATGTTAATAAATTTTGAAAGTGATGAGACCACATACTAACTGCAGAGAGTTTCTGTCTAGTTTTGATGATAATTTAAAAACAAATGTGAAACACTTAATGATGAAACTAGCAAGGCTATGTTTTTCCTGTTTGAGATAGGGTTATATGATGTAGCCCAGGTTTGTCTTGAATGCTGGGATTATAAGTATACACTATCACAACTAAAATACATTTCTAATGTAGATTACAAAGTAGAAACTGTGTAGCAGACTGCAATAAACAGGAATAGAAAAAACAAAACAATAATGTATTTCCTTTTTAGGGAAATTTTCCTCAGAGTGATGACAAAGGCCTTGAAATATATTTGAACATATTCCAATTAATGTGAAGAACAGTCACTGAATGCTTTGTCTAGAGCAAATCTGATTAAATCATCCAGTTTTTATGTCTGCCACAAAGTTTTATGTGTCAAGCCCCACAAAATTTCAAGTCATGTTGTCTTCACAAAATTTCAAGTCATGTTGTCTTCATATATATATATACACACACATAGTATGTACATACATATATAAAATAATCTTTATCTTTAAGTAGAATTCTATTTCTAATTAGAAAAGACAAAAGTTAAATCCCAAGCAATAAACAAAGAGCTAAACAACAGTTTAAATAAAATCACTGCTGACACCAATGTACATAGCTTTTATATACACTGTTAAACTCTATCCTCTTTACTCTCAAGTGACTATACAAACTACTACTGTCTTTAGGTACCTAAGCAGGTGACTATAAGTAATTTACAGGATTTTAATTATAAGCATGTACTTTTAACTAATCTCGTGTTAATTTATATATTAATCATGAAGCCACTCTCATTTTCTTTCCCTGTTGAATTTATGATGCACAGGTTATTTACATTTCCTAACACATAGGTAACTAGGACATTAAGTCTGAACCTTTAGAAACATAAAAACTCAAAAAATAGGATAAAATGACTTAAACAGTACATATTGAGGCTGTTTTATCCACTCAGTTCAGTCTTGCTGTCATGAGATGAAATCACATTTATTCTTAGATAATTACCTTCTCAGCTTCTACACACAAATGTTCATAACAGCATTTGTTCATGTGTAATAGCATAACGCCTTCAACAACCCAAAGGCCTTTTAAAAAGGAAAATGGTTGAACCAATTTTGGTATCTCCACACAATGTATTTATTGACTTTGCCATTAAGGAGAGAACAATGGAATGCATGCATAACAGACATCATGCTTAGATTTTAGGAAATAACCAGGATACTGTTATTGAGGATGGAGAATTAAATATAATACATTCACTGAAAGGATTAGGTAAATGCTGTGTGTGCCAAAAAGAAAGGGAAATCATGGCATACTGCTGTGAAAAGCAAGCTTCGAATTATGCATCCTATATTAAGTAATCTATGTACCTACTGTGAAACATTTGAATTTTCATGTTTGCTACATAGTATGCTTCCTAGTCTTTAGAAGCACAAATGAGTAGTGCTATGAGATGCTGGGTGGGAACCATAATTAGAAGTTCTAAGATCTGAGCATAAACCCTTTGTGAAATGTGATCACAGGACGAAATGTCTGTGACTTGGAGCTGCTTATCTGTGAAACAGACTGGAATAACATTTGGCTGCTACTCAGTGCAACTGAGTTAATACAGTGAATATATCAAATATATAATACGATTTCTACTGTTTAATCTTCTAAAAGAAATTGGTGTTTTAATTGTATTATTTGAAAAATGGTATCAAATATAGCTCTCATATATTATCTACATGAATACCAAAGAGCTCTAAGGTGGCTGAAGTTATTAGGATTTCTAGAAGGCGATAGCCCTTACTTTTGTCCTGAGCCATGCTTGAATCCTAGAAGTAAACCATTATCATCAACTTCTGAATTTGGGTTTTCATCGATGTCCAATTCATGGCTAAAAAAACAAAAATAAAAACAAAAACAGGAATAAGCCTTGCCTTTCAGAGTGAACAGTATCACACAAACCTAGGAAATCTTGGAGAAAAAGTACTTTAATCAAGGTTTTTTTTGATAAATTAACGCAGCAGTATTTGAAACATACTAACAAGCATTCATACCCTTTTCTATGTATATGTGTATATGAACACAGTGCCTAAGGAGACAGAACAAAGGCCTCAGGTCATCTCAACTGTTGTGAGGGGTTTGATACTTAAGGTGCTTGGAACCTAACTCAGGTCCTCTGGAAAAACAGCAAGTGCTCTTAACTACGGAGCATCTCCCCAACCACCATCTTAAAGTCCTTAAGTATTCTACTTCTATTCCTGAAGATGGTGTAAATGCATATCTCTCTATTTTCTTTTGGAAAAACCCCAGTAAAAGCTGAAGCCTGAGATTAATTTTCTGTAGTGATTTTTCTAGGTCTCCCTAGAAAGAAATTTTTGTGAAGTATCAATCAGACCAAAAAAATTTTATAGAAGAAATGTTACTAAGAATAAGGACAGGGGCTCAGAGGTTAAGAGCACTTACAGCTCTTTCAGAAGACCAGTGTTGGTTCCCTACTCACACTGAGGATTACAACCACCTGTGACTCCACTGCCAAGGGATTTGATACCCTCTTTTGGCCTCCCTGGTTACCTCACATACTACCTTCTGAACATACACATACAGGGAACCAGAAAGCAGTCTTTAAGAAAAGCCGTGATGCAGGCGATAAGTAGCTTAGGAGAATCTACCACTTAGGTCTATGATGGTAAATCTTCATTGTCAACTTTATTAGACTTGGAACATTTAGAAAGCATACTTCTGCCTATGTCTATGAGGGGTTTCCTCGAGGTTTAACAGGGGAGGGAAGAGCCACCCCAAATGGGGTCCCAGACAGAATAAAAAAGAACTAGTCCTGGGGCTGGAGAGATGGCTCAGAGGTTAAGAGCACTGGCTGTACTTCCAGAGGTCCTGAGTTCTATTCCCAGCAGCCACATGATGGTTCACAACCATCTGTAGTGAAATATGGTGCCCTCTTCCAGCCTGCAGGGATGCAAGCGTAACACTGCATACATAATAAATAAATAAATATTAAAAAAAAAAAACTAGTGTTTATCTCTCTTTGCTTCCTGATGCAATGTCATCAGCTGCCTCATGTACCAACAGTCAAAACCTTGAGCTGCTTCCAGCGACACGCCTTCCCTACTGTAATGGGACTAAACTCTCAAACTGTGAGTCCAAATAAGCCTTTCTTTCCTCATGCTGTTTTTGTCACAGAACTGACAAGTGCCTTAAACAGGCACCTTTAGAAACCCTGACTTTATGACCCATAGCATTAAGCAGAATACAGCAAGAAACAACTCTTACCAAGTTTGTTTTCCCAAGTAACCCAAACTCACTAAATATTTGCCTCTAGGAACTTGTACCAAATAGTGGGACAATTAATAAGCAAGTTTACTATGTAAGGTAACACAGCAGTAGTAGTGGCATGCTTTTTTGAACTAAGCTACTCAGACTTCAGAGTTTGCACATCATTTTTCCAGATGCTATCTGGAAGGAAAGGTCTTACGTGGAACACCACAAAGACAAGAAATATCTCCACCTAATGCTCCAATTCTGAAGCAATCTATCCTTTCCTTATTATCTACAGTGTCAGCACTTGGACACATTAGACTTTACATTATGTACTTCACTGATAGCTACTGTCACATACCGTACGAAAGCTCCAGTCAACCTAATGTTCTCACGAAAATTGCCATCAGTCTCATTTTATGGATGAGGAACTAAGAAATTTATTTAGAGTTACGAGTGACAGAATTAGAATATGACTGTGTCTAAAAGCCTTACTAATGGATCCCTCTTTTGCTTATAGTACAGTGTTGCCAGGCTAGGTCATGTGTAACTCACCTTCTCTTAACTTTGCTGGGCTTATGCTCAGGTGGATCATCGTCACTCTCATTTCCATCAGCCCTGTCAGGGTATGCTTGACCTTTGCTTGTATTTGTTCCTGAAGACTCCTTCAACTCTAAGGAGAGATTACAATATATTTTCCTTGAGGTCTGGCAACTTTTCTATTATTTTCAAGGCACAATTATAGCTATGCCTGTACGATTTAAGGTTTCATGATCTAACTACATAGTCACGTGTTGTAATGTTTTGTTCAACGATGGCTCTCTGTATTCGAACATTCAATGGTGGTCTCATGCGATCTTCTCACAACTTAACCATTTTAATTTCATTGTCCTCTGATGTATGCACAGCAGTGAAATCACCTGATAATAAACCTCTCAGAAATTCATCTAAATGAAACACAACTGTGCTTTAAAAAGCAAACTAAAACTAGTTTGTGCATATTTATACAAAGTATCCCACTGTAAGGGTACAGCCTTACCTTTCTGCTAACTGTTGGTAGGTACTCTTTTTTTCCCCCTAAACCAGTTAATCTGTGTGGGGTGGGACAAGGAGGAAGCATGCATGACCTGAGTGTTGAGGTCACAGGATAATCTGTGAGAGTAGGTCCTCTCTTCTACTACGTAGGTTCTGGAGATCAAACTCAGGTTGTCTGGCATGCCTTTACCCACTGGGCCATCTCACTGACCTGGCAGGCACATTTCTTAAGGTGAACAGAAGGGATATGTTGAAACATCTTCCAAGATTGAAAGTCTTGTGACCTCAGTTTCTTCAAAACACAGAATTGTTCTTGGAATGGGTTTCAATGCTCCTCCGAGGTGTAGCCAATAGGTGTTTATTTCAGATTATTCTTTAGAACTGGTTATTATCTGTTATGTGCCTCTATGGAAAAACATGTTTTTGCTACATGCTGCTTGTCCTTGTGATTGTGTACTTTACTCAAGTGACTCTATTAAAGCTGGCTATAGCATGAGATTTTAGTCCCTCTCATTTATCATCTCTATTCTCCCAGGTCCTACCACCTCTAGGGCTAGAGGGATAGACTGAAGAGTACCAGTGACAGAAAGCAGAAATTTCATGTGCACAGATTTTATGTTTCGTTCTTAATGGAAAAATGAGAGTATGTTATAACCTCAAATCCTCACCGATCCTGAGAGATGACACAAAGGAGCAAATTAAAACCAATCAACATATATTTTATAACGAAGGAGCAGGAAACAGAAGGCAGTGACTAGGAAGTTTTACTGTTTGGAAAAGGAAAAAAGTAGAACCAGGGAAGGGGATAAAAAGGGCAACATAAGGCAGAAACACAGCCTAATCATTGACCAATATGTAAGTAAAGAAGCTGTGATGGTCAGTGTTCACTGTCAACTTGACAGATCTGGAATCACCGTGCTGACAAGCTTCCAAGGACACTTGGGGCGTTTTCTTGACAAGGTTATCTGAATGAGAGAATACCCTAAAGGGCTGGGTGGCACCATTCTCTAGACTTGGGTAAAAACATGAGCTGAGTATGAGCATGCACCGTTCTTTTCTTCTTGACTGCCGCTGAAGTATGACCAGCTGCTTCAAGATCTTGCTGCCTTAAATTCCTTGTCATGATGGTCCAAATCCTCAATTGTGAGAGAACATAAACGCTTCCTTCCTTAAGGGTTTTGTCAGCAACAGGAAAGAAACCAAAATGGATGCATTGGGAGTATACAGAGGAATATCTGAAACTTAATATCAAATGTCAGATAAGAAAGGATGAATATCAGAACAGAAAGGAACGAGAATGCAATAACGCAGAGAAGAGAAATAGAAAAGTCACAGAACTCTGCAAATTTCCAACTGGAGCCAGAATTGGTTCACACCTGCAAAAATCTTAAGACTGGAGAGGCTGAGGCAGGAGGATCATGACAAAGACAGGTTGGTTATGAAGTCATGCCTTAATATAACCTCAAATTTCTAAATTAGAAGATCAACAATCTAAGATAAGCAAAGTCAATCAAATTGTTAAATCAAAGTTCTAAACATTCCTTCAATGCCCCCACAAGTTCATGAGTTTGAACACCTGGTGGTACTTTGGGAGGTTGTGGAACTCTTTAAGGGTTGGGGAAAAGCAGTAGTGAGTGGGCTAAGGGAGGAAGGTCTGCTTCTGGATCAGCCCAGATCTGAGCAAGCAGTCTCAAGTTCCTGCTACCACAGCTGACAGCCATTCTGTGGCCGTGCCTTCCCAGGCAAGGTGAACTGTGCCCTCAAACCATGAGCGAAAATAAACAGTCTCTCAAGTTGTTTCTTGTCAGGATCTGGTCACAACCACCACGAAATTAATGAATATAATGAGAATACTGAAATCCTTTCACTTACCAGAAGTACCAGGACTCTTGGTATCCTTTATAGAGCAGGATGCCTTATCCTGAATCAATTCCACATGACTCTGGGTACTTGTCTGTCAAATGCTTATTTCCTAGTCGCAAGTTTATCGTAATTTAGAAGTCCCAAGATATTTTCATGTTTGCCTTTACTGGCAACAGAAGTACAGGAGGAAACGAGAATTTTTAAGGATACAATGCAAATCTTATTAAAATAGATGGACAATTAATTGTGATATAAAATTAAGATGGGATACATACTTCCATTGTGTATTAATGTGTCAAGAGACTGATAACCATTACCTGACAGAATAAGTCTGGATACTCCTACCTTGAGCTGGCTGGTCTGTGCTTCTGTTCCCAGATACGTTACTTTCCTTGGGTGTTCCATTACCAGGGTCACTTCTTCCAGAGGCAGGACACTCTTTGCCACTGCCACTCTCACTCATCTGCTTGTCACAGTATACAGAGGACTCTAACTGGCTCTGCTCTACTTCCTCCGAACTCAGAATTATGTTATTAATTCCAGTAAGTATTTCATTCTGATCTTTATCATTTGAACCAGAGCTTTCATCATCAACTGTGTTAGGTGAAGACGAACGAGACAGTACATCTACTTTCATGCTGCTCCCCTCCTTTTTGTCAACCTCGGTTTGAGATGCATACGCATCTACATCACAGTTCTGTGAGGCAGCGAAAGTCCAACCCTGAGCTTCCCAATACCGAAACTGTTCCAGATAATACCAATAAAGCTGACTATAATGTTGCTCCCATTCTTCCTTTGTATCAGGAAGGTTCCAAGGCTCAGAAGACAGTGTCTGATCTGGATGTTTTTCCTGCCAGCTTTGCCACAGCAGCCCTTCTCCATATTCATTCCAATACTTTTCCCAATTCTCTGTGACCTCTAGCTTTGGATTTTCAACAGGAAGGTTTTCTGTTTCAGTATCTGTTTTGCTTGGAAATTCACATGTTCCGTTATTTTCGCAGTGTTCAACTGATGGATCATCTGAAACTACAACATCATCTTCTTCACAGTCATTTCTCCAAGATTCTCGTACCATTTCATCTAAGTACTTCTTTTGGTGTTTTCTTCTCTTTTGCTTTCCTTTAGCTTTATTTCTAGTATTCATAGACACCTATGTCAGATAAATGATAACAAGTCTGAGTCTATTCAAAGACTAACATAACCAAAACCACACCCAAACTCCCACTGTGGGTCTTTAATACACAAACAAGTGACTTTTACGGATTATTCAAATTACACATGGACATATCCCAACATGTAGTTTAGTTATAATATATGAATAAAGTGTTCTAACCATGAATGTATTTGATTATAAATAAAACACTTGATAGGATTTTTTGAAAAACAAGAAACAGAAATAGTAAGAGTAGATTAATACCTCAAAACTCTCATGTGCAGACACTCTTCCAAATTGAATTGGCAATCCCATACTTCTCATGAGTTTGGCCTCAGAATCAAGTTCACTTTCATCTGGGCTCGCATCTTTGCTGTGTGACTCTGCGGTGCCATCATCTTCCTCCTCTTCTGTAGCTTGGTCTCCTACAGACAGCATCTGTTAGCGTCATTGTAGGGAAAATGGAAAAGCAGCCCTTCTTATCCCCATTTAAGAATCTGAGATCCAGAACCTGTACATGACTTGCCCACACTTGTATTAATGCTATTATTATATATTTAATAAGAGAAATCAAAAGAACTGGTGGTAATATGTACTAATAAAAAAAAAAAAAACCAATAAAATTTGAGGCCAGCTGGTCCATACATGCCAAGTTCCAGGGTATAGGCAGGGTATATGAGACTGCCTCAAAAAACACCACCACCACCACCACCACCACCACCACCACCACCACCCACACCCACAACCAGACTTTCCACCCCACAGTTAAAAAAAAATACTCCAACTTCAGAATTCAGGCAACAGAAATAAACACTGATAAAGGAGAAATCTCACATATGAAATTCTACCAAAGACTTCTTCAATGAGGAAAAAAGATACCCATCTAAAAAGTGAAAGGCACTTCATTCACTATTTCATTTAATGAAATTAGGAGTGCTCAGGTGAGCACAGGATGGGGAAGATGAATCTACTAATTTTGTGGTCCTTTCATGCTCATGGTAACACATCTTCTCAGGTTCAGTAATAGCCTAGTGCTTATAGAATCCTTATTTGTATAGCACAGTAAGAAACCTTGCCTTGTCCTATCTTTGAGAAAGTTAATTTCAAAGGCAACTATGGGAGATTATATTGGGGTTGTCTTTGCCTTTTTTTTTTTAAAAGATTTATTTATTTATTATGTATACAGAAGAGGGCACCAGATCTCATTACAGATGGTTGTGAGCCACCATGTGGGTGCTGGGAATTGAACTCAGGACCTCTGGAAGAGCAGTCGGTGCTCTTAACCTCTAAACCATTTCTCCAGCCCTGTCTTTGCCTTTTAACTCCATGCTGCAGTTCTGTTCATTTTGAGAAATGTTGGAAAGATAAACAGACTAGGGAAGTCTGAGAGAGTAAAAAGTGAAGTCATAATACAAACCCAATTCTGTTTACTTGGGAAGATAACTCAGATGGGGTTGCAATGTCTTATTACTTCAGGAAAAGGTTGGAGATGGTCACTTAGGATTCATCCTAATTCTACCTTTACTGTAAAAATCTGACAGAGGACTTCATGTTTTTTATTTTCAAAACTTCAAATTCAGGCTGGAAAGATGGCTCAGTGGACTGGGTGCTCTTCTAGAGGGTCAGGGCTGGATTCCCAGCACCAAATTATAGCTCACAAACCACCTGTAATTACAGTTGCAAGGGACTGGTTTCCATGGGCACTGCATGCTTGGAGTGCACTTACACTTACACACACCCACACCCACACACACACACACACACACACACACACACAGGCAAAATACCAATATCATACAATTAAAAAAAAAAAAAAAGTCAAAAAGAAGTTTCAAATTCCAGGCTAACAGGAAAAGAAAAGATAGCTTTGATAGAGGTTCTAGAATGTGTGTGCAATGCATGTGTAAAGGGTCTATAATTACATGTTTACCCGCCATTCACCATTTTATGCCAGCAAGGAGAACACATTATCACAAGTGTGTATAAATACATACATACATACATACATACATACATACATATAAATTTTTACCAAAAAGGGCCATGTAGTCTTATTTACATTACCTCCATTATTGCCACTGCTTTTGACATAGTAGCCTTTTAAACCCAAGTTGTACAATTTTCGATCCCTGTGAAGCAAAATAAATAATCCATTGGAATAAGAACTATAAACCAGGCAAGAAGAAAGGTTTAACACTGTATAGATTAGCTAATAAAAGGTTAAGAAACAGAATAGCAACCTTTTTGTACATTTCTCTCACCTATATAGAGGTAACAATGTTTTTCATGGAGCTGTAAAAATTGATCATATAGCATTTCTTGACATATGATAACACTTATAACTACTAATCTTTAAAATTAAGTGGAATTTCTCCTGGATATTGGGGGTGTGTGTGTCTGACTTTTTTGTTATAGACAAGGTAATTAGGTATTCTCTAAGTTTTTGGTACATCTGAACATAATCCAATATGGAAAGGTTGAGCTTACCCACATATAAAGCTACATGCATAGTGTAATGTATTTATAACAGGGAGAATATCTATTGCCCAATTCTTACCGAACTTCTCTTTAGCATACCTACTTCTAAACTTTTTAATTATTATAACTGAAATTTCATTACTAAAATGAACCTACAGAACACTCAATAAAAGCATACTACACATTGTAGCTAAAACTACCTCCTCCTGCCTACTTTCTCTGATAGGGTCTCACCATGTAGCAAAGTCTGGCCTTGGACTTGAGGATCACCTCCCTTCAACTGCTAGGATTATAGGTATGAGCCTCCACTTCTGGTGAACTTATAACTAACTTCACAAAATAAAATTCTTGTGTAGTTGATCTATTTCATCTCCTCCTGGTAAAGGAATACGTTATAAAACAAAGTATATGGATACTCACAAAACCGTGTACAGGAAGGGGTTAAAGTGCAAATGTGCTTTGACAGTTTGACTACTATCCACCAGGAACACAGGCACTATGGGTAAGGGAATGAGTGGGAGCCACACATAGGCATTAGTGTCTTGTCTATAGGCACCCAAAGACATGGGACACTAAGAGGTGGAAAGAGGGTCAGTATAGTTACCACGTTTGTTACAATGAACAAATAAGGAAATGGACTGAGGAAGACAGAGCTAAGATTTGTCTTGTTAAAGGAGGTCATTTAAGACATAATGAATATAAGACATCACCTGGAAACCTGGAAGGCTATGGAGAACCCAAGGCATTGGTTCAGTATTATAAACTCATGGTGTTAAGTACACAGTAAGTACAGAAGTAGTTTAAAATGTTGAGTCTGTACATATATGCAAATATACACATTCCTACACATTCTATAGTTCATATGGATACTGCATAACTGTACTGAGAAGACACAGGAACAACAAATACAATGAACACACAACTTTCAGTTTTAAAGTTCTAAGATGATTAGCTTTAATTGTCAATCTGACATAATTTAGAATCCCTGGAAGGGCCCATTTTTTTTGTGTGTGGGGTTATCTTAATTGCATTAACTGATGTAGGAGACCTACCCACAGGGGGTGGCATCATTCCCTGGCACGTCTGAGCTTGGAGATTCTGAATTGTGAAAATGGACAGAACAGCATCATGTATGCATTCATACTGCCTTTTTCCTCTGACTTTGGCCTGAATGTGACCCGCTCCCTCAAGATCCTGCTTCTGAGACTTTCCCCTATGATGGATTGTAACCTGGAACTCAGAGCCAGCATAAATCCTATCTCCCTTAAGTTGCAAATATTTCAGTGCATTTTCATCACAGCAACAAAAAGAAACTTGAGGCAAGTACTATTTATTTATTATGTATACAATGTTCTGCCTGCATATATTCTGCATGCCAGATCTCATTATAGATGGTTATGAGCCACCATGTGGTCGCTGGGAATTGAACTCAGGACTTTCTGGAAGAGCTGCCAGTGCTCTTAATCTCTGAGCCATCTTTCCAGTCTGAGGCAAGTACTATTATCTACTAGAAGAACCAATTTGCCTTGGAGAAGTGAGTCTAGAAACTGGAAAGGTAAGTCTGGGTTATCTTGTGTCAAGGGTATGTGGGCAATAAGAGCCTCCTGAAAGGTCTCTCACTGGGAACATTAAAGATAGTGTGAAAAAAAAAAAAAAAGATAGTGTGAAAAGCATTATCAACAATGGCAATGAATTATAACTCTCAATAAACTAAATAATAAAGAGTCAAGAATCCATGTCAGGCTAGGTATAGTGGCATACACCTATAATCCCAGTACCCTGGAGGCTGAGGCAGGAAGATTACATAGGTTTGCAGTGAGGCTAGCCTGGAATACATAGTGAGAATCTGAGAAAAAGAATCTATACTAACATTAACAATATGAATACACAGAAACAGAAAGAAAAACACTCCTTACAAAATGCTGATAAATCACAACTTTCAGAAACAGCTGTTGGAGGTGTAAGGTGTTAATGAAGACTAAGGCCTGTAGGCTTGGTAAGATGTTATACTGGATTGTGTCTCCACAAAGTACTGATTCAGACAAGAGGAACTATTACTTTACAAAGAAACCCTGGCAGTCAGTAGAATCACACCTATGGTGTTGGGTCTATACAAAGTGCTTCTTTAAACAAGACTTGAGAATGACATCATGTAGCTAGCAATCCTGCTAAGGCATGTTCTAATAGTACTCCTGATGAAATGTCAGATGGACCCAGGTCAGGCCAGGTAATCCTACAGGATACAAGGAGACCACTTTTAATAGCCACTGAGGACATGAGAGTTGGTACACTGCTCCTTAACAAATTAGGGATTGTTCCTGTGCTCCCAATTGTAGACTGACACACACTGACTGACACACTCACACACACACACACAGAGTCAGAAAGGAAAGAGACACTGCTGGGAAAGGAGTTAAAAAAAAAAAAGGTAGTTTAATCCACTACAGTAGGTATGCAGGAAAATATCATTGTTTATGGGAAATAGAGAACTTAGTATTTAGAAACATCTACAGCTTGTTTTTTTGGTAAGACATGATAGTATGTGCTCACATACATAAATAAAACAAAGTAGATTGGGAGACAACAAGGAGCAAATGCAGTTTATTGAGTTGTTGGAGATTAGGTTTGTGTGTGTGTTCACATGTGGGTGCATGCATGTGTGTGGTTGTACACATAAGAGGCCAGAGATTAAACTCAGGCACTGTCTAGTATCTTTTACACACAGTCTCTTAGCAGCCTGGATCTCCCCAAGTACTCCAGAATGGAAAGCCAGTGAGCCCCAGGAACCTACGTGTCTCTGCCTTCCCAGTATAGGGATTACTATCCCTGTCCCATGTCCAGCCCTTCTCAGGTGGGTTCTGGGTATTGATCTCAGGTTTTACATGCAAGCACTTTACCAACTAAGCTAACTCCATAGCTCTTTGTTTTCTGCAAACTTTTCTTGTAAGTTTTAATACTTCAAAATGGATTACATAAAAAAATAATTAAAACATGCATTTTATAGCAAAACAACTTTACAACAGTAACTACCATTTCAGCATTTCCTATATTTTATTCTAAGCACGCAATTTTATATTCACAGAATAGAGATATTTTGTATTCTGATGAATGGCTTAAGTCTTTAAGACCAGTACAAACATTAAGGCTTCAAACCAATAATATCTAACTTATCTATCCTTGTGTATCTCAGACTCCTCCAAAATTAAACTGATGATACTCATATCACTGCCCCAAATAAAATAAATTCCTTATTCACCAGTGATCCCTATCACTCAAAAGTAGCAATACAAGAAATGAGTTACCTATGCCCCACTCTTCTCCTCTGTAGGCTCTGCTCTTACTTTATTCCTCTCAATCCAATCCCCGTAATTTCTCAATTTTTTTTCCGTTTTATCTCTTTTATATTGCCATTTCTAATTTTAAAAATTGCTTTGTGACATGGTCTTGCTATAAAGCCTATGCTGGCCTAGAATCTACTATCTTTCTTAATCCAAGCTATATTCTCTTTCCTGCACAAAGTTTGAGTGGTCCTTCTACAAACCACCATTCACACTACCTCAGGTAAATCTTGTAAAAATGTCAGTGTAATGGCTGGGGCAAACTGATATAAGCACTTCATTCTCCTGCTTAAAGTTTTCCTTCCTGTGGTTTTATTATTTTTGTTTAATTAGTGCTATAAAGTCACTAGTAAATTTTCTGCATTTTAATTCTTTCTTTTAAAAAGTTTTATTAGCATAATTATTATACACTGATGGATTTCAAGTATACCATTTACTTTCCCCATAGTTACCTCCCCCATTACCATCTCTTGCTCCCATCCCTGTCCTGCCAGCCACCTTCCTTTTCCCTAGCAGTCCCCAATCTGGATGCTACAGTGAGTGGCACAGCATAGTAGCTTGGTGCACATACTGTACTATGCACCAGATACTCCCCATTTTATTTCTCATGTCATGATATGCTATATATGCACACATATAAAATCCAGATTCCACATCTGAGAGAAAATGTGATTTGTCTTTCTTAGTTTAGCTTATTTTGCTTAAGATGATTATCCACAGTTCATTTGCTTTAGAATGACACAATTTCATTTTCTTTATGGATGACCAACACATCACTGTGTATACAGACCACAGTTTATTTACCCATTCATCTGTTAATGGATATCTAGACTGACTCCACAACTTGGTTACTGTGACTAGTGCTACCTACAACATACACAATAAGCAGTTATCTCCATAGTATGTGAACTTCAATTCCTTTGGGTCTATTACCAGAAGCAGTCTACCTATTTTGGGATAGTTTTATTTATTCATTTATTTTTGAGTAGCCTTCATACTGATTTTCATGTATGATTCCATCCAATAGTTCCATAAGGCTTTTCTCACCCAATCCTAGAAAGCATTTGCTAGGACTGTTGTTTGTTTTCTTAAGAACAATCATTCTAGAATGAAATGGAATCTGTAAGTAGTTTGGATTTTACGTTTCCCTAATGTCTAAGGATAATGAACATTTTTTCATGTATTTATTAATAATTTGTATTTAATCTTTTAAGAAGTGTCTGTTCAACTCACGTGTCTATTTATTGGTTGGGTTATTTTGTGCTTTTGACTTCTTTATAGTAGAATCATTAAGTTCTAGGTCTACTTTCTTTGAGATACTTCTTAGTATTCTATTGCTTTGAAGAGACACCATGACCAAGGCAACTCTTATAAAATGAAACATTAATTGGGGGCTTGCTTAGCCCATGATCATTATGGCAGAAAGCAGATGGGAATGTGGCTGGGGAGCTTTACATTTTGATTCTCAGGCAAAAGGTGGGGGTTGGGGGACAACACTCGATGACACACACATACCACAGACAGATGGACTGATTCTGACTGGGCATGGTGTGGGCTTCTGAAACCTCAAAGCCTACTCCCCCAGTGACACACACCTCCTAATGCTTCCCAAACAGTTCCAGTAATTGGATTCAAACATACAAGTCTATGGTGGCCATTCAAATCACAATACTACTGTCAAAATTAGGGTGGGCAGAGGAATGAAGAAATCGTTTCAAGGGCAAGAACCCTTGCTGTGCATGCCTATAACTCCAGTGTTGGGCAAGGGAGTTCACTGGCCAATGAGTCAGTCTGGCCAAAAAAGCAAGCTGTGGGTTTCAGTGACAGACCCTGTCTTAAAGGAATAAAGCAAAGAGGGATAGAAGAAAATATTAGGCATCTCCTCTGGCTTCCTCATGCACACATATGTGCATCCACTCACATACATGTACCACATATACCACACACACACACACACACACACAGAGGTCATGAGCCTGTGGGTATCACAAAGTGGTGGTTTGAATGCTAAATGCCCTCTATAGGCTCAGGTGTTTGAACACTGGTCCCCAGGTGGTGGCACCGTTTGGGAAAGCGGTGTGTTCTTGCTGGACAAAATGTATTACCTGGGGCAGGATTTAAGAGTTCATAGCCTTGCCCACTTCTAGACTGCATTCTTTCAGCTTTCTGCTCCAGCTATCTGCTGCTATGCCCCCCTGGCATGGACTCTTCCCCTGGAAAAGTAAGCCAAAATATGTTCTTGCTCAAGTTGCTTTTGGTCATGGTGCTATATTACAGCAACAATAAAGTAACTAATAGCTAACGTGAAAGACACAGGCAGGGAGGGCACTTTTGAGAAGCACAAACCTAAGTTCTCGGGGTGTGTCTCCTTTTGATTTGCATTCTTTCTAGTAACATTCATGCTTACCTTTGTGTTAAAAAAAATCTCCAATTCAGCTTCCTAAAGCTCTTTTTTGCTTTAAAGTTAAACATTCTGTCTTCATCTAAGTAGCTGTCTCTAAAAAGTACTCTGGGGGCTGCCCGTGACAACACAGAGTTGTTTCTGCACTTTCTGATCCACTAGGACTGACATAAACTTTCTCTACAGACAGAGGTTTCTTTGGAGAAATGGCCTTGGAAAAAGGTCTAAAAGAAACAAATGCGTAAGTGTGAATGAGAAAGCACTCCTAGTAACCTGTGCTTTGTGTAAAGCCTAGTGTGAGTAAAAGAAAGCCTACGAAGCTGAAGGAAATGGCTGAGAGATAGAGGAGACAGAGAGACAGTGAAGTAGGCAAGGGTACAAAACATACAGGATGATGTGGAAGCCTAGACTGCCCTTAATTTATAACTGTGGTCCAATTTTAGAATGACGTGAAATGAATATCTATTCAGTAGAAACCAAAGTTTAGATTCAGAATTTAAGCTATAGTTCAAATTTTAGATTTTTTGAGACTCAAGGCAAATCTCTTAACTGTACCCCAACCTCTTGCAAAATCAAGAACCAAACTACATACTTCCAAATTAAGAGTGGTACAGAAAGAAAAATGGGGGAACAGTGAGGAAATGCTGGACCAAAGAAAGACCAAATTTGGTAGCTCCATGTCCTGTGTCTGGAACTTTAATTTCAAAGGGAGCTTAGATGGCTGAACCGCACCCCCTCCCCTCCCCCCCTCAACAGACATCTCTCTTAGGCGACTTTCACACCTTGTATTAAGCTCTCCTTGGCATCTTCATTAACTTGGGGTCTCTACTCATGATTCATTTTCACAACTACAGGCAATGGCTTTTTAGGGCCTTCACTTCATGCAGTGATTCCAGCCATGTAACATGTTGCCTGGCTTCTCTCAGAGGCTCTCTGAAACCATTCAGGAAGAATTTCGGGACCCCTCTTGCACCTTTCATGACTCCAAAGCCACCACCACACAGAAAACTGCCACATTTGGCTGCCTGGCTGGAATGGACCCTGGGCCCTCAGATCACAACTGCAGCAGTTTCTGTGTGCAGCTGCTTTCTAGGAGCAGAAAACTTAAGCCCTTTTCTTTCACAAGCTGGAAGCTGGCTAGGGAAATCCATGGCACTCTTCTTTGTTCTAGCGCAGAGTAGGAGGCCTCTCCCTGACTGTGCTAACATCATTAACAGTTATAGCCTCTCTTCCAGCACATGCCTTGGCTGTAACATAAGCTTTCTAGTGCTCTTTTTTTCTCCAAACTGTACATTTTCTATTTCTTTTTGCCTCACTGCTCCTTTTCATTATGGACGTGGATAAGGGAAATCAGTATTAATCACACCAGACTCAATGTCATATACTCTTGAAGGTTTCTCTGCCAAAGAAATGAATCCAAATCTTTTAGCTTCAGGAAAGTACTCAGGACATAGGCAGAAAATAGCTAGATTTTTGCCAACACATCATAGGATTGGCTGAGTTAGTATTAAAATCTGTTTCCCTCTTGAACTGGGCCTATACAGTTTGCCTTACTCAACACTACTGCTAAGCTCTGTTTATAACACTCAATCTCTTTTCTAGTCCAAAATTTCAAAGTCTTCCACATTCCCCCCAAAACAAAACAAACTCAACATGGCCAGGTTCTTCACAGCAACAGCCCAATTTCTGATACCAACTTCTGTCCTAATTTCTGTTGCTATGATAAAACACCATGACCAAAAGCAACTTATGGAAGAGTTTATTTTGGCTTACGATTCCAGAGGGAGAGTCCATAATGGCAGGGGAGACATGGCAGCAGGCAACTGGAACAGGAAACTGATAGATCACATCTTCAACTGAAAACATGAAGCAGAGAGAATGCAAACTAGAAGTGACAATGTTATGAATGCTCAAAGCCTGCCCAAGTGATCTACTTCCTCCAGCAAGCATGCACCATTATCCCAAATAGTGCTACCAAATGGGGATCAAGGGTTCAAAGACCTGAGCCTATCTTTGGGGGTCATTTCTAATTTGAACACATCATCCACATGTTTCATGCTCTATCTCAGTGGGTCGCTAAGAAATTCATATAAGATTACAGAGCAGCTCCTGATGATAGATAGGATTATAGCTGATAATGGCCTAGGGTAGTGATTCGAGTTGGGTCAAATGAAAACATGGCTATTCACATTATGATTCATATCAGTAGCAAAATTGCAGTTATAAAGTAGCAATGAAAATAACTTTATGGTTGGGGGTTACCATAACATGTTGAACTATATTAAAGGGTCACAGCATTAGAAAGGTTGAGAACCACTGGTCTAGATGTTTTTACTGTAAATACAACTTCAGTTTTAGGTGCCATTCCTAGAAAATTTCAGGTTCACATTTTGGAACTAGTATGATCACAAATGTTTAAACATGGCTAATTGTTATTTTAGCATTCTCTTAAGAAAATTACGTACAGTAGGGTGTGGTGGTATACACCTTTAATCCTAGTGTTGGGAGGCAGAGCTCTGAGTTTGAGGCCAGCCTGATCCACACAGTGAGTTTCAGGATAGCCAGAGTCACTTGGTTAGACCATGCCTTAAACTTGTGGGGTTTATTCTCTCCTCCTACCATGTGGGTCCTCGGGATTGAATTCAGGATTGGTGGTAAAAACCTTTACTCACTGGGCTACCTCACTGCCCTACTACATTCTTGTTCAAAACATTTCTTTCTTTCTTTTTTTTTTTTAACTTTTTGAGACAGGGTTTCTCTGTGTAGCTTTGCGCCTTTTCCTGGATCTCGCTCTGTAGACCAGGCTGGCCTCGAACTCACAAAGATCCACCTGCCTCTGCCTCCCGAGTGCTGGGATTAAAGGCGTGCGCCACCACCGCCCGGCTAACATTTCTAATAGAAGCAATATTGTGTTCACTCAGGCCATCAAATTCACAGCAAATTTTGTTAAGGATGCTGGTATTCTTGGCTAAGCTGACATGAGACTTCAAGAAGACTCTGAATGGAGGAATTCCCTTCCCTTCCCAAAGCCTCACAATTTTCACTATATCCTACCACTGATTCGTATCAAAGCAGCACCTACCAGTCTCATAACCATAATTAACTGAGTAATTGTGCAAACAACTATCTTAGTGCAATATAGATCTCTTTTGCTTATAAAGTAAATTCAGTGCGGCCCGGTTCTGTCTTAGATTCAGTTGTCTATCAGTACATCTAACAGGAGCACACATAAAAGCAAAACAAACAAAAACCTTCATTCAACTACAAAAAGGACAGTATTCTATATATTAAACCTAACACGGTGTTTTGTTTCCTTTGAGGGACTTCCGGATTTCTTCCCCAAGTACACAATGAAAAAGAGTACCCGCTAACTTAAATTCTTAAGCTATAAAATTCACCTCCACAAAGATCTACAAAGATCTGAATCTATCAAGAAGCACGTGACACTGCGGTAAACACACATTTTTCTAGGGACAAACAAACAACTTAGGTGGCTTAATTCATACCATTAACATAATAAAAAGAATGTCTAGGTTCGAATTTTCTTGTCAGTGCCTTTGCTACCAGTAGGTTCTTTCCATTCAATTTTTAACATGAAACAAACATTTCCCTACCACTGCTGTAAACAGTCTTAAGCCTTTCATCTCAAATAATTAGGAATACAAGATTCAATTATGTGAACTTTAGTTGGAAAAGATTTTACAGTTCGAAAAGAGAGCTCTATTTTGAACCTTACCTCATGCTATATCAATTAGTTTACACTTCACACCTCCATCTTACTGGTGTAGCTCAAGCTGGTCTCGAACTCCCTCCAGATCCTTCTGCCTGTGCTACTGAGGCGCTATGATTACAAGCCCGGGTCACCTCGTCCAACTAACTCAACTTTGAGACTGGCCCTTCATTTATAAACGCGAAATAACATATGCAAGCTACCATATTTTTAAAATCAAAATTAGAATTAATCTTTCCTTTAGTAACGGCAGTAGGAGACCATCCCGACACGCCTGAGGGGCTCCGAGTTTTCTCAGACACCACGCAGCCTAGAGGCAGGTCATCCGGCTTCCAGGAAAGCCTCATTCGACCTCGGCGACACCCACAGTCTCGAGCAAGGATAAAAAGGAGGAGGGCAGTCGCGACTTACTCCACAAATGCCCGGGAGCAGAGGCACAGGATCTTGTACTCCTCGTCGCGGTCTTCAATGAAGAGCAGCATTTCGGCCACGTGGTTCCACTTCTCGCAGCACATTTCGTTCTCGGGGGTCGCTCTCCTGTCCGCGGCGGGGTCGCTGCTCGCTTGCTGGAGACAGAAAGGACTCACGGTCCGGGCGGAGGAGCAGGAGCGCGCCCGGGGACGCTCGAGCCGGAGCCCGCCAGACGCGCCACCGGAAGCAGCTACGGCGGCTACCGGAAGGGGCGGGGCGACGGCGGTGTTACACCCAAGGCGGCCCGGGCTTCTTCCTCACAGGTATTTAAAGGAAGCCTGCCGTGCCCGAGCGTCCTCCTGTCCCGGCAGCTCAGTCACTGACGAGCTGTCACGTCGCCGAGGGCAGCCTGGCTTCCGGCGTCTTCCGCGGCAGGTGCGTAGGGCCCCGCATGGAGCTCCCCGCGCGGCTCCGGCCTGTGGCAGGCGTGGTGTCGGGGTCGCGGGGCGGGGAGCGGAAAGGCGAGCCGGTCCCTGGTCTCCGCGTCTGCGCTGCCCCGGCAGGCAGCCGAGTTATTGCCACACCCGTCCCCCGCCGGCTCTCGGCGTCCCGCATCCTCTCCGCTCCCCGAACTGCCCGCAGCTTTTCTTGTGAGGCTAGGCGTCTCGCTTGTCTGGTGATGTCCCCGTTCTGCTTGCATGATGGAGCTGGAGGGAAGCGTGTGACGACCGAGCAGGCTGGGAATCCTAGTTTATGCTCTTTAGTACCATGTGACCTGACAAATGACTTGGCCTTTCTGAAAAGCGTCTGATCATCTATAAAGAAGGGCTGAGTAGCAAAAACTACCCCGTGAGGTTGAGGAAAGGATCAAAGGAAGCAACACTTGCAAACTTCTATATTTGCAAATTCAAGTCGGTTCAGACCTTGTAGATGCTGCGTTGCTTTGGTCGTTGGGTTTTCCTACTTACTTAACATTTAGTGAGAAATAATAATACATAAATTGGATATAGAAAACTTAGAGTATTGCTGTATTTGGGGAGGAAAAAAATACATTCAGTACTAGGTGCTGCTTGAGACTGGCCAACAGCTTCTTCAAAAACAAAACATGCTTATGCTCTAAGGTTGTTGCATCATTGATGACTTACTTTAGCTATTAATTTTTTATGGGCTGTATAAGAACTGAGTTGAAATCCAGATATTTAGAATGCTCATTTGTATTTGAGCCACATTGTGAATCGATCGAAATACTTTTAATTTTCAAAGGAAATGTTTATTCCCGCATTATTAACACTACTTTATTTTGAGGTCAAAGATATATTGAATTTAGGAGTTATGAAGGAAAGAGTACTGAAGTTGCAGACACACCAGTCTAGATGTGTGTTCTAGCTGGGCATGGTGGAACACACCTTTAATCTCAGACTTGGGAGGCAGATCTCTGTGAGTTCAAGGCCATGTTGGTCTGTAAAGCCAGTCAGAGCCACACAGTGAGACTCTGCCTCAAGTAAATAAATAAATAGATGGATAAATGAATTTGTATTACAGCATTATTGGAGTAAGTGACTAGACTTAGAATATAGTACAGTATAGAACAGCAGTCATCAAAAGATGGAAAAAGTGGAAGAGCATTTTTATATTTAAATATATTTTAAATATATTTTATATTTAAAGAACAAAATCCTTGAAACGTAATGCATATCAGAACCTGGAGAGAGAAGCTTGAAATCGCAACGTTTTTCTTTTTATTGTTAAATGACACCTGGGCGTTGGGGAGAAGGCTTATTGGTTAAAGATGCTTGCCACAAAAAAACTGACTCATGAAAGTTGTCCTCCACCTCCACACGAACATGGCACATGCTCACTCATGCACTCTCCGAATGGGGTCAGGTAATAAGAATATTTTAATATTCTTTAAAATGTAAATGGGAGCTAATAATTGTAATTTGTAATTTTTGGGGTACAGGGCAGCATTTCAGTGCATGTACACAGTGTATTCGTGATCAGGTTGGAGGAACACCTCTAACATCAGACATATTCTTTGTGTTCGGAACATTCAAAATGTTCTCTATTAGCCAGTTTTGGATACTCATTTTGTGAAACACAGTTTTCCCACTAGGCTTTAAAAGCTAACTCTTCTTTTGACTGTGCCCCATACTCATTAACTCATCTTGTCTATGTCCTTCCTCCCCTGCACTTGTCTTGAGCTATGCTAACTCATTTCTTTTTGTTTTGTTTTGTTTTTGTTTTTCGAGACAGGGTTTCTCTGTGTAGCTCTGACTGTCCTGGAACTCACTCTGTAGATCAGGCCGGCCTCAAACTCACAGAGATTTGCCTGCTTCTGCCTCCCTGACTGCTGGGATGAAAGGTGTGTAGAGTCACTGCCTGGCACACTATTATCTTTGACGTTAATTTCACGTAGGAGAGCATGAGATGGTACCACCCAAAGTTAGGGTGAGACTTCCCATCTCAGTTAACTTAGTCTAAAAAAAATCCTCACAGAGGTTTGCCTCTTAGGTGGCTCTAAATCCATACGCCTATAGTCAAGAGTAACTACAACAGCGATGCTGACTATTTTTCAGGTGCTTGTTGTCCTTTTGTATTATCTCCTGAGGAATGACTATTCAAATCATTTGCCCTCTTTTTAATGGGATTATTTGGGCTTTCCTTGTTGAACCTTTTTGAGTGCTTACTACAGTCTAGAAATAATCTGTTGCTGGAGGAGTAGTTTGCAAGTGTTTTTTCCCACTCTCAGTTTTTTGCTTTTGATGTTTGTGCTCTGTGGCATAGTTTTCCCTGTATTTTCTTCTAGTAGTTTTAAAGTGTAAAGTCTAACATTGCTGCCTTTGTTGAAAACAAATTGGCTGTAAATATGTGTGTGCATTTATTTTTATATTATGTTTCATTCTCTTGGTTTGCATGTCAGTTTTCATGTCAGTTCTGTGTTGTTTAGTTACTGTAGTACACATTGAAGGCAGATATGGTATTGAGTTCAGCATTATCTCTGTTGCTCAGAATTGCTTTGGTAATTTCAAGTCTTGTTTTCCTTATGAGTTTAGGGGTTGTTCTAGTTCTGTGAATACATTTTGCTATTTCTATGAAGAATGTCTTTGATGTTTTTATTGGAATTTCTTTTAATCTGAATATCATTTTGAACAGTGTGCACATCTTAACAGTGTTAATTTCTTCAAACCACAACATGCAATGTTTTCAGTTTTTTGTGTCTTTAATTTCTTTCATCCCTGTTTTTTTATTACTCTTATTGTAGAGATTATTCCCTTTCTTTGTTAAAGATATCTCTAGGTCTCTGCATATCATTCCTTTGTACTCTGCTTGTAGCTGGAGGTTTTGTTGTTGCACCTGCAGTTTTCACTGTGACTTACCATATGAGGTTGTGAAATTAAATGTGGAATTTCATACCTGGTGGCATTCAGGTTTTTCTGATTTTTGGAGCAGTTTGGATTTTGGGCTTGGCAGTGCTTAACCTGTATAGAACCTGGCCCTATCCTTAGTTTTAGGTCTACTTGGATCCTAGAATGTACATTTTGTGGATAAGGGAGACTACTATAATTCTATTACCAGTTTGTCTCAGGAGGTACTAAAGAAAGATATAAAGTCACAAGATACTAAAACCTATTTAAAATAAAAATAAGTCTGGATTATTTTGTTCAGTTGCCTTAAACAATAACAGTCAAAAGTTTCAGATTTGGAGGGGCCCAAACAGTTTCTTTTAACCTATATGAAAGTTTATATTTTTTTAATTTATTTGCAATGTTTAAATACTCTAACAATTTTTGAGATATAATTTACAGTAATGTTCACCATAGTACAGTGGACAGATTAGTAAATTCAGGCGTCCTCACTGCCTAATTCTAGGATATTTCATTATCTCAAAGAAACTTTGGTTTTTATTAGCAGTCAGTCTTCTTTGACTGTCTTTAGTTCCTGGCAACCACTAATTTCCCTACCTTTTTGGATTTTTGGATTACCTTATTTTGGATGTGAGTGGACACATGCCGTGTGACTTTTTGCCCCTTTTTTCCTCTTCTTAGTTTAGTATGATATTTTTAAGGCTTACACACGTTGCAACAGATCTCTGCTCTCTGACTGATGCTGTATTATATGGATATATCATTTTTACCCACTCATCAGTTGATGGGCATCTGAATCTGTCCACTATTCAGTTATTATGAGTAATTCTGTTACAAATATATGTTTTTGTGTGAAGAGTATGTCTTCAGTCTTCTTGTGTTTATAACTAGTAGTAGATTTGTTGGGTAACAAAGTAATATTATGTTTAGCTTCTTCAGAAACTGCTAGTCCAGTTTCTAATGGCACTAAAATTTTGCTATATTGAATTTTAAATGATCAAACACTGATAAATTATAATTTAACTGTCATGGTGCATTGGTTAGTATAATGGTTAATTTTTGTTATCAACTTGATTTAATTAAGAAACACTGGGTATGTTAGTGAAGCACCCCATTGGCTGTGTCTGAGACAGTATTTCCAAGGGGTTGGGGCTTGGTACTGAATAAAAGTGGGAGAAGCAGAAAGCATGGTGATCACCAGCATTCCTCTTTGTCTGTTTCCTGTTTGTTGCCACAGGACCAAGACTTCTGCTTCATACCTTCTGCCATTGTTTCTGCATTCCTTTGAACCGGAGCCACAGTAAACCTGTCTTATGGTAAACTACTTTTCTGTTGAGTATTTGATTGCCAAGAGCTATGGCATAGAACAGCAGATGGCAATTAATATTCAAGGTGTTAGCCCATCAGAATAATTCTCTGATGGGAAACCTCATTAGGCATGCCCATGGGGCTATAGACTCCGGAATATCATTTGCTTCTGTCTGTAATTTCTCATGTGCTATTGCAATTTTTCCCTAAACAGCTTTGGGAATTCCCCCACTGCCTGTATTGTGGTGTGTTTATCTCATAAATACATTCCATCTACTGGGCACAATTATATCTATATTGTCAGGAGGACGATTTCTCCTTAAGCTGTATAATTTTGATGAATAAAAAATATGTTTTCATAACTAGGCCTGTTGTTCTATGAGGACTGTGAGACACTTAGGGCCTATTTTATATCACAGCTCAGGCTGACATAGGAAAATAGTTGTGTCTCCCCAGCTCTAAGACAGCTATATACCATTAGCTGATTAAAAGCTTCAAAGTAACTTTAGATTAGACCAGGTGCCTTGCTAATGGGTTTTAAGACAAACTGTTCCCAAGCAATGCAGTCCAGTTCACAAGGACATATAGCCAGTCTCAGTCCAGTTCACAAGGACATATAGCCAGCTCTGATTTGTCGAACCAAAGTTAGAGGTACAAAGCAACTTAATCGTTGAGCCAGCCTCTCTCACTAGGTCTGGTTGATTATCTAGGACAGCAGTTAACTCTCTGCACAAATTCCTAACCACAGTTATATGATATGGGCCTCTAACCTGAAGGCTCAAAGGTCAGCCAACTAACTGTTCTTTGTGTTGGATCCTGAAATTATGAGAGTGATAGAGAGCAATTAACTGAGCTCTAGAGACAAAACCAGCTTTCCTTCAGAGACACCATGGGGGAAGATTTTCCAGATGGCCAGGGCTACAGAGTGTAATCTGATTTCATAGCCCCAAGAAGGAGTTGTAAGTTTCCTTTTTTATGGTCTAAAGTTACATGCAGAGCAGAAAAATACATTTTAAGTTAAAACGCTTTTAGTGTCACTATGCTTTGGAGAGTTCCAGGTGAACTTAGCTGGGTTCTCGCCTCCCCTCACCCTGCAGCTCTCGCACTGGGAGGCCTACCAGCTGTGCTGTTGCTGCATCCTGCACTCTCCCTGATGATACAACTCTCTCTGTAAACAGCCCAAGTTCGAGAGAGCTCAACATTTGTACCACTGTTAGTCACACAATGTTGGTTTAAAATGTTATTACACTCAGAAATATAGGATGTAATACATGATTTCCTTATTTTTCTTAGACTCCTCAGTAGTTTAGTCTTATATAACTTTTAAAAATCCTTCATAATCCTTTGCAACTGCAGCTACAAATTACAGCCCCACCAATTAGGAAGCTGAGATTTATTACGTGTGAATTATTGGGATGACTCAGTTTCTTACCACTTACTTAAGAAATGAAATGTGACCTTCAAATGTAACTTCTTTATTGCCTGAAGGATTCTGTTGGATATATATAGCTGTGAAGAACAAAGAGAGATTCAACATGAGAGAATAAAGAAAGTAACCACCAGAGTGCATGCGAATTCATTCCGTTCCTAAAAAAGCCCTCAGATAAAACTCCTAAGTTTTGCTATGCTGTGGCTTTCTCTTTGAGCCCTGTCTGCAGCCTTGGAGCTGGTCTCCCATGCTGTAACATCTGATGACAGTGATGAGAAAAGTAACCAATACAGTGATATAATAAAATGTAATTTGAGGAGCTTAAGTTAAGCTGTGTTCATCCTCTATGAACAGAATAGACCCAGTATTCTCACAATAAGTGCTATTGGTTACAAGGAAATCAGACCTAATCCCCTGTTAGTCAAAGTGTGTGCTCTGTTACAAAGCTAGCAAGGTAATCTTGGTAACAAGACAACATATAACTGCTCTTGTGCGAGGGTCTGGTTTAGTCCCTCTCTTTTATTTATTCCTTTCCTGACTCTCATAAAGAATTTGAGAGGACTTTCTTAAGATTATATAATATGAAATGATGTCTAAACTGACTTTAGATTAGACTTTGAACCAGTGAAAATATGAAAGAAAGAAGGAAATTTTATGTAGGTAGTTATGTCTTAAGGATAATATGGTTGTATTATCCAATACATTTGACAATTTGACTGAAAGCTTATTAGTAAACATTAGCAAGAAGTGGCATTCATTTAGAGTCCTATACTTATACTTTCCCCTTATAGATGCAAATGTTTTATAGTTGTAGTAAAAGAGTTTCAGGGGTGATCCTCAGAATAGTGCTAGTCAACAGTTTTAAGCTATGCAGAGATATCCTGAGTATTACTTACTTCTGATTCACCTAGGGCTGTCATTATTTGTCAGACATTTGTGACTGTCTTCTGCCATTTATTTCATGGAAATGTAAACTTAAGGTATAAAGATTTTTACTCAATAATATATTTCACTTGTTTACTGTGTTTTCAGAGTACATATATTGAAGCTAGAGGCAAGATATTTGTGTAATTTCTGGTAAGTCAAGTAATTGTTTTAGAGAATGAGTTCATACAATTCTTTTGTAGCTATGTTTTTGGTCATTTATGTTTTAATAGAAATTTAATGACTGTAAGGTAAATAGTATAGTTTTTTTAATTCTGTAATGTCAAAAGAGCAGATAAGCTCTTATATAAACCTATTTCTCTATAAAAGAAAATATCCATAAGTGTATGCCATCATTTCCTAAAGCTTTGGATTACTTTATTGAATCAGAAACTGATGTTTTTCTTTGTGAAGGACACAGTTGGTCTTAGTATAAAGAGTAAAATGTTCTGCATGATCCACGGAAGAAATGAGTTAGATTAACAGTTTGAGCTATAATTTTATTCTGCATCAGCTTTTCCCTCTCAATCCACAGCTTGCAAGGTATTTGAAAAACTAAATCCAGCACTTTTCATAATTTTGCAGACAAAAATCTTACCATTTTCATAATTGAACATTAAAAAAATCTACTCATCTTTGGTATTAAAATGACTATAGCATTTATGTAGACTAAAATATTTAACTTTGTAGTTGTGAAGAGAATAACTGGATTATTTTTCCCTTCTAGTGTTGAAATTAATACATATGACAATGAAGAAAGAGACAAAATTTGGGATTTTCATCTAAAGAAAATGATAGAGAACAACCAAACCTGTGTTGCAGGACAGAACTCTGTGCCCTACATGACTTGTCTGGTTCACATGCTTGAGGAATGGTTGGGTGTGGAGCAGCTGGAGGACTACTTGAATTTTGCAAACCATCTCCTGTGGGTTTTTACCCCACTGATACTTTTAATACTTCCGTATTTTACGATCTTTCTTCTCTATCTTACTATTATTTTCCTCCATATCTATAAGAGGAAGAATATGTTAAAGGAAGCCTACTCTCATAATTTATGGGATGGTGCGAGGAAAACAGTGGCAACTCTGTGGGATGGACACGCAGCAGTTTGGCATGGTAAGCAGGGATGCTGCGGTCTGTTGCCGTATGTGGAGCACTGACACCATATTTCTGTTTATTGATTGGGAAATTACTGAAAAATGGAATGGAAGGGATACTTAAAATTCCTTGTTAATCTGTTTCCATGTATTGTGTATATGTATGTCTTGAAATGAATTTCATAAACACATTTCTGTTTAAGAATTACACAGTATTCTCGATTACTATAAACTGAAATATGAAAATTGATATTTAAAACATCTATAAAAATTACTTACAATGTCAAAACTTCTTGTTTTCTTAACACACAAAATAATAGCTTTTATTATGACATTTTCATATGTGTCTGTCATTATGCTTTGTTCTTACTCACGGCCAGTTCCTTTTTCCTCTCCCTATCTTCGCCTCCATTTTATTCCCCCCCTTTTAAGCAGTCCCTCTGCTTTTATTTCACATAGATTCCACGACCATCTTTTGTTCCCTCCTCCTTTTCCCTTCAGACCTCTTCCTCATAGTCCTCTCTTTCTGTTTCATAGAAACTGCTTTTTCTTGTTGTTTTAAATATGTATTCATTTTTATTGCCCGTGTGTATGCACGTGTAGGTGAGTATGCTGGTAGAGGCCAAAGGAGGGGTCAGACCCCTTGGAGCTGGAGTTACAGGCTGTTGTGAGCCAACTAAATTTGTGCTGGAAACTGACCTTTGGCCCTCCGCAACAGCAGTAAGTCTGCTGAGCTGTCTGTGCAGCCACACTTGGTTTAGTTTTTTGAGGTGAGGTGGGAATGTCTTGCTATGTAGTCTAGCCAGCCTGGAATTTGCAATCCTGCTTTGGCTTCCTGAATATTATGGGGGTTATAGCAAGTGCCAACATGCTTGGCTAGAATTTTTTTATTTATATTTTTTTTAGTTTTACTTCTTAGAGATAGGGTTTCTATGTAGCCCTGGCTGTCCTGGAACATTCGATGTAGAACAGGCTGGCTTTGAACTCACAGATATCCACTTGCCTCTGCCTCCCAAGTGCTTTAATTAAAAGTGTGTGCCACTGTTATTCTGTTTATGGTAAATTTGGTTCTACCAATGTGACATTTTAAAAGAGTGAAATATTGTAGCATAATAGTAAACATTAAATATAAGTTGTATGTGATGTTTACCTATTTGTCGTTTGATTTATCTAAGAAGTTGGAGTGTCTTTCTAGATAAGTGAGATGGCAATACATTACTCTCCAGGAAATTTACTCTTTATGATTTGAGAAGCTGTGATGCTATACACTTAGGGATGGGTGGCTCAGTTTTTGGCTGTCATGAAAATTGCCTCTGGTTGTCTGTTTTCAAGGACTTGGTGGTTTTTACTTCATTTCCCATCAGTCCTTTATTTGTAGGTGGCATGTATTTGGACTATATAAAAATGCCGAAGATTTAATTCCTATGTGCCTCAATTCATAACAGAATACCTGAAATTAGGTAAATAGTAAATGGCTCAATTCTAAACGTCTAAGAGTATGGGCAGATACCTCCTTGGCTCCTGGTGAAAGTCTCATTCGGCTTCGTGCATGGCGTAAAAGTGGAAGGGCAGTCAGGTGCCTAAAAAGAAAGAAAACAAAGGATAACCTTACTTTATAAGAGCCTGCTGTTTTAAAAATAATTACTAACACATACTAGCTATACCAATTGGGATTAACTGCAGTGTTTCCCCCTGGGCTTCCATTGTGCATTAATGCTGTCCGTGGACCCTTCTTCACTCCTACTCGTCCAGTCTCTAGTGACCATTGTTCTATTCTATAAAACTTTATACGTTTTCATTGAATGAATGGCTCAGCATTTGGAGTACTTGTTACTCTTGCAGAGGACCCAGATTTAGTTCCTGGCACCCACATGGTGGCTTGCAACCATTCATAACTCTGGTGTCTGGGAATCCAGTGTCCTCTTCTGACTTCTTGGGCTTCAGGTATTCATGTGGTGTACAAACAACTATACAGGCAGAACATTCATACACATAAAATAAATCAATCTAAAATAAATGTTAACAAGATGAAGGAAGAAAGGAAGAAGCTCTTGTTCTCTAGATCATTTTAAAGTGTTTGGTTTTGTTGTTGCTTATTCTTTGAGCCTCTTCTATATTCTGTGTGTCACTTGTCCAGTGTGCTGTGGTGAGTATTTTTTCATTTTCTAAGATTTCTCTGAGCACTGTTGTTTCCTTTGCTCTGAAGAAGCGTCTTAGCTCGTAATCACATAGTCTGCTTTGCTTGCTGAGCCTTGTGGTCCTATCTTAAAAAATTCGAACTAAATTACTTAAGTTAAAGTAATTTAGTTCCCTAAGAGTAAAACTTGGTTATGGGAGGCTGCTTTAATCTATTCATAAGGGTGCTGCCCCATCGTCTAACAACTTTCCAATAGACCCCATTTCTTATAACTGCCTCATTTGAACAGTTCAACCTCAGCATGTGTTTTGGTGAGAGTGAAACCACATTTGAGCCAAAACAGCATGTGACAAAGATTTCTATAGAATATTGTTGTGCCCCAGAGTGGTTTCAGAGCAGAGGGTTTTTTTTTGTTTTTTAAGACAGGGTCTCTCTATGTAGTTCTAGCTGTCCTGGAACTTGCTATGTAGACCAAACTGGCCTTGAACTCACAGAGATACTGAGAGGACAGACTTTGAAATAGACACTAGGTGATACATATCTGTAGCTAGAGTTTTCCTGCCTGGCCCACAGTCAGGACAAATCTCTCACCTGCCAGTCCCACAGCCACTCAGACCCAACCAAGTAAACACAGAGACTTATATTGGTTACAAACTGTATGGCCGTGGCAGGCTTCTTGCTAACTGTTCTTACAGCTTAAATTAATCCATTTCCATTAATCTATACTTTGCCACATGGCTCGTGGCATCTTTACATGCTGTTTGTCATCATGGCGGCTGGCAGTGTCTCTCTGACTCAGCCTTCCACTTCCCAGCTTTATTCTCCTCGTCCCGCCTACACTTCCTGCCTAGCCAATGGCCAATCCGTGTTTTATTTATTGACTAATTAGCAACACATTTGCCATACAGAACATCCCACAGCACATATCACTGATGTATAGGCTGCCATTAGGAAAACTCACCATTGATACCCCACGTAGGCTAATGTATTGTGGTAATACTACATTCATATTAAAATATCTATAAATCCTCTTTTGTGAGTGCTTAACATTTCCAAACACCGTTAAATACTTTGACTGATTTAAACCTTATATCATGATAGATAAAGTTTGTATAATATCTCCATTTTACTCCTCAGGAAATGGAGGTTCAGAGAAGTTATTTCCGAGGTACACTAGGAAGCAGAATGAGGATGCAGTCTTTGACAAAGGTTTCTAGACCCCTGCTCTAAACTGTACAGTACATCAGTCCTGCACTGGGGATTCAGGATCAGAAATCATGGTATTGAGGTTTGCAAACAGGAATCATATGCTTTTGATGCTTTGAGTTCTTAGTGTTCACTGTGAAATGCCTGCTGGCGGCACAGTCCTCTGGCACCCTCAGTGTTTCACACAACAGTGTCTTAGCAGGCATGTGCCTGTCGCAGAGCTGCAACCAGGTGGTTTTAAAACGGTGACATCTGTTGACATCGTTGAAGATACTTGTCAGGAATTTACATCTTCTCCAATATATATATTAACTTATTTCAAGATAATATATTTTAAGGAATTTCAATATACATGTGAGTGGATAAGACAATATAGGTAAATTTAAGCACTATTTTATACTGGAATTCCAAGGTAATTTTAGATATATACTTATGGTTCAGAGGAAATAAAATATTCAGCACTTAGCCCACTTTAATGTTTTAGTGTGATGAGATATTTTATCTGGATAAGTGATAACTAAAAAGTTGATCCTGTGACAAATAAAAGTTACTTGTGTCCACATTTTGTTTTACTCAAGTCAGTTTTAATGTGTGCTTTTTAAACTTCAGAAACATAAAAAAAAGATCATTGTAAAAATATAATAAAAGCTACCTAAAATTTACTATGCAAATGAACTTTGTTAAAATTTTGGTCTATTTATCATTTGTATATGTGTGGCTAAATAGTATTTTTCATGCCATTGATCCTTCTCATAAATACGACTTTTAATAATTTATTAATTTATTTAGTTACCTGTTACTGAACAGGTTTTGTTTGTTTATAATGTTTTTACTACTTAAAAATATCTTTATGTCAGAATCTGTTCATTATTTTATATTTTGAAGTTAAAATTTACTCTCAGATTATATATACTCTGATTTTTTCAGAATATTCTGTGATTCCAGATACAATACAATGAAACACTAATTTGAAGCTTTTTAAATAACTTAGTTTGGTTGGCAATAAGTCAATGAAGTCTCTACCCTCAAGTGGCTAGCAGCCTTTTAACTCAAACCTTTTGCTCAATTTTAAAAAAGCATTATCCCTGGAAAATGGGAATGACATTCTTAAAAGCTAGTTTCTTATCATTTATTTCCCTTGAAAATTAATAAAGGAAAGTCCTTAATAAACATTTTATGTTTTTCAGAAAATTAAAAAATATATGTACTGGATAACTGTAGTAAGGTCACTTCATGCATTGTAGATTCCCAAGGTACACTGTAGGACAGAAAAAAAACCCTAAGTCTTTTGTTATATTCATATAAGATCCTACTTATGCTAAATATACATCAGCAAGAAAATGTAGGTGCATTCACACTAGGTGGTGAATCATTTGTGGATGAGAGCCATGAGCATGGGGAAGCTAAAGCCATGTTACGAGGGATCTCTGATGGTTGTCCTCAGCTGCCCAGGCAGCCCTATCCTAGGATCTACTTCTCCACACTTGGCTCTGACCTCTTGTACTAGCCCATGCCTGGGGTGGATTCTGTCCTTGTTTCTCTCAGGCCTACGTCTGTATTTGTGCTGTCTGCCCTTGGCTCCCTTCCTCTTCCCTGGCCCCCATCACTGTGGACTACACTCTTTCCTACAACTCTGCTTTGCTTTGACTCCCACTCCTGGGCCACCCTTGCTTGTGGATCCCTTGTGTTTCCTGGACTCCCAGCGCACACTCTGCTACCTCTCCACTCTAGCGCCTTGTTTATTATGTCACGTTTTTAGAATCAAATTATTCTATGTCCAAAAAGAAGGGAAAGGGCGGGGGGGGGGGGGGACTATCCAAAGGAGAAGGGAATCGGGAAGGCAGACAGATTTTTAAGTTCCTGCATTTTATGTATTGGCAACTTGTCTTTCAAACAGGTTATGAAGTTCATGGGATGGAAAAGATACCAGAAGGACCAGCACTTATAATTTTTTATCATGGAGCTATTCCCATAGACTTTTACTACTTCATGGCTAAAATTTTCATCCACAAAGGCAGAACTTGCCGAGTAGTAGCTGACCACTTTGTCTTTAAAATCCCAGGTAAAACTTAACTGTGTGTAGTGATTAAATCATGTGGTAGACTGTCTTTAGTATTGTTTAGAAAGTGTTTGCCTCTTAATGATAACAAACTTGAAAAACATCTAATTATCCAGTTCAACTAATGTATCTTTAAAAAAAATAGCCAAAAATGTCACCTACTTTTTTTTCTCTGTTGCCTCAATTGACCTTGAGTGAGTAATCCTCCTGCCTAGCTACTGCTGGCTCTAATTATCCCCTCCCTCCCTCCCTCTCCTCCCCTCCCTCCCTTCCTCCCTCCCTCTCTCCCTGTCTTTCCTCCACTGACTCCAATTATTCTCTTCCTTCTCCTCTTTCTTTGTCTTTTTTTGGCTGTGCTGGGGATTGATCCCTAGGGATGAGCATATGCTAGGCAAATGCTCTACCTCTGAACTACAGCCCTCCAGTCCTATTTATTTTTCTTTATTAATGGAAATTTAGTCAGTGTTTTCTAAGTTACAAAAACTCTTTTAAAAATTGAGACGGATCCTGTTGGTTACCCAGACTGACTTTCGGCTTGTGGTCTAGAGTAATCCTTGTGCCTCAGCCTACCAGGTAGGTGGGAATACAAACATAAACCCCAAGAGCAGGCTTAAATCTTGAACTTCGTTTGTTTATTGTGATGCTGCAGGTCGAACACGAGGCATGTGCTCTGACCTTGAACTATATCCCTAACCCAAATCTTGAACTTTCAAGTAGAATTAAAAGAGAAAGATACATAATTTTGTACAGAAGGTAGTTAAAATTTCATATTTTTGTATGATTATTTTTTGTTTAATGCTGCTAAAGGTTTTTTTTTTTTTTGGTTTTTCGAGACAGGGTTTCTCTGTGTAGCTTTGCGCCTTTCTTGGAACTCACTTGGTAGCCCAGGCTGGCCTTGAACTCACAGAGATCCGCCTGGCTCTGCCTCCCGAGTGCTGGGATTAAAGGCGTGCGCCACTACTGCCCGGCTGCTGCTAAAGTTTAATAGCAATCAAAATTGGGAAAAATATATACAAGATATATTTGTCTTCACTATCCTAAAGAGTATGCATATACATTACATCTGTTCCAGTGTATGAGTTGCCTCACAGACAACAGTCTTCTTGTGATTGAGGACTGCATTTTAGAAATCTATTCATAATAGCTTTATATTTTAAAAAAATTTAGTCAAATTGTTTAAGATAAAAGTTTTTTAAAAAAATCACTGAATGAAATTACTGAGAATAAATCTTATTTCCTTTCATCACTAAATCACTAGAAACAAGCCAGGAGAGTTGATAGTTTGTTCTCTGGAGTAATAAAAACAGAGCTGGCCCAGCAAACAGACTCAAACCCAGCAACGAGTTAAGGAACAGTCTCTTCCAGTGCCTTCCATACATATGGTTAGTGCTTTAGTATATGTTAGAAAACCTGTTTATACTTTGTGTTATATGTTAAATCCAATGTAAGGCTTTCCTTTGCAAAGAATGTGATGAGTTTCTGTAGATTGGGGACAGAGGATATTATAATCTCATCATAACTAGTTATTTTTATTTTTTAAATGACACCTTTCACACATTTACAGTTTTGTGGGTTTTATGCCCCAAAAGATTTAATGGTAAGCTTTACTATCTTACAATGCCTCCTACGCCTGTCAGGTTCTGGAGGTTAAACCTAGGGCCTTCCACATGCTAGCCAATCAGTCTGACCACTGAGTCACACCCCAGCCAAAAACGGTTTTAATATCTGGCTCAAGTATTTACTTCACTATTGTTTTTTTTAGAGCTATAGCGGTTTGCTTTTAGCTTTTCTTTTTCATAAATAAGAAAACTGACCATTTTTAGGTTTTTCAAAACATTTTTTCTCTATGCTCATAACATATTTTGACATTGATTTACCTTTAGTCATCTATTATTTTATGAAGTTATAAAATCATTATAATTCCTAGTGCAAGAGAGAAATTCTGTATTTTACAGACCCTCCCTTCCCATTTACTCTGAGAGTGCACCTAATTAAGTCAGTGAGGTTTTGGTGCAGGGTAAGCATTATTTCAATTTTAATGACATTTTTAATGTTGTTTCAGCTCCTTAAGGCAATGGGAAGCTATGTTAGTCTGCCCAGTTCTACAAACCATCCATGTTCTCAGTCTCAAGCAGGAAAATACATGTACAGTGGCAATTACATGAAGTTCCACAGTAGGGTTTTTAATAAGGTATTTCTTTATTGACAGGTTATTTTTCATGCAGTAATAGTCATAGTTTGAAAAGCTATATAATGTTAAGGTTTGGAATTAGCTATTCTTGGATTGAATACCCTTCTTCAGTTGATTAAAACTCTCAACGATATTTGCTGTTGTTATAAAATTTTAATTATAGGATTAGCATCATTTAACTTTATTTCAATAGATTTGATTATAGTCTTAACTAATTTTGGTGTGGCTCAACATAGTTTTACATTCAGGTAGTTCTTTGCTGCAGGGTTAATGGGAGATTAGGGTTTTGGTTGCTGACAAGACATCATCTCTGATTGTTTTAACAGTACTTGAGAATATGTATGGCATGAAATTTAGTGGAAGGCACCTAGGGCTGGACATAGCGCAGTGGGAAACTGTTGTGTGGCTTTGAACACACTACTTAACTTTTAAGCCTAAGTTGTCATCTGTAAAATGGGGAGAAGAATCTCGATATTTCATGATAAAGTTTTAATTAAGAGTTTGAAAATGTAAAGTAGCCATAGTAAGGAGGTGATCGGCCAAGAAGTAATCAGTAGTAGGTGATCAGTAAGATATATGTTACTTCATAAGTGAAACTGGTCTTGTACCTTAAGAGCTATTGACTTAGAGTTTTCAAAAGTCTGGGTAGTAAATTGCATAGATCATGATGAGTTTTGCTCTTTTTTTTTTTTTTTTTTTTTTTGGTTTTTCGAGACAGGGTTTCTCTGTGTAGCTTTGCACCTTTCCTGGAACTCACTCTGTAGCCCAGGTTGGCCTTGAACTCACAGAGATCCACCTGCCTCTGCCTCCTGAGTGCTGGGATTAAAGGCGTGTGCCACCACCGCCCGGCGAGTTTTGCTTTTAAAAGAATTGAACAAGATAAAGATAAATCTTTGTGAATGTGTTTTTTACAGGGTTCAGTTTGTTACTAGATGTATTTTGTGCTCTTCATGGACCACGAGAAAAATGTGTTGAAATCCTGAGGAGTGGACACTTGCTAGCTATTTCACCAGGTGGAGTCCGAGAAGCCTTACTTAGTGACGAAACCTACAACATCATATGGGGTAATCGTAAAGGCTTTGCTCAGGTTGCAATTGATGCGAAAGTGGTAAGTCATAGCAAAATCATTTTTCAAGCAAAGCTTAGTTGAATTTCAAAGAAATGCTTAAAAAGTGAGCCAAAGTATATGAAACCAGGTTCTTTTATTGTAATAAAAGTTATTATATATAACAATTTATAGGGATATATCAAAAAAGCATTATTCCTTATACATGAGAAGCCATCTTAAAAAACAAAAACTGGCTGGGTGGTGGTGGCGCACGCCTTTAATCCCAGCACTCGGGAGGCAGAGCCAGGAGGATCTCTGTGAGTTCGAGGCCAGCCTGGTCTACAAAGTGAGTTCCAGGAAAGGCGCAAAGCTACACAGAGAAACTCTGTCTCGAAAAAAAAAGAAAAAAAAAAGAAAAAAAGAAAAAAAAAACAAAAACAAAAACTGACGTGGCATTTTGGCAAGTATCCAACAAAGTTTTATTTTTCAGTTGTAAATTCCACATTCTTCATTATTAGATTTGTAATTCTGTACACAGTCCCACCATTCTTTCAGTTATTCTTTTTTTAAAAATGATACAGTCAGCTCATTCTGTGTATTTTAAATCTTTGGTAACTTCGACATGAGTGAGTTAGTGTGCTTCATGGATGGTTTAATAGTTTTAATAGTTTTATGTATAATCAGATTTTTATAACAGTGCAAGTACTATGTGACTAATGTCATTTTTCATCAACTATGATTAGCTATTTTTATAATATAATGATAAGAAATGGACAGTGGTGAAATTTAGATATTTCTAAAGCACTTTTCACATGAATTTATCAATAAAATTAAATGTACTTGGGAGATTCCTGTAATTATTGTACTTCCCAGACTGAGTGGTATAAATGTGCTTTTGATGTTTCCTTTTGCGTTTGGAAACTATTTCTTAGTCTTTTGCTCTCCATATCCCAAGGAACTTTATCCTAAGGGATACTTACTGTCAGAAGGGGACATTGCTGTCCCTTACCAGACTGTTGTTCTTTTCTCCAAGCTTCAGTAACTTAACATTTCAGGTTGCTGTCATTAGGGAGACCAACCTGCATCTTTGGTCTGACGGCGCATCATGTAAATGTAGATCATTGATTAAAAAAGAAAGATTGTGGGTGGTTCATTCTAACTAAAGAATGTTATCTAAAGGAGAATGGATATTTTTATATTTGAATTACAAAGTTTACAGTAAAACAAAATACTCCAAAGTGCTCAGGAGCTCTTTTCTCTTGTGCTTGTGCCCCTACTAATGCATGACTCCTGGAAGTCACTGCTGTAGTGCTTCACTGTGGGCTCCTAGTTTCAATGATTCTACTTCTTAACTTTTAAAATAATATGTTTAAATATCACAGTCCTACAGTAGATTATAAGTTCCTTGAGTAACTTACAATTTTATATTTAAATCCTTAGTGCAAGGATCTACTTTGAGTAGGGTTTAAGTGTTTGTGGAATTAGCTTTTTTGTCTTTAAACACAGATTACTTAACTCAGCAAAAAGCTTTTTAATTTATTTATGCATTTGTTATGCTAGTAGTAAAAAGGTTGACTAATATCACATTTCACACATTTTCTAAAGTTTTTTAAGCATAGATGTGAAAACCAGAATTGTAGCCTGTGAGTAATATGGAATATAAAGGCTGCTTGCAGCTGTGTGAAACTAAGAATAATCAATGTACTATTTTAAAGCAAGAATAAAATTCTAATCTAAAACAAGACATTGAGGTTTTTTACATTTGTATTTTGAAATATTTTTTTGTAAGTTTCAGATAAAGATAACAGAAATAGTTTTGAATCTTATTAGTTTATCATGGAATTCTAATTCTTCATCCTTAGGTTTACATTTTTAAGCAGGATATTGCTTAGGAGACCTGAAAGAGAAATGACGAAAGAACTTTCTCAGATTCTTGAGTTTCTTGGTAACTTTCTATGATAATCTAGATAATTCCATTAAGATCTTTTATAAAGTTCTAAAATTTGAGAAATAGCCTTATATAAATTTAAAATAAATACAACATTTTAATGCTGTGAATTTACCAATAGCATAAGTTTGATAAATAGTTTGCAGCACTTTGGAGGTTTGTCCCAGGACTACACAGTCAGGGAGTGACTTATAGTATTCTAATGCTGTGGTTCTCAACCTGCGGGTTGCGACCCCTTTGGAGGTCAAACAACCAGTTCTCAGGGGTCACTTAAGACCATCGGAAACCACAGACATTTGCATCATGATTCCTAACAGTAGTAAAATTATATTTATGAAGTAGCAACAAAAATAATTTTATGGTTTGAGGTCACCACAACATGAGGAACTGTATTAAAGAGTCACAGCATTAGGAAGGTTGAGAAGCATTTTGTTAAAGGGTCTCAGCTTTAGGAAGATCGAGAACCACTGTATTAAAGGGGCTCAGCTTTAGAGAGGTTGAAAACCACAGTGTTAAAGGGTCTCAGTGTTAGGGAGGCTGAGAACCACTGTGTTAAAGGGTCTCAGTGTTAGGGAGGCTGAGAACCATTGGTTTAATGTTATAGATGAGGAGAGTCAGGCACAGAGAGGTAGGGATGGGAAGGATCTGGTCACAGAGATGTGAGGAAAACTTCTCAGTAAAAAATACACAGTTGTAAATCATAACTATCTCTTAAAGACCAAACCATACTTCCATAAACTATGAGAACACACTTAAAACTACAGAAGCAAGATTAGCTATGTTTAAAAAGGGACTGCAGGGCTGAGGCTGTAACTCACTGGAAGAGCACTTGCGCTTTGAGTATGGTTCTCCAATAATGCCTCTTCCCCCAAAATAATTAAAAAAGTAAGCTGGACATGCTGAAAGAAATTCAAGAGGAATCCAATTATAGTTCACAAAATATCAGCAGAAAGTATCTAAAGGTCTTTTGAATGGGACAGACTTTTTGTTTTTATTTTTTTATTCTTCTCTCACACATTACATCCCAACTGCAGTTTCCCCTCCCTCCTCTCTTCCCACTCCCTCCCCGACCACCTCCCTTCTCCTCCAGGTCCACTCCTTCTATGTTTCCTTCAGAAAAGGGCAGTCTGGGACAGACTTTTATATGTACCATATACCACTCTTATTTTGTGAATTCCTGAAAGTATTTAGATAGTGTCACATCTAGGTTAGGGAAAAATTAGTTTAATTAATTAGAAATAAGTAACAAATGTAAAAGAAAGGAACATTGTATTTAAAAATTTGTGTTATTTCACTTTATCCATAAAACTTTTGAGATAAAGGTAATATTATACTTCTCCCCACTTTTCACATGAAGAAAGATTTGATAATCACCTTGTTAGTGTTTCCTCTATTTTTTAGTAGCAGAAGTAGGACTCTATGATTGTGCTAAATTGATGCCCCAAGAATAGTTTTACAAATCTGTACACTTGTTACATACGTGGAGACCCATGTGGGTACAGAAAGAATAAATTCTCAAATATTTATGCAGCTGCCTTGTATACAGATATGTACAAGAAAAGGGTTAAATGACTGTATGTGATCAAGTTATAATAAATTAGTGCTGTGTCTTTAAGGATGGAAGCTCGATGCACTTAAAAACCATAGGTCCAGAGTATTAACATGGAAGACTGAGCCAGCTAAGGCAAGCTTTCTGCTATAAAATGGCTTCTAGAATGTTCTTCTCTAGAGGTTTAGCTGTTTAAGGAATGGAGTTGAACTTGAATCATCTTCATGAAGTGCACACTTTAATATAGCCTATGGGGACCATGCCTGTCTGTAGACATGGTCAGCAGTTCCAGTCACGGGAAAAAAAACAGTATCTGTGAACTGAAAGGTTTTCTATTTCTCCTATGCATTCTGAGTTCTCAATTTTGGGAATGTAACTTTTAAAACATTAGGATTTCAGCCATTTCATTTTACAAAACTTGTAATCCCTTAGATAGTAGATTTTTTACAAAAGAATTCAGTGTCCATTATTATCTCTATGCAGTAGTTTCATGAATTAACCTTATCATTTTTGAATTTGATAGCTGTGTGTGCTTTTTCTAGTGTTGACATCACTACTGCCTGTCTATGACCTCTGTGTTTACAGAACACAGTTCATTAGGAGCATCGTCTTTCTGTATTTGCTCATTCCTTCTTTAGTTCTTCCATAACTTCCTTTTATTTCATCTATTCCAGGTTCTTTTCTAAGTGCAAGGGATACATCAGTGAACAAAACATGTGTTAGGTGTCCCTGAGATATGTTAGATGTCTTCCCTCTGGTGAGAGTGGGCAGCAGGTGATCAGCTAGTTCACTGTGAGGAAAAGTTGTATGAAGTTTATCCTTGTGTTCTCTTCTGCCCAGTGAAGTGAGTGGAAAAGACTTAGACTATCATTATCTTTATCTAAATCCTGCTTGTAATGTGGAACTTCATGAACACGTGTATATATTTTTACCTATTCTAAAACATTTAGTTCAGTATATTTGTTTATATATGAAAGTATTTTATTCAATTTTGATATATTTTATGGTTTATAATAGCATAACCTTCCTATATTGGTGGGCTCACAAAAATGTGTTATAATTCCATGAGAACATGTTGCTGAAACCTACCCTTTAAATTGATTTGAACTTTCCCTTTGTCTTAGTTACTTTTCTGTTTCTGTGACCAAATGCCATGATGAAAGTAACTTATAAAGAAAGCATTTAATTTGGGGCTCATGATTCCTGAGGGTCACAGTCCATGATCATCAGGGCAGGGAGTATGGCAGCAGGCAGGTAGGCATGGCACTGGAGAAGGTGCTGAGAATTTACATCTGATCATAAGCTAGAAATAGAGAGAGCTCACTGACTGGCATGGGTTTTGAAACCTTGAAGTCCACCTCCAGGGACACACCACCTCCAACAAGGCTACACCACCTAATCCTTCCAAAGCAGTTCCACTAACTAGGAACTAAGAATTCAAATAGATGAACCTATGGGGGCCATTCCCATTAGCCACCACACTCTTCTTCTTCTTTTTTTTTTTTTTTCTTTTGGTTTTTCGAGACAGGATTTCTCTGTGTAGCTTTGCGCCTTTCCTGGAACTCACTTGGTAGCCCAGGCTGGCCTTGAACTCACAGAGATCCTCCTGGCTCTGCCTCCCGAGTGCTGGGATTAAAGGCGTGCACCACCACCCCTGGCCCACCACAATCTTCAAAGTGTCTTCATTTATAACTTCTTTAATGAGAATATTATTTAGGAATGAGTAAAACTAATTTACCACATTTGCTTTATTTAATGAAATTAGTGAGTATCATAATCCTCTTGAGGTTCAAGGGTTTATATATGTAAGAAAATGAGCATATTATTTAGGAATGAGTAAAACTAATATACCACATTAGCTTTATTTAATGAAATTAGTGAGTATCATAATCCTCTTGAGGTTCAAGGGTTTATATATATGTAAGAAAAATCAGTAGATAAAATATTGCATGCTGCAACTAGAGGATAGTCTTTCCAATTTATATTTTCATAAATGATGGAGTCAGTTTAGTCTGATAAATCATACCACCTTAGATATGCCTTTAGTTTTAAAATCTCCTTTTAGGATCTCAAATGTACCTTCACAAAAGTTGCCTTAGTGACTCAATGGAGACCTTAAGTGGATTTATTTATTTACTTTTCAATTCAAATTCTTTTCTTTAGCCCATTATTCCTATGTTTACACAAAATATTCGAGAAGGATTTAGATCACTTGGAGGAACAAGTAAGTTCTCATTCCTATGGTTTTTAATTATCGTGTAATCTATAAAACATTAGGCGTTTTGAACACTGTTAGGAAAATTTTTTCTTTTCTTTTTTTTTTTTTTGAGACAGGGTCTCATTGTGTAGTTCTGGCTGTCCTAGAACTCACTGTGTAGACCAGGCTGGCCCTAAACTCACAGAAATCCATCTGCTTTTAGGCCTCCCAAGTACTGGGACTAAAGTCACCACTATCCCTGGTGACTTTTGAATTATTAATTTTGGAAAATGAATATTTACTGTTCTATGTAAACTCTGAGGGATAATTGGTTCTAAGTAATGGCAGTTACTCTTTTGCAGGGACTGGGGATTGAGACTGGATCTCACCATGTAACCAGGCTAGCCTCAAATTTGTGATTTACATGCTTGAGCCTCTAGAGTGTTGGTAGACATTATGCTTTTGTTAAGAGTACTATATACATATTAAATTTTATTTGAAAGGGCTTTTTAAAACGTAAAAGTGATTCATCTAATACATAGTGTTAAATTATGTTGATAAGATTTAGAACACATTTATATACTATTAACTGAAGAAACTAGCTTTAAAATTGGATGACCTACATATTAAACTAAGATTGGCATCATAGGAGATAGGATGTCATTTGCTTTGGTTTATCCTATTTAGAAGAATACTATGAACCATAATATGTTTATATTGATAAGTTCTTTTGTCTCTTTAGTTTATTAATTAAAAATTCACTTTTAATATAGTTGTAGGAATAAAACTTAGGATTTTTTTTCTTAAAATGTCCCTTATTTTGGAATGTTCAATTTGTTTTCAGCTTGAGGTTTATATGTTATGTTCAGTTGAATATATTTTTTGTAACTGTTGCTGTTCTTATCCACATGAAAACCCCTTAGCAAGCCTTACCTTGGTATTGCTTTAATGCATTTTTTATATTTAACCTTAGAAATTATTTCTAATTTTTTGCTAATCTTTTTAAATAGCAAATCAGAAATTATTATAGAAATTGTTTCTTGAATTATTCAAGTTATTTTCAAAATTCTATTGACTGCTTTTCAATTTCACTTAAATTTAAAGTTGAGTATCTCTAAATTAAGTGTCTGTTGTCTTTTATTTTAACTTTATTTATTTATTTTTGAGGCAGAGTCTCACTGTTGCAGCCCTGGCTGGCCTGGAACTTGTTATGTAGACTAGGCTGGCCTCGACCTCACAGAGATCCGCCTGCTTCTGTGCCCCTCTCACCAGTGCTGGAGTTAGAGGCACACATCATCACACCTAGCTAATTTTAATTTTTTTGAGTGTTACTTTGGGTGTGACAGTGTTTTTTCTGTTTCTATATGTAATCAGCGTTTTCAGTGTATAACTGTGTATTTCAGGAAACTTACCTTTTGGATTGCATTGTTGCTGTTTTTGTTTTTCAACCTTCTCCACTTATTTATCTTTAGTACCTTTAAATCCAGTCCTGCTGAGTTTGAAACCTAGTTGTCTCTAGTAGGCCAGTGTGTGGTGTCTGCATGAAGTGGACCTGGACTCCCTTGTCTTTGTCTTTTATTCTTGTAAATCATTTGCTCTGTGTCCCTAAACATTTTAGCTTCCAGCTTTGCTGGCACTCATCAGCCTTTGTTCTGCAATAATAGTAACTGGTTGTCTTTTGAGACTCTTATGTTTTTAAAATGTTACTTGGTCTTTTAATGAATTGATTTAATTTTTCCTTTTATTTTTAAATTTATAGAAAAAACTGAATATGTTCCTTCAGCAGTCTCTAGGCTCAATGCCTGTGAGCACATTGCACCAGTATGTGATGAAATGCTTCCTTTAGGAAATGCTGTGCTGGTCATGTAGTGCAGTGGTGGAGCACTTGCTTGGAACTGGAATCAGTGCCCAGCTTCAGAATCCTAACACACACACACACACACACACACACACACACACACACACACACACACACTGCTAAGAGTTGGTATTTTTGCCACCTTCCTGCAAGTCTTGTGTAATTAATTAGAAAGTTTATAGTTATATGCATAGCACATTTGGCCAATAAGAATGATTTTGCTTACTTTAAAACAGGATTATTTAAGTGGCTTTATGAAAAATTCCGCTATCCATTTGCTCCAATGTATGGAGGTTTTCCTGTAAAGCTGCGGACCTTCTTAGGTGATCCCATTCCATATGACCCAAAGATAACAGCAGAAGAATTAGCTGAAAAGGTAATTGTGTTTTCTTTGTTAGTCTTAGGATAGATTTTTGTTTTAATTATTTGAAATTTCATTGTGTATGTATTATATGTAATATATATATATATATATATTATATATATAATATATGCCAGAAATTCTCAAACAGTGGTTTTGCCCCATTGGAAATATTTGGCAAGGCTCAGTGACATTTTTACTGACATGAAAGAGAATGGACAGAGGTGACTATAGACATTTATAGTATTTAGAAGCCAGGGATAGGTTTATAGGCATCTAGAAATATGTTTCTATATCTCAATTTTTAATAATAAATAAGTCAGGTGCTGTGCAGTGAATGGAAGCCTTGAGGTTTACAAGGCAGAGGTAAGAAAGCACAATTTGAGTAGCAGAAGTTAGTGAGGATTTTTAAAATGTTGGAGTGCTCAGTCATCTAGCAAAGAGATGAAGAGTCATGAGGATGAGAAAAGACTACTCCACTTGGAATTAAGCTTTGAAGGAGTCTAAAACTATGAAAAAAGTAATACTGGCCTGGCTCATGCTAGGCAAATGCTCTACCACTGAACTACATCCCTTGCTGTGTGTGTGTTTTGATTATAACTTTTGTACCCACCTTTATATACTGTACTAGTGAGTTTCTTTAAAAACATTTTGAATTATGATGGAAACTATGTAAATTTGCTGGGCATGGTGATGCACCATTAATTTGATATTAATTCCAGTTCTGGGGAAAGGGTAGAGGTAAGTGGATCTCTGTGAGTTTGTGGCCAGTCTGGTCTATATAATGAGACCCTGTCTTAATCAAAACAAGATGAAACAAAACAAAACAGAAATAGGTATACTTATAGTTTAGTTCTGTTAAATACATCCATGTTGTTGAACAGAAGATACCTTGAAGATTTTTACCATGAAAAACTAGGTCTATTCCCACTGAACACCATTTTTCCATTTCTCCCTCTACTAAGCCCCTGACAAGGCCTCAAAACCTGAAATACTAAAATTGCTAGAAGAAAGCATAGGCCGTGCCCTGCAAGATATGTGTGGAAGAGAAATTCTTTTGCAAGTAGTATAACATGAAAATCCTGCGAGATGATTGATCTGTACTAAGTCCAAACCAATAGTGACTTTTCTTTTGTTTTCTAAATAGACCAAGAATGCTGTTCAAGCTTTGATTGACAAGCACCAAAGGATACCAGGGAACATTAGGAGTGCTCTGCTGGAACGCTTTCATAGAGAGCAGAAGGCTAATTAGCAGATGATTTAATGTATCTATAGTGACAAGCTCGTATATATGGCACTGTCTTTTAAATTTTTGTAGATTATATAATAGTGTTTCTAAAATATCATGTTAATAAGCATCTTTCTTAGAACTAGTTTATTTAAATTTATACTGTTAGTCTTGTCCTTTCAATTAGTTGTGTCAAATTTATTAAGTAACTCTTCACTTTTCTGACTCAGAAAATGATCATGCTGCATTTGTAAGATTTAGTAATATATGATAAGCATAGAGTTTTAGATTTAAGTCATTCTTGATATCAGCAGGTTAAGCAGACTTTCCTAAATTGTGTCTATTGTGTTGATCTGATCGTAAGAGAGCACATGCATTAGGGTGTAGCACTGGCTTAATTTAGATGAGAAATGCCTTTCTCTATCTTCATTCCATTCACAACTGCGGGTAAGTTGTGGAATGCTTTTGTACCTCAATTATTTATTTTAAGCATGACAATATTTTGGTGACATACATTACTTTAAGTTGCTTATATCTATTGTGATATCTGTAGTATGAGAACTATAACTGAATTGATTTCTGAATCCTGTAGGAGTTTTGTGCATTTTTTTGTCCATTGGGTGTTGAAACGACTCCTTCAAATGTCATGTCCAGTTGCCAAGCACATTGAAAGAGATGTACTGTTTTATAAATCAAGACGTTGTTATTTGTAGTATTTATTTACTGAATTGTTTAGTATTTATTTTAAACAAGTATGTAAGTAAACATATAGGATGAATTGTCATCATAGTGTTTTATGGTGTAAGCATAGAATCGTGGTCACGCTCTGCACTTCACATTAGAAGCTGATTTTAGGCTAAGAAATAAACAACAAGAAAGCCTTGGTTTTGCTTATATCATGGCTTGTTTTTCTGGGCTTTGCAGCTAATCATGTGGCTTATTATTTCAATAAAATGTACTTGAATGATGAATTTCTGTAAACATGGAGCCCTCTGAAAATGTAATGGCATTTGATTTGTTGTCTCCTTGAAAACTGATTTTAAAAGTATTTAAACAGCAAAGTGTCATAAATCTACTGCAGTATGTCCCTTTCCGCCTTTGTAGTACTTGGGTTTTATATGGACTTTTTAATTACAAGTGTATATTTATGATATATAAAATGTATATAGAAATGATGTGAAAAATAAAGATGAATTGCAACTCATTCTCATGAAATTGTGTGTGTGACATAATTTTAAAAGTATTTTTGTTTTACGTTCCTTATTTTCATCAATAATGTCTTTTATCTTAGCCACAATAAATGTGTGGTATACTTCCCATGTAGTCAGTATATTTGAGAGGCAATTTCAGTAAAAGAAGTTAATTTGCTAGCTGCCCCCTCTCTGTTCGTGAACCTTACTGTGTTCAAAGCTATTAGATATTTCCAGAATAAATGAATAAAGGACTAGAAAGTGAACAAGAAAACTATTTTGGAAAATCAGTTTGTTTTAAAGATTAAAGAGTGCTATTGTCTGTTTGTGAACGTCACTTGGTTCAAATATTTCCAGAATAAATGAGTAAAGGACTATAGTGAACAAGAAAACTATTTTGGAAAACCAGTTGGTTTCTAAGATTGAAGAAAGAGTGCCATTTGTTGCTAATGTTGCAAAAGTGGTCATTTTCCCAGTGTTTACGTATTACTGTTCTTTTAGAATGATCTTAGGTTCCTGGTACTCACAATGTCAGGGCCCCATCCTGATTGATACATTTTTATCTGTGCTGCTTGCTCTGTAAGATCCAGGGGCTGTGATTTGATACAGACATGGCGATGGTGATGGAGAAGTGCATTAGCACCTGCTTTATGTTTAGGCCAGTATTCACAGTTAGCCCTATGCCAGCATGAGGGGACTTTGGAAGCTTGACTCTGGTCTGCTTTGCAGGGAAAAGTTTCAGACCTCCTTTTAAAAACTTTTATTTAGAGAAAAGAATCTCCAACTACAATATTGCAGTCTTAGTAGAAATACCCCCTGTACTCCGCCATAGTCAGCAGTTGTTAGAATGTCACTTGGTTCTATTTTTTCACACAGTCTTCCTTTCCACATCCATATCCAGTTTTTTCTTTTTGCTTCTGAACAATGATCAATAAACTAGGAAATTTGTCATTAATATAATAGTTATGTACAAACTATCCATGCGTTAGTTTTCATGGGCTCTCAAGATGGCTTAACAGGTAAAAGCACTTGTCACCAAGCCTGCACTCAGTCCTTGGGACACACATGGTGGAAGGAAAAAGCCAAAACCTGCAAGTTGTTCCCTGACCGTCATACAAGTTTACTGTGGCTGCTGTGTTCCCACACATATACACAGTAAATCAATTTTAGGAATTCAAGTTTCATTAGTTTTTCACAGGAATGGTTATGTCAGACTTTCTTCATGCTCCATCCTTCACAGGAGACTTACACTCTGTTTAGTTTTCCTGCCTCTTTAGTCCCTTTGTAATCTGGAGTGATTTCTCAGCCCTACTTTGTCTTTAGTAATACTGAGAATTTGGAATGGAGGGAATAACTTTCCTAGTTAAGCTCTTAATTTATTTTATTTTTCTGATACTTTATCATGATTTGATTCAGGGTGTGTGATCCCGACTATGACTTCAAGGATATGGGTTTATGCCCACATCACGAGGAGGTGTATGTTGATTTGTGTCATTTGTAATGGTGGTCAACTGGTCAGTTAAGACTGTGCGCACCATTCTTTCCCAGAAGTCATTTTTCTCCTTTTAATCAGTAATTATATGGACAGATACTTTGAAAGCATCTGTATCTCTGGTATTTACCAAACTTTAACTCACTACCATATTGTTCTGGAGATTAACTCCAGGCAGTCAGGCTTGGCAGCCAGTGTCTTTATCTGCTAAACCATCTCAATGACTCCATAATGATTGTTGCTCAAAAGTATGTTTTGTTTTATTTTTGTAAAATATACATAGCTTCAAGTTTTATTGCTTGACCGTTTCAAATATTACTGGTGTACAATTCACACAGTCGTGGGACCGTTTGCTTCTAATAATGTTCCAGAACTCTTTCATCTCAGAGACCTTGTAACAACTGAAAATCAGCTCTTCACCCCCCAAACCTTGCACACATGCTCAGCCCCAGCTCCTTTTCTACTTTTTGTTTGAATATATTTGTCCACTGTGCTTAGCTCAAAAAAATAGAATCAACCTGTTGTCCTTGGTGTCTAACTTACTTTACTTTGCTTGGGTGCATGGTGTTTTTTTTCTCATACTGTGTTGGCTAGTTTTTATGTGAGCTTGACACAGGCTAGAGACATTGAGGAAGAAGTGCCTAGGTGAGGAAATGCCCCCACCAACTGAGCTTGTGGGAAAGCCTGTGTGGTATTTTCTTAATGATTGTTGTGGGTGGCCCATTTTACAGGAGGTGGTGCTACCTCTGGGTAGGTGGTTCCTGATAGTATCAGAAAGCAGAAGCAAGCCAGTAAGCAGGTTTCTGCTTCGGTTCCTTACTCCAAGCTCCATCCCAGCTTGAGTACCTGTTTTAGCCTTTTAGTGACTGAGTAATATGTGTGAATATTGCTATACAGGCATGCATCTCTGCCTTTAATTTTTAAGTTAATACTATTCCTGGAACTCTGATGACAAGATGATGGCATGGGGGTAAAAGTATTTAGCAGAGGATGGAGGATATAACTCAGTGGTAGACTGCTTGTCTAACATGCACATGGTGCAATCTACAGTATTTGGGGGGAGGGTGGTGTGATTTGAATGAGAATGGCCCCCATATATTCACGTATTTGAATGCTTAGTTCTCAATTGGTGGAACTGTTTGGGAAGGATTAGGAGGTGTGTAAACTTGTTGGAGGAGGTATGCTATAGGAGATGTGTAAACTTGTTGGAGGAGGTATGCTATCGGGGATGGACTTTGAAGTTTCAAAAGCCCACACTAATCCCAGTTAGCTCTCTCTACCTCGTGCTTGTGGTTGGAGATGTGAACTCTCAGCTCCTCTCCAATGTCATGCCATGCCTGCCTATTGCCAATGCTCCCCACCATGACAAGTCATGGCTTTTAACCCTATGGAACTGTGAACCTCAAATTAAGTGCTTTGCCTTTGTCATGGTGTTTTGTTAAAACAATGGAAAAGTAAGACAGAGAGAACAACAATTAATAAATGGGACCTCTTGAAACTGAGAAGCTTTTGTAGGGCAAAAGACATGGTCAATAAGACAAAAAGACAGCCTACAGAATGGGAAAAGACCTTCACCAACCCCACATCTGACAGAGGACTGATCTCCAAAGTATATAAAGAACTCAAGAAACTAGACATCAAAATACTGAACAATCCAATTAAAAAATGGGCTAAAGAGCTAAACAGAGAATTCTCAAAAGAAGAATCTCAAATGGTTGAAAGGCATTTAAAGAAATGCTCAACATCCTTAGTCATCAGAGAAATGCAAATCAAAACGACTCTGAGATGCCACTTTCCACATGTCAGAATGGCTATGATCAAAAACACTAATGACAGTCTATGTCGGAGAGGATGTGGAGCAAAAGGAACACTCCTCCACTGTTGGTGGGAGTGCAAACTTGTACAACCACTGTGGAAATCAGTATGACGGTTTCTCAGAAAATTGGGAATTGATCTACCTTAAGACCCAGCCATACCACTCTTGGGCATATACCCAAAGAATGCTCAATCATACCACAAAGATACATGCTCAACTATGTTCATAGCAGCACTATTCATAATAGCCAGAACCTGGAAACAACCTAGATGCCTGCCAACTGAAGAATGGATTAAGAAAATGTGGTACATATACACAATGGAGTACTACTCAGCAGAGAAAAACAATGACAGCATGAAATTTGCAGGTAAATGGATGGAACTAGAAAATATCATCCTGAGTGAGGTAACCCAAACCCAGAAGAAAAAACATGGTATGTACTTACTCATAATTGGATACTAGATATAAAGCAAAGAACAATCAGACTGCAACCCACAGAACCAGGGAGGCTACATGGCAGGGGGGACCCTAGGATGACTGTGGCTTATAATAAGTTTTGGTTTTACTCAATCAATGGGCAAGCCTCAGTGAAACATTTCACTATTAGGATAAGAATTTGTATTGTATCAAGCTGATAAAAGAAAAAAAATAAAAATGAAATAAAAAAAAGAAAGAAAGCCTGCTACAATAGTTACTATCACAAAGGACTCTTCCAGAACCACAGCCTTTCTTAAAAATTGCAACTGTATACACATACACACACACACACACACACACACACACACACACACACACACTTGCATAGAAACTATCATTCAACCTTGTGAAAAGCCTCTGTACCCTGGTATTAAGCCTCTCTGCCAATGCAGTAATCCAAATCAAACCAAATCAAACTGAATTAAGCTGTTTTGGGGTCTTCCACAATCTCCACCAGAAGCCTGCTTCAAATGTGGCCAGGAGAGCCACTGGGCACAGTATTGCCTTGACCCTTGGCTTCTGGTGAGACCATGCCCCATCTGCCAGCAGTCTGGACACTAGAAATCTGAATGCCCCCATGTGGGTTTGTCCTCCATGCCGTGACACAGAGGTTCAGCCTCACTGACACCAGCATCTGAGACTTCTCCAGCCTTCGAACTCCTCAGCCTGGCAGAGGACTGATTCAGCCTAGACTTGGTGACTCCCATTACCCTCTCTGAGCTTAGGGTGATGCTGCAGGTAGTGGGTAAGTCCATTGACTTTCTATTGGACATGGGAGCTACCTGTTATTTTAACATCTCACTAGGGTCCCACAGTTCCCTTGATAATTCTGTTATGCGGGTGGGTGGGATCCCCTCCTTCCTACTTAAGACCCTGACACTTCCCTGCATTCTAGTGGGGTGATTCTTCTTACACTCCTTCCTAGCATACCTGTTTGCCCTTCACCTCTACTTGGTTGTGATATTCTCAGCCATTTTGGGGCCACATTCTCCTTGGAATGTCAGTTATTTCCTCTTAGATGCAGGCCTCAATTTCTGTATGGGGGTTTGGAGACCTGTGTCAACCTTTCCGACTGAGAAATGAAAAGGGTGTCCAGGACCAAGGCTTCTGCTGGGGAGGCTGGGTCAAGTTGAGTATGCTGAACCATAGTCTCTTATAATCAATTTAGAAAAATGGCTGGATTTTCATTAGCTTGCTTTGTAATTTCTTTTTTTTTTTTTTAAAGATTTATTTATTTATTAAGTATATACAGTGTTCTGTTTGCATGTATCCCTGCAGGCCAGAAGAGGGAGCCAGATCTCATTACAGATGGTTGTGAGCCACCATATGGGTGCTGGGAATTGAACTCAGGACCTTTGGAAAAACAGCCAGTGTTCTTAACCTCTGAGCCATCTCTCCAGCCCGCTTTGTATTTTCTTGCAGCTTATCAAAATCAACAACTTTGTCTGAGACCATTTCTTTACCTTGGAGGAGGCAGCGAACTATGAGGTCTCTCCTCTCCTGGCCATCTTGACCTGGTTTGTAGTCCCAGAAGGGCTCTGTACCTGGCACTGCCATGTCCCCCTCAGGGACTGTATTGTAGGTGGGTCTGGTCTGCATACTGTCCAGCTGCTGCCTGAACTCACCCTCACTCCTTGGGCATGAGAGTGGAAGCCTGGATGACACAGAGGTCATGCCGAGTCAGACTGTAGACTTAGGACACATAACAAAACTCCTCGATATAAACAGAAGATTAGGAGAGAAGGACTCCAATTGCTTTTCTATTTGTAAGAGGTCCTGAAGAGAGAAGAGGGCGTGGACTCAAACAACTCCATAGGCTCCAGCCACCTCTCAGAGAGGGTAGAGGAGGACAGGAGGCTGGCAAGACTGGGTATGAGGAGATTAGGGAGGAGTCAGAGGGGTTAGTTAGGTCAAAAGGTTGTGGCATTGGAGGATGGGGGGGCAGTGGGAGGGAAGGGAGGACAGGAAGGCAGGTAAGGAGCAGGAATTTGGTCTTCAACCTTTGTCCTGGAGTCAAAAGATGGAGGGAGAGGTGGATAGCAGGAGGAATGTGAGGAATGTAGGAAAGGGGATGGGTAGGCAGGGTTGGGGAGGGTAGTGGGTGAGGGGCCAACATGGCCAGAGCAGAATTTTCAGGCTCTCAGTTCCCAGATAGGTGGGAATCTGGAGGTGCTGTGATCCTAGCTAGCCAGCAAGAATGGTGTCATGGGACACTGGTCACTGGTAGTGAGGGTAGGAACACAGAACTAAAAAACCACGGACGTAGAGCAGTTCTGTCCACTTATCTCTACACCGGCAAAAATTTTCAAGATTTCGCAGGATGGAAAATTAAAGGTTCCCTCTGGTGGCCATCGTGATTGGTTATCAAGAGCATATTGTGGCCAGGCCTTAGTGCTTAGAGAAATCAGGTGCTCTGGACAGATGGTATCAGATAGCTCCAATTTGAATAAATTTTGTAAAAGACACCCCAAGGGTGTTTGTGGATCTGGCTTCAAATTGCAGGTGCCCATTTCACAAGTCTATGCTGGGACCTGAAGCCTAATGCAATGGGTCCACTGTGGCAGGCTTTGAGTCAAAAAAAGGGGGGTGGTGTGGGATATTCCCTTGAACAGAACATCTTCTAAAGAAGGGGCCCCACAGAACAAAGGCAGGTCTTTGCTCTGGTCATGGGCCTGGTACAGGTACATCTTTGGCAGGGCACCCTGAAATCAAGAGGGGTCCTGGACCCCTAAAAGCAATGACTTGGAAAGAACAACTTACCAAACCAAAAGCCAATCTAGTCCGGCAGAGAGCAAGTGTTGGGGAGAAGGGTGTTTTCTCACCATGCGGCCCAGGGCCAGTAGGGGGAAATCAGCCCCTTGGGGAACCACCAGATGAAAAGCCTCTGTACCCTATCATATGGATTCACAACATGCCTCCACGGTTGGGCATGGTTGTAAATGCCGGGCCGACCTAGGCACTTCGGCCTAGCCATTTCCGGGTCTAAACGTCTTGCGTGACCAGGACCCCGTGGCTTTCCGTGGTTGCGTAATCCTTGCAGCGCAATCATGTGATCTCTGTGCATGCTTGGAGTAGCCACATGGGCCTGTGTGCGCAGGTGCGGCCCAGCCTTTATAAGCCGGCGCCATATTCCCGGCTCCATCTTTTATTCACGTGTCTTTTCACAGGCCTGAACACATCTGTCTCTCTACCTTTCATCTTAATAAAACTCTTGTTAGTGGATTCTGTTGTGTTTCGTGACATTTCCTTGCAGGGTAAGAGCACCGCCAAATAACCAACACCCTAACATTAAGCCTGTCCTTCAATGCAGTAATCCAAATCAGACCAAATCAAACCAAATAAAGAAAAAAGCCCAGATTTAATGAGTAAAATGCTTCTGGATGGTTTTTCAGCTCCCAGAGAGAAGATGGGGAAGAGAGGCTGAAAAACCATGTCTGTTTTCTGGGGGCAGTTTAAATACTCTGTGATCCTGAGCAACCCTGGGTGAAGAGCTGTGATTGGTGGGCTTTCTGAAATGAGGCAGAGTTTAAAGAGAGAGATGTGGGGGAGGGGGGTTGAGGTGGAGCTTCCACCAGAATATCTTGGTCTGACTCTACTCTTATTATTAATTCTTTCAAACAAGAATTATTTAAACATGCCCTGTTGAGCTCTCCTCATTTTTTTGCCTCAACTTCCTTGAATATGCACAGACTTTATTGAGGAATGTGTGTTCTTACTGCAATTCTAGTCTACCCTCAGATCAATATTGTACTTCTGGGGGTCTCTCTGATTATTATTTAGAATGACAGACTAGATATGAACCCTTATCTTCCGTATTGTACAAATTGACTTCTAGATGTCATACTTCCTTGTGATGCTGAGGCTATTTTGACATTCTGGGTGGCTTTATGGTTTTATTCAGATGCTAGTTCAGCATCTGTGATGCTTTTCTTCAGTGTTCGCCATCCCATTGACTTCTTCACAGCAGCTGATTGCTTGCCTTCTCATTTCCTCTTTTCTTATGTGAGCTGGGTACTTCATAGTGCCCTTTACCCTGGGAATGTGTATAGTTCATTGCTTAAATGACCTTCGTTCTAATCTTTTAGCTTTTAATGTTTTAAAATTGTGAAGCATAACCAAATGTGATGGCCCCATGTGTTCATCTGGCTTTAATTTTTCTTATGATGTTTTTGTTAGATTTTAATCGATGTTATTTTAGCTTCATAGAACTAATAAAAGTGAACCTTTTCTCTACTTTTGAGGAAATTTTATATTATTGGTATTTCTCCCTTAAACTAGTGGAAGAAATCACTAGTTGGGATGTCTGCTCTCGGAGTTTTCTTTGTAAATTTTGCTTACAACTTTGTTTTCTGTAATAGATGGGTTTTTTCTTCTTGGTAAGATTCTGTATTTTTTCTTGATAAGTTTTGATAAGATATATACCAAGAAATTTATTTGTTTCTCTAAAATTTCAAGTTTATTGTCACAAAATTGTTCCTGTTCTATAGGCTTTGAAACATCCCCTTTCATAGCTGAGATTAATAGTCTATGCATTTTCATTGTACCTCTGAATGTCTGTCTGCTTGTGTCCTTTCTCCTTTGTCTGATTCTGTCTTGATACCATAGAACAGGATTATCTACCTTTATTTAGAATCAATGCATTCCTTCATAGTAACAAATTGTAGATATTGTGGGCTGCAAACTACTCCTAACAGATATAATGAGTTTCAAATTCTATAGACTTTTGGGTCATGTATTTTTCATTCTTCAAGTTTTTAATCATGAGGTAGTTTTAAAATGTGTACTATGTACATGGGTGTTGCTCTTTGTCAAGGGTTAAAAATTTTGAACAGCATGGTGGTGTGCACACCTGTAATCCCAGATAGGCTGAGACAGGAGGATTGGAGCAAATTCAAGGCTTGCATGGGTCACATAGCAAATATTACTTTAACCAAACAGCAAGAACATATCTCAAGCAGAACAAAAAATAACTCCTAAGCCCTTGAATGTCACAAAATATTCTCCTTCTGATTACTTTTCTCCAAATATTATAAAATATGAAAACCAGAGATGGAGAGATGGTGCAGTTGTTAACAGTGCTGAGTATCCTGTAAGAGGACTGGTGTCTGAGTCTACTGTACCTGCATCAGGCAGTTCACAAACACCAGCTCCGAGGGATCTGACACTCCTGGCTGGCCTTGGTGCACATATGCGTGCATGCGTGTACACATACATGAAAACACAGACACATACACAAAGACACATAAAAACAAATAACTGTGAAAGCTACTCTTAGCTCATAGATAATACAAAAATAGGTGTTCAAAACAGGTATTAGGCTGTGTTCTGTCAGATGTCCTGAAACAAAACAGTTTTTCATCGTTCTCTTTGGTGTTTCTGGTTTTGTTGTTGTTGTCCACTTTATATTTATTACTTCAATAGTTTTTTTAATCTCTATTTCCCTTTGCCAAGTTTTAAAAACATTATTTCTTTATAATGTCTTGTGTGGTAATATTGTGTTCCCTAAAATATTGTTCACTCTAATAAACTTACTTGGGGTCAGAGAACAGAACAGCCACTAGACAGACATAGAGGCCAGAAAATGGCGCTCACACCTTTAATCCTAGCCTTCTGGAGGCTGAGATCCATCCAGATCTCTGAGAGCTTAAAACCACACTGGAAACAGCCAGGCATGGTGACTCATGCCTTTAATCCCATGAAGTGCTGGCAGAAAGCAGAAAGGTATGTAAGGCATGAAAACCAGGAACTGGCTGGTTAAGCTTTCAGGCTTTTGAGAAGTAGTTCAGTTGAGATCCATTTGGATAAGGACTCAGAGGCTTCCAGTCTGAGAAAACAGGATCAGCAGAGGATCCAGTGAGATGAGGAAGCTGTGGCTTGTTCTGTCTCTCTGATCTTCCAGCATTCACCCTAATACCTGGCCCTGGGTTTGATTTTATTAATAGGACCTTTTAAGATTCGTGCTACAGTCTTGTGTTAGAGTCTTGACTGTTACTTTAGCCTTTTTTATAACAACTTTTTATTGATTCTTAGAGAATTTCACATCTTGCACTCCAATCCACTCACCTCCTAGTACCTCCATATCTGTCCTTCATTCCTGCAGTGTCCTTCCCCAAAGAAACCTCTCTCCTCCATCTCTCCTGTGTCTCCAACACCTCTTCATTCATCCTAGTGGCACTGAGAGCTGTGGTATGTCACATACCCTTTGCCCAATCGGCCCCATTTGCAAATGTTCATTTCAATGAGTCATTGATCTGGTTCAAGGCCTCTGGCCTCTGGCAGACTGTCATCACTGGACCCCCCCCCCCAAATTACTCTTAGAAATCTTTCTGTTGCCCTGAATCATGAAGATCTTGTGGCTATCATTCCACAGGAACAGTCTCTTCATTCACTCCAGCAGGTCATAGATGGAGTAGATGTTAGGTTGGGCTAATCCAAGGTCCAGGATGTGGGCCTGGGTGGTAACTGAGCTGGTCAGTCTGGGCCACTGGGGCCACCCCTCCTTCAGGTGAGGGGCAGAGCTAGCTCTCCTAGGCCTGTGTCATTAGGGCCAGGTCTCCCACACCTGTGGTGAGGGCAGATCCATCTCTCCCAAGTGTGTGTGGGGCAGCTTTCCCATGAGGGGCAAGGCCAGCTACCCTAGGGCCAGTGAAGGGTGGGGCCATCTCAGCACAGCCCTGTAGATTTCAAAACCTATGGACCCCTGTAGTAACATTTGCCATGGACATCAACACAGACCCCCCAACTGCAGCATGACCATGGACCTAGACATGGCCTTCAGCAGCAGAAACTCAGGCTGGGACATCACAGGCCACCCAGATCAATATGGCCCTGGTGGCAGCATGGCTCTCAGACACCAACATGGTCTCAGGTGGCTGACCAGACCCCAGATATCCCCAAAGCCCTCTGTGGTTACAGGAGCCATGGACATCAAGCAGACCCTAGCTGTGTAGGGCCATGGACCTAGTCATGGCTCTTGGCAGCTGCCCAGGCCTGGACAACACCATAGCCCCATGTAACAGTGCTAGCCACTAATCAAATACCCCTTAGATGCCTGCCCTGAGGAGATTTCTCCTAGAGTTCTGGGGAAGATACTTCAAGAGGCTGGGTTACTAATCTGAGGGATATCAAATGAATCTATGCACACCAAGCTCTTTAGGCCATTCACTTTATTCTTCTAAGTCAATTCTATCCACATAGCTTCTTTTCTGTTCTCATACTTAGCTCATCTGTCTCTTCTGCTGTTCTCTCATTGTTTTCTTAGTTCTTCCTCTTAGTCCTTCATCCTTCGTTCTCCCCCATTCATTAACAACTTGTTAGTAAAAACTACAAAGTAAACTCAGGGACAAGTATTCTGGTAAGAGTCACACTTGGCAAAGACTTGGTCAGCGTAATTGGTGACTGACAACAGCTGTAGGTTGTAAAAAGTTCTGGCTATCTCTTAAAGGGATAGCTACAAGGGTTACAAGGGAAGAAATTAAACCAATGAGAGATTTAAGGAAAAGGCAAATAATATGTGTACTATTTTACGTGATTAATAATATCCAGACATGGTTAGTCAGTTAACAGCCTTTTTCTGTTAATCCCCTGAATCTCAGGACCTATGCATAATTAGTCTACTAAGCCTAAAATCTTGCATTAAAATATGGTGTAGAAATAAATATATAGTGTTAATTGTTTTTTGAATCAGAGTGGGGAGATGCTAGTGGAGGAAGCTTAGGGCAACACAGGTGCTATTGATCTCCTGAAGGACTAAGATATAACAAGGCCAGACACCTGCACTATCATTTCTAGTCCTCTATAATTCCTCTGAAGGGTTTTGATCCAACAAAACGCACCTGCAATTCCACTTTGTGAAAGTTCTGTGAGGACACTTGGTCTGGCCAATTTTGCCTTGTCAGTGGCTAAAGATGGAGAACAAGACCTCTAAGTGTCTACAGTCCACATGGAACAATAGACCTAGTTATGAAGCATATTTTAGTATGTTTCTAGTCATAAAAATTGTACAGTTAAATAAGACACCATCTTTTAGACTATTCACAATCATGTGTGTCCATAAGATTGAGATGTAAGCATAAGATTACATGTACACATTACATGGAAATGCACAGTATGTGGGAAGATATCATAGCTGTTATTGCACAAGAAGTTTACAACAACAAACAGCCAATTCATTCAAAAGGCAGTAATTCCATAACACATTGGTGATAATTTCCTCCAACAGAACTCTTGGTTCTGATAGGTTGACCTTCTAAACACTAGTTGTCACTTGCTGTATACGCCCATGGTCTTTTGCTACCAGCAGCTCTCAATAGCTACTTAGATCGGCATGATCCCGGTGGTGGCACAGCTCTTGGGTACCAACATGACCACAGGTTTCAGCCTAGATCCTGGGTATCTGCATGGCCTTTGGTGGCAACATAGGCCAGACATCACCTTCTTTTTTCTTAAATGTGTATTTAAAATCATTGTTTCTGAAAACCTTTTGAAAGCTAAGCATGAGTTCTGCCATGGAACTCCCCAGCCCCCAGGCCATCCTTTAAAGCATTCAACTGAAAGTGTTATTTTTATTTATTTGCTTTAGTGCTGCCAAGGTAACAGAAGTGCATTGCTTAGTTTCCAAGCATTTAAATTAATTTAATTATTTTTTGTTTGCAGTTGGTTTCTAGTCCAATTACTCTGTGATCAGTGAATGTAATTGAATGACTTAAATCATATTAAATTTGCATAGTGGTCTGGCATATGTTTCACAAACACTCCAAAGAAAGTGTCTGGTGTATGTACCATTTAGTTCAACTTTGGTAACTGATGTTTGTGTCTGTTGTATGTTAGTAGACTTCTTACTTCTCATTTTCCTCCATTTTTTGCCTAATATATTTGGAAGTTTTTAAAGAATTTTATTCATTTTTCAACTTTATACATATACTTGTTTGCCTTTGTCAGTTTATGTGCACCTCAGGCATACAAGAGTCCACAAAGGCAAGAAGAGGGCATCGGATCCCCTAGAAGTAGAGTTAGAGATGGCTGTGAGCCACCTGGGTGCTGGGAACTGGACCTCTGTAAGAGGTTCTCTGCTAGAGTGCAGTAAATACCTTTAACCACTGAGTCGTCTCTCAAGCCCCAGAAATTTTGTTGGGAATCCACATGCATTGGGAATTTCATACTTTCCTAATGAACTGATGATTTTATCATTATGGAATATCACTCTATCTCGAGTGATATTTCTTTCCTTAAAATGGAGTTTGTTATTAGTATGCCTAACATGGCTTTCTTTCAGTTAATGTTTACTTCCTTTTCTATTTTTATCATTTAATTATTCTATATCCTTGCATTTTGTATGTGTTTCTTATAAGCAACATTATAAAATTAATAATTAGAAAATAAATGTCTGACAACATATTTAGATAACTAATATATTTCATTTAATTCTCTAATTTATTTTTGTATATATGTATGTGTGCACATGTATGTATGTATGTATGTATGTATGTATGTATGTACCATGGCTCATGTGTGGAGGTCAGAGGATGGACAATTTATGGGAGTTGGTTCTCCTTCCACCATTTGGGTCCTGGGGAATTGATCTTAGATCGTCAGGCTTGGGGTTGTGTGCCTTTACCTACTGAACCGTCTCTCCAGCTTTATTTCATTCTTCTAATGAAAAAAGTTACTGATATACTTACTGGATCTTATATATATGTGAATCAATTTAATTTAAAAATTTCTGCCCTGTTTTATAGTTCTTAATCTCCTTTCTCTAGCCATTTCTTAGATTCACAAAGCGTTTTCATTAGTCTGACCCCCACCTTCTTCTCCCTTGTCATTGGCTTTCTTCTCCAAATGAGAAAGAGCTTTATTTCCCTTTTGCATTTTCTGTCTTCACTTCTCTCACTTTTGAATAGTTTTTTGATATGTGGTCTAGTTTTACTGATTGTTGTTTTCGTTTATTCTGCTATTTGATATGTTAATTGAGTTTACAGATTCCACATCACCATTGGTTTATTGGAGTTATTGTGCTGAGAACCCCCTCACTTGAAAAACAGCTACACTCTTTTCTTCCAGCTCCTCTTCTTTTTCCTTCTTCCTTCCTCCTCCTTCCCTTCTCCTCTCTCATTCCTCCATCTCCCTCTTTCCCTCTTCCTCCTTTTCTTCTTCTTCTTCCTCCTCCTCTTCTCCTTCCTCCTTATCTCCCCCTCCCAGGTACTATCACACTGAGCTGTAAAGTTTTTCCTTCTAAGAGTCTGGTTCTGCTGTGTACTCTTTTTGCTTTACCCCAGTAGTTATGAATTGGTCCAATTTTATCCTTGAGAGGACATTTAGCTCAGTCTGGAAATATTTTGGCCTGCCATCCCAGGGAAGGGAAGGAAGAAGTATATCTTTTTGTACAGGCCAAGGATGCTTACGAAGATCTTGTAGTGCATAGAATATCACACAATGAATTGCCTGGCCCAATACTGCCAGAGCTGAGACTCATACATCATTTTTTTTGAGATCTTTGCTTTTTAGTTTGAGCTTATACATTTCAAAACTTTGTGCATAAGGCATTCTGAGAAGTCTGGCTTAAGTTTGTTTTCTAACAGATTTTTAACATCTGTCAGTTGCCTAGGAATTTTACCATCAATGGACATCCTAATATCTCTGTCTCGGATTTGTATTATTGTTGTTTTGTTTTTCTGAAAATGTGATTGTCTATTTTCTCTCAACCTGACTGGAGTTGTCTTGGTTTTGTAAAAATGAATATGTTTTTAATGTTGATCTTAGTTTCTATAGAATATTACTTCTTCAGGGCCATAGTTTATTCTTCTTTAGTGTACTCTAGTGCTTTGACATATAAGAGGTGCTTAACAGCTACTTTGTAGGATTGTGTTATGACTTGAAATTCAAATTGAAATTTAGTTGCTATGTACTAAGAGGTAGAAACTTTGGTAACTAGGCTATGAATGCTGTTTCATAGGAGTGGGCTCCTGATAGCCAGATACACTCAGCCTCCTTCTTCTCTGTTATTTGCACTTTTGCCCTTATACATTCTGCCATGGGGTGATGTAGTACACAGGCCCACTTTAGATGCTGATGCCATACTCTTGGACTTGCAGTTTCAACCACCATGATCCCAGTAAAACTCTACAAATTATGCTGTCTCTGGCAGAAAACAGTCTAAGATGGTTTTAAGGATTTCAAAATGGAAATGTGTAAAGTATTTTGAAACAGTCCCTGATATGTGGTGTGTGCTCAACAGATGAGGACTGTTGACACTACATTGACCAATACTCATTAACAATGTTGGTCATTGAAGCTAACACCATGGTCAGGCTTCTAGAGAAGTTCCCGAGGTCTTGATAAAGAGCCTGAATTTACAAGGTAGGTCTCACTGTTGGGAACTAAGGCAGTCACTGTACTGAGGGCAGACAGTTGTGAATGGGTCTCATTAGTAGAACCCGACTCTGCTGCAGACTGAACACAGGTATAGGCCACTAGTGATGGAGAGCCATTGGTATAATATCTTGTTAGAGATGTGTTGAGTATAGGACTAGTGATTTTAGGTGTATCTCTCATTTAACCTCTATCCTGGAGGTATTGCTTTTAGATGACTTTTCTTCTCTTCTTAACAACATAAGCATTTCTATACTAAAACACGATATTGTCGTTTTAATCAACTTAACAGTTCATGGGAAGACAGTGGTTTTCTTTTTTCTTCAGCAGTGTGGTCTCTTCTTGGTCATTAGTGGAGAAGTTCTGAGTTCAATATTTTTTTTTCTACAGGAAAGCCGGAATTAAATTTTATTTGACATTGATTGAAACTGTTTAAAACATTACATTTTCCCACATTATTGCTTATGAATTCAATGGAATATTTCTTACCCCTAAATAAGTCTTTACTGGTGTGTATAACTGAAGTTTATGTTCTTTGAAGGAAAGCAAAGTAGTAAATGATTGTTTGAAATTGTTTTAAATCCAGACTAACTGTATGGCTTAGTTCTTAACATCCTATCTAGTTATGATCTCCATATCAGTTAGCACCATGCTTATTAGCACGGTCATTGTCAGTTGGAAAACAGTAAGAAAAGCAACAGTTCAGAAATGACCTTATACAGAAGTAACAATAATTTTTGCAACATATTCAACTGTGTGATAACTATATTATGTGTATAATGGTTCTAAACATTCTTTATTACCCATAAATTCATTTTAATACTTTTCATCAGTATTCTGGATATTTTGATGATTTAAAATAAAACAATTTCTATTTTAATGTTTTCACAGGAGATTAACTTTCAAAACATAACTAAAATGAAAATTTCAAATTAGTTTGTTATCAGATTAAAAAACAAGTTTCTGATTGCTCATCATGTACAGTATTTAGTTTCAATAATAACATATGTACAGAAAATGTAAACTTAAAGTCTGCTATAAGATGTTTAAGAAATTATATTTTAAAACCAGTCTCAAGTATTTCTGAACATGCCAAGATATTATTTACCCTTTAAGATTTTACAGAAAAATAAAACCACAGAATTATTTTCAGGACTGAAAATTCTGATAACTCTACAGTCTAAAGTTGGACTAAGGTGCAGTTCTTTGAAATATATAAGATTAAATAATGTTTGGTTTCTTTACACATTATGTATATTTGAAATACCATAGTCTGTGATTCAGGATGTCAAATTATAATATCTATTGAGAAGTTTTTACAGCAGAGAGGCAATATTGGTCTTCTATGGAAGATCAAGAATGAACCTTTTTCTTGTTTATTTGTTTCTTTTTTCTTCTTCTTCTTCTTCTTCTTCTTCTTCTTCTTCTTCTTCTTCTTCTTCTTCTTCTTCTTCTTCTTCTTCTTCTTTTTTCCCGAGACAGGGTTTCTCTGTGTAGGTTTGTGCCTTTCCTGGAACTTGCTTTGTAGACCGGGCAGGCCTCCAACTCACAGAGATCTGCCAGCCTCTGCCTCCCGAGTGCTGGGATTAAAGGCGTGCACTACCACACCCGGCCTATTTGTTTCTTGAGAGGAGAAAAAAAAATTAAATAAAAGGAAAACAAAAGCCTGGTCCCCTATAAAAGGTCCACTAATTGAAGAGTGTTATTACTTTTTTTTTTTGACACTTAATAGCATTGTCTCTGGTATAATGTAATACCATCTCAACCTTATGTATTACAGTCATGTATATGTGATTACACATACAAAAATAGACACTGCATGGTGACTAAACAATTGAGTAAAACCACAGTCTAACTCACAGCATTAGCAAGTCACTTACAGATTATCCTAACAGCTTGTTTACACCTGAACAAATTTTCAGTGAGCATACTAGTGATTTTCAAATGATGTAATAAAATTCTGGGTGTGGTAGTTTATTTTGCTGAATTAATTTGAGAAAAAGATGGAAGCTGCTTCTCTTCACCTACTTTAATACTAGTATATTTTAGATTATATAATACAGATATATGTATAGAAACTTAAAAAGATCATACATTTCCAATGAGGGAGACATCATTTAGTCTGTATCATTGGTATGTATTTGCAAAACATTTTAATATTGCAAACATTAGAAGTTTTATGATCAGGCATGGGAAAGGGTTTATACTCTACTACAATGATACTGATGAACGTCTACACAAGGTCTCTTAGTGACGTCAATCAATCAGAGGTAGGAGTTTATCAATGAACTCCCAGACATCCATCATTTCCTGCTGACAATAGCTGTGCATCATGCTTTCATCATGGCTGTTTTTGCCAATGCTTTTAGTTTTTCAACAGTAAGAGAAACACATGTTAAGGGAACTAAAGGGACACAATCTCCATGGAACAGAAGAATTGGGATGTCACTATCAGCGATGTTGATAGGACCCCGAGGAAAGGAAGCCAACGTGGAAGTCTGCACTCAGTGCGGTGATGCTGCCTTTCTGTTGTGTGATAAGAGGAGTGCTCAAAGAAAGAACTGGCATCTCCCTGAGAAAATCCTCCCTAAACAACCGTCAGGAGGAACGCCATTCTTCACTTCTTGATCTACCAAAGCTTTTACATTTTCTGCTACATTTATGTTTGATTCCAGATTCATTATCCCGAGAACCTGGTGAAAGTTCTACAGTATCACACCAAGGGGGCATAGCCATATTCATATTTAATGCAATAGGCATAACGGGCACGTGTGGGCAGACACATTTCATGTGGGAACTTTTGACATCTGCAAAAGCTTTGGCCCTGCTGTGCCCAGTATTCCCTGATCCACGAAGAAAAATAACTGCAGTGGTGGCCTTCTAGGTGGGCCCCACAGTGGGTAGCTGGGTGCACAGGTTGTTCTGCACATCTCCCGGCTGGCAGACGTGCTTTGGAACTTGAGTTCAGTATTTTAAAATATGTCTTCACAGTCATATGACTAATAACTCCTGGATTCTTTGCTGACTTGGTGGCATTTTTATTCTTTGTGACTGTCATTGGAAGTTGTGAATGTTACAACTGCCACACTCAGAAGTTCAGAAGTGAAGATGTTTGTCTTTCATGTTTAACACACTCACTTGGTACTTAGAGTTTGTCTCTAGGCTTCTCCTGGTACAGATGACTGTCAAGTGAGTTACTACATGACTTGCTTAATGAACTAAAAAAGTGTAAGAGTATGTATTTTATGAAAGATAGAGATAATAAATCAGATCATATTTTTTATTAGTTTTATTTTTTTAATTAAGAAAATTTTTTTTCATTTTACACACCAGAGATCCCCCTCTTCCCTCTTCCTGTTCCTTCAGGCTTACCCCCAACTGACCTCCCATTCTCCCCCATAAGAGTTTCAAAATGCTCCTAAGGGCCAGGTCCTCATTTGGAAAATGAAGCCTCCAGAAGACAGCTGTCTTATCTGTAAGCATGTGTGTTAATGTGTAAGCGCGTGTGTTTGAATCTGTTTGTATGTGTGAGGAGAGAGGCAAAGATGTTTTTGCACAGGACAGAGGGTGGTGTCTCACAGACTCGCAGGCTCACAGAAGGTGGTGCAAAGGAATAATGAGTTTTTCTCTTTGGGTACCATTGAACCAATCCGTTACAAAACATGCTTTGCTTTTGCATTTTAGAAATCTGTTAAGACTTCAATCAGAAAATATCCTTGCCCTAAGAACTCTTACTTTACATCTATATAAAATCAAAGAATATCTTAGTAAAGGAGGTTCTGAGCCACTTGAGGCTCTGTGTGTGTGTGTGTGTGTGTGTGTGTGTGTGTGTGTGTGTGTGTGCAAGTTTTTTCTCTTTTGGAGATGGGGTTCTTGCTATGTTTTCTCAAACTCATGAGCACGAGTGATTCTCCTGCCTTAACTTTCAATGCAACTGGGACTTTAGGTGTCTACCCCATGCCTGGCTTTATCGTGATTCTTACAAAGGATCCATTATGGTCAGACCTCCTTCTGAGGCTTCCTCCTGGACAGGATAACACCTCTTTTCCTTCTGCTCATCCTTCTGTTAAAAGATTTCCTGTGGCTTTGCTGACAGCAATTCTTTTGCATTTGCACCCAATCCCCACATAGCCTCTTGATAACTGACCTTGGCTTTCTGTAAATCTCTAGATCCTGGATTAAGACCTGGACCAGACACCCATCCTTTCCAGTATTACCCAAGTCAGAGTTCAAGGATATCGTGTGTTGTGTAAGATCATGTGCTTACTCTAGCCCAGAGCAAGAGCAAGTAGGATACCTCATTTTTGAGTATTTCTCTTCATCAGATTCCCCAAATTCCAGTTCCATATCCTTTAATCTGGTTATAGCCGTGAGGGCTCAGCTGAGGCTCTGGGCAGCAGTCTTGTATCATAACACTCTTTCTTCTTCCTGAGTTTCTGCCTAGGCATACTTCACAAGCCTCTCCAGTGGTCAGATATGATCAAATAACAGCTGGCCATTGGGTGTAAGCTAAGAACTGTGAGAAATTCTAGAAAAATCTTCTAATAGCCATCTGGCTGCCCTTCTTCCTAAAGATGATTACAGATGGCCAAATCCTTTTTTTTTTTTTAAATTTTTATTTTGCAATACAATTCAGTTCTACATATCAGCCACAGATTCCCTTGTTCTCCCCCCTCCCGCCCCCCTCACCTTCCCCCCAGCCCGCCCCCCATTCCAATCTCCTCCAGGGCAAAGCCTTCCCCACAGACTGAGATCAACCTGGTGGACTCAGTCCAGGTAGGTCCAGTCCCCTCCTCCCAGGCCAAGCCAAGGGACCCTGCATAGGCCCCAGGTTTCAAACAGCCGACTCATGCAATGAGCACAGGACCCGGTGCCACTGCCTGGATGCCTCCCAAACAGATCAAGCCAATCAACTGTCTCACCCATTCAGAGGGCCTGATCCAGTTGGTGACCCCTCAGCCATTGGTTCATATTTCATGTGTTTCCGTTCGTTTGGCTATTTGTCTCTGTGCTTTATCCGACCTTGGTCTCAACAATTCTCGCTCATATAAACCCTCCTCATTCTCGCTAATTGGACTCCCAGAGATCCACCTGGGGCCTAGTCATGGATCTCTGCATCCAGATCTCTCAGTAGTTGGATGAGGTTTCTAGCACGACAATTAGGGTGTTTGGCCATCCCATCACCAGAGTAGGTCAGTTCGGACTGTCTCTCGACCATTGCCAGCAGTCTGTTGTGGGGGTATCTTTGTGGATTTCTGTGGGCCTCTCTAGCATTTTGTTTCTTCCTATTCTCATGTGGTCTTCATTTACCATGGTCTCCTATTCCTTGTTCTCCCTCTCTGTTGTTGATCCAGCTGGGATCTCCCACTCACCCAAGCTCTCTTTCCCTCGACCCTCGCCCTTCACTACCCCTACTCATGTCCAGGCTGTTCATGTAGATCTCATTCCATTTCTCTGTCATTGGGCAATCCCTGTGTCTTTCTTGGGGTCTTGTTTTCCAGGTAGCCTGCCTGGTGATGTGAGTAGCAGTCCAATCATCCTTGTTCCACATCTAGTATCCTGTTATGAGTGAGTACATACCATGTTTGTCTTTCTGAGTCTGGGATACCTCACTCAGGATGATTTTTTCTAGATCCATCCATTTGTCTGCAAACCTCATGATGTCATTGTTTTTCTCTGCTGAGTAGTATTCCATTGTGTATATGTACCACATTTTGTTTATCCATTCTTCAGTTGAAGGGCATCTAGGTTGTTTCCATGTTCTGGCTATTACAAACAATGCTGATATGAACATAGCTGAACAAGTGCTCTTGTGGTGTGGTTGAGCATTCCTTGGGTATATGCCCAAGAGTGGTATAGCTGGGTCTTGGGGGAGATGGATTCCCAATTTTCTAAGAAATCGTCATATTGATTTCCAAAGTGGTTGTACAAGCTTGCATTCCCACCAGCAGTGGAGGAGAGTTCCCCTAGCTCCACATCCTCTCCAGCATAAGGTGTCTTCAGTGTTTTTGATCTTAGCCATTCTGACAGGCATAAGGTGGTATCTCAGAGTTGTTTTGATTTGCATTTCCCTGATGATTAGGGATGTTGAGCAATTCCTTAAATGTCTTTCAGCCATTTGAGTTTCCTCTGTTGAGAATTCTCTGTTTAGTTCTATAGCCCATTTCTTAATTGGACTGTTGGGCATTTTGATGTCTAATTTCTTGAGTTCCTTATATATCCTGGATATCAGTCCTCTGTCAGATGTGGGATTGGTGAATATCTTTTCCCATTCTGTAGGCTGTCGCTTTGCTTTGTTGACCGTATCCTTTGCCCTACAAAAGCTTCTCAGTTTCAAGAGGTCCCATTGATTGATTGTTTCTCTCAGTGTCTGTGCTACTGGTGTTCTATTTAGAAAGTGGTCTCCTATGCCAATGCGTTCAAGACTACTTCCTACTTTCTCTTCTAGCAGGTTCAGAGTAGCTGGATTTATGTTGAGGTCCTTGATCTACTTGGACTTAAGTTTTGTGCACGGTGATAGATATGGATCTATTTGCAGCCTTCTACATGTTGATATCCAGTTTCGCCAGCACCATTTGTTGAAGATGCTTTCTTTTTTCCATTGTGCACTTTTGCAGATGGCCAAATCTTAAGCCATAGTGTGAGCTGTAGGCCCATTCTGGGGCCAGCAAAGGATCACAACTGGAGGGTCCAGGGCATGAACTTCACAGAAGTGAAATGTCAACAAACCTGTGATGCTTTGATGCCATTGCTATCATAACTCCAAACTAGTCCTGAGTCACATATTGAGGCTTAAAATTTTGTAAAATGATTGTTTATTCATTGTGCAAGCTTTCTTCTTCCATTTTCCTGTTTCCTTTCTTCTTGCTTTATTTCTTTGTGGTGCTGAGGATGGAACCCTATTCCTGATGATGCTAGACAGATGCTCTACCACTGAGCTGTGCCTTAGCCCTCGCTGTGCATGTTGGGTTGACATGGTTTGCTTCCCTGCTGTTTCCCCATGGGGGCTGACTCACAAATACTTCTGAAAAGAAGTCCATCATGATTCGTATGTGTTTTCTTCCCCATCAGGCTAATATTTGAAGGTAAACTTCTTGATGAATAAAGAAAAAGACTTAGTAATACATAAAGCAAAGCTTAAGAAAACAAAAGATTAAATGCAGAGTGGCTGCCTCTGCCCATTCAAGGTGGGCACAGAGTTGAGGTAACAGAAGAAGCTGCAGATGCCAATGCAGATACTAAGAATGTTCTCCACATGAGAACTCCATTTGGTAGTTCATGCAAAAGTGTCTGGACAACTATCCTGTGTCTTCATTATGTTCTAAATGCTGATGCAATAGTTCTCTGTTAGAAGCAAGTGCCTTTGAGGAAACTATCCTGCAAAGTGGAATCATGGTTCTCAGCAGCAAAGGTGATAGTGAGGGGCCAGTGGCAAAGTGTGGTGCATAAAGCGGCATGTGTCTATCACACAAATAGCTGAGATGCTTCAATCTTCTCATTCAAACTGCAAAGTCAATAAAACATTTTCACAACCGATGGTTATATCAAGAAGTGGAAGTGGTAAAGGGAATTTTAATAAAAATAAAAACCAAAGCCACCTTGCTATTTTATTGAGTACATGGGTCATTTTAACTTTATGACAGTCTGAAAACAGTATGTATTCAATGGTAACTACAAATTTTTAATTTTTATCATTTCCCAGGCTCACTACTCTCTCATGACACTAGATGGCAGTGGTGAGCCACAACAGTCATCATATCTTGAAAATGAACCAATGGTTGAGATTCCAGTGTGCTGTGTTGTGGTGAGGCTGGGTTAAATGTAAATGCATTTTAAACTTATGATTACTTCAACTTATGATAGATGTATAGGTTATAACTTCATCATGAGAAGCACCTGTATGTTGACAGTAGAGCAGCTGGGTCTGAAGATGCAAGTCAGTAAGTAATCCCAGCTCTCAGAAGGTTGCCCGTGTGAGGCGGCTTGGGCTACACAGCAAGATGCAGACTAGCTTGAGTACTCAGCAAGACTTTCCTCAAGCTCTGCCTCCCCCAAATATAAGAAACATTTGGTTTTCTTATATTTGGGGGAGGCAGAGCTTGAGAAAACCATTTTGGGCCAGGCGGTGGTGGCGCACGCCTTTAATCCCAGCACTTGGGAGGCAGAGGCAGGCAGATCTTTGCGAGTTCGAGGCCAGTCTGGTCTACAGAGCGAGATCCAGGAAAGGCGCAAAGCTACACAGAGAAACCCTGTCTCGAAAAACCTAAAAAAAAAAAAAAAGAAAAGAAAAGAAAACCATTTTGGCGATCATTTTCAACTTGTAACTAAAAAGACTAAAATGTTGAATTAAAATTATAAAAATATGCGAGGAAATACAAGCATGCACGAATGCCTCATTCAGTAACACCACATGTAATTATGAATAGGATAATGTCCTGTGTGGTAACCACAGATACAAGCCACCCTGTGCATTATCACTCTCCTTTCATTTACTCCCACCACTAAGTTTTAGCCACATACATCTACTTTTATCAGTATATGTTAATCACACGAAGTAATGGGGTTCTGTATATTTCTACACATAAGCAATATGCTATGGTTGTAGCAGGTATTTTTCTCAGTATCTCCATGCATTGTACCTGATTTTCTTAGACTTGTCTAGGACAGCTAAGATGTCATGTCCGTGGCAGTCAGCTCACTCTCTTGCGAGGTTAGGCCTTAGGGTTCTTTCTGTTTCCTGTAAATGCTTGCAGTCCCAGAGGCACTATGAGGAATGGCTGTCAGCCTGCTTCCTAGAACCGACCTCATTGAGCCTGACTGTTCCTGTTTCTTCAGCAACTTACATCATCTTCTTACATCTCAAGTTCTGGAGGAGGTGGCGGCATTAACCACCAGCTAGAGTGGTCTCTGTAATAACACACACAACGCACTTAGTATAGTGCTTGGCATACACACTGAGTGAGTACGACATCTTATTAATATTAATTAGCAATCATTTATCTTACAGACTGCTGTATCCTTGGTTCCTTCCAAGATATTTTCCAAATTGTAGAAGTTACTACATAAATGAATAAACAAAGTGTAGTAAAAATTAAAACATTTTATTGTGCTAAATTTTTGACAGAATTCATATAAAAAGCAATTTAATTGATTCATAAAGTGTGCCAATGTACATAAATCTCAAGTAACAAGCCCTACTAGTGAGGAAATTAGAATCAGTTAAAAATGCTTTTCTTTCATGATAAATCAAAGCAACTCGATTTTCCTAAAAATCAATGTTTAGGGCCACAGAGATCCAGAGCTACATCTACAATACATTGCATCGAGTTTTCTGTGAATTGAATCTAGGAGTTGAGTTTTATTGATTAGTTCTGCTATCATGAAATGTGATAAAGAGGCACATGTGAGACATTCCAGGACACAGCTGAACTGATTCTGCAGCACCCATCTGAATAAGCACTAGAAAGCATGGCACTGCACTACTGTATTCACAGATGCTCAAGTCTGAAAAAGAGTAAGTGGCTTCCATGTAGGCCACAGTGGCGTGAAGCCTCAAGCCTCTGGCTGTGAAGCAGTGTAACAACCTAGACAAGGACACCGTGACTCCAAAGGAGTGTCACAAAGAAAAATAATGTCGCATGACAAGTGTGTCCTAGCCATCCCCTAGAAAATTTTATTTTCCCTTTTCCAGCAAAGCACATTGTTAGAATACGTATTCTCTCATGTCCCATTCCTTCTTTCTAGTGTTGACAGTGCTGGTTATTCGTGTGAAAAGCCACATCCCATGAGCTTGTTTATTGCCACCGAGTCCACTATGAACACCGGATGAAAAGTGAAACCTGCTTCCTACTCTGTCCCCTTTGCTGCTGCTGTCTCCGAAGCACTGAAGCCCTTCCCCTCTCTGAAATACCATGACACGGTGTCTCCTGTGATAACCGTGCACACCAGTGTGTCCGTGCCACAGCTGGCCTTGGCTGAGTGTTTCTTGTCTTTACTGATCTATTATCCACTGGTCAGTCTTTACAGTGTTTTCTGTGATGGGGAGTAAATGGAATAACACCTGGCTTTTCAAGGAAGATAGTGTTGTGGAAAACAGTATACTTAAGATTTACTGTCCTGACTCCCTCAGTGTACAGTCAGGTGGCTGAAGGGTGTTCAAGTTCTTGTCACCACCTCCTCTATTTCCAGAACATTTCCATCAGTGTCTATGAATAAAAAGATCTCTCTGTGGCTGGGTTACCTCACTCAGTATGATTGTTTGCAGCTTCATCTACGGATCTGTGAATTTCACAATTTCACTTTTTCTTAATAGCCGAATAGTATTCCATTATGTAAATGCACCACATTTTCATTATTCATTCATCAGTTGATGGGCATAGAAGCTGTTTCTACTTCTTAACTACTGTGAATAGAGAAGTAACACACACGGAAAGTGGTATCTCTCTAGTAAGATACTATATTCTTTGTGTATATTTCAAGAGTGGTGTGACTTGGTCATATTCTTTATAAAGTTTGAATATCAATTCCTTACAAGATAATTTGATTTGCAAATAATTTGTAATTATTCTTTTTGAAATGTTCTTCCTTTTTACTCCCTCCCTGTAGCATGAATCTTAAAAGTTCTTATCAATAAAATCAAACCTGAGACCAGTTATTGGGGTCAATGCTGCAGAGAGACAGAACAAGACACAGCTAACCTCACCTGGCCAACTTCTCAGCTGGTCTTTTTTCCTCAGACTGGATGCTTCTGTGTCCTCATCCCAATGGCTTTCAGCTGAACTGTGCTAGAAACCTGAAAGCTTAACCAGCCAAATGCTTAACCAGCCAAAATGCTTCTAGTTTCTGGTCCTCACACCTTATATACCTTTCTGCTTTCTACCATCACTCTCTGGGATTAAAGGCTCGCTTTCTGGGATTAAAGGCATGAGTCACCATGCTTGGCTGTATCCTTGAACTCATGGATTTCTGCCTCTGGAATGCTAGGATTAAAGGCGTGTGCTATCACTGCCTATCTTAAGTATCTAGTGGCTTTTCTGTTCTCTGACCCCAGATAAGTTTATTAAGGTACACAGTATTTTGGGGAACACAATACCACCACACCTCCCTCCCTTCCTTCTTTCTTTTTTCTTATCATTCTCTTCTTCTCTCTTCCTCTCTGTCTCTCCTTTTTGTAAGTTTTTTGAGACAGTGTCTTGCTATATAGCCCAGGTTAGCCTAAATCTCTATGTAGTATTAGACTGGTCCAGACTGGTGTCAAACTTACAATTCCCTGCTTTAGGCTTCCAGGTGTTTGGATTAAAGGATTGCCACCATGCATATGATATCAATCTGTCAGTTGTGTTGTTTTATATATCATTAAAAAAGAGGTTTATTTATTTTATTTTATTAGTTGAGTGCTTAACGCCACGTGTGTGTAATGCCTTCAGAGGCCAGGAGAGGGCATCAGATCTTCTGGAACGGTTGTAAACTGCCTTGTGGGTGCTAGGAACTGAACCTAGGTCTTCTGCAAGAGCAGTGTGTATTTGTGTTTGTAGTGGCTGAACCATCTTCCAGTGCCCCTCTTACCCATCTTGATGAAGTACAGTCTGTGTTTTGTGTTGTCATGGTTCCGACATGACATCCAAAGTGTGACATGCAAACACAGTTCTACAAAACTTTCTTCTTGTGTGTTTTCTGGGAGGTTTATAGTTTTTATTCTGATCTTTAGATCTTTGATTTCAAGCTAATATTTTTGCATATAGTCTAAGTTATGTACCTAGCTTCATTTTATTTTGTATGTGGGCATCTATTTTCACTTTTTAGTTTTCAATAAAGCTGAAAACAGCTTTGCAATTCTTGAAATTTCTCAGGTTAAGGCACCCTTAACAAATTTTTATAGGGACTCCTATGTTGATAGAAACAGTTGCTGATGCCATTCATTAAATGTCTACACATGTAAGATGTATTCATACTTGAACAAATAAGTAACCATTTGAAAAATTATTAAGTATAACATAAAAACATTTAAATTAGTTAATATTAATTAAAATTTTATTAGTAAGTATCAATTATAATGGGTCTTTATATTGCTAGCTCTCTTAAACAACTTAAGCTTTTATGTTTCTCAATCTTCTTTTCTGAATTTGGTAACAAGGAAATTTCTTTTCTGAATTTGGTAACAAGGAAAACTGTAAGACTATAAATATAACTGTAGGGGAAAAGGGGCTGGCTAAAGAAATCCACCCTGACCCTGGAGCCCAGAACTAGGGAAAGATGGCTCAGATCAGGGCAGAAAGAAACAGTTTGCCTCAGTCAGATCAGAGCCATCTCTGCCCCTGGTCAACTGACTTGGGAAACCAACCAATCACAGAGCAGGATAGTAGAACACTGGACCTCGGGTTGACTCCACCCCCAAGACTTCCTGTGTAAACCGCCCTGCCTAGTCAGTTAGAAAAAAAGGCTGTTCTTTCTACCCTGGTAGAGGCAGCTACTCTCCTGGACTCCTTCCCAAATAAATCTCTTTCTCAAAAGAGTTTTGGGTGTGAAGATCTTCATTCACTGACATAGAGAAGATCCTTGCTGAGACGTCCCTCAGTGGACAAGACAAGGGAGAGCTGAAAGAGCAGAGCAAGGAGGAGCTGAACAGAAGATCTTTGCTGAGATGTCCCTCAGTGGACAGAGCAAGAGAGAGCTAAAAAGTAACACTTTTCTCGGGAGCAGGAGGAGATTGCTACATTTCTGCAGGGGTTTCCACTTTTGCAGAGTGAAGCAACATCTTAGGCTGGAGAAGCAGAACTCTGCTAGGAAGCCCCCTTAAATGGGAGCTGAGCAAAGTAGAGGCTCTCCAGGAGAGGAACAGTATTGCTATATCCTGCTGGGAGACCATCCCCCATCATACCAGGTATATCTTGACTTTCCTCAAGAGTCAGGATACCCTTTCCTGCTGAAGCAGTTCCAGGCCTGACTCTCCTGAGAAGTCAGAAAAATTTCCCTTCTAGGGTTGGGCTGCTTCTTTGCAGTTCCAGCCATCATAGCTGTGCTAAACAGCTCCAGGTGTCCGGGACACCTTCAGGACAGAGCTGTTGTTCTGAGCTGCTTGAGGTATCCAGGATACTTCACCCTCCAGGGCTGAACTGTCTCCTTGCAGCTCCAGCCTTCAGAGATGTCCTAAGCAGTTCAAAGTGTTGCCTGACTCCCAGGTACTCAGGACACCCTCCCCAGAGTTGCAAAGCTCACGTTTTGCAACCAATTTACTTACATATTTGGTGCCAAAACCCAGGACGCCAAACCCACAGAGTTGCAAAACTCAGGTTTTGCAACCAATTTACTTACAATAACTGTATAACTATCTCATCTTCAACCCCATCAGAGACCTGAGAAGGATAACTATTACCTGAGTAAACAGAAAGGACAGAGCAAACAACTTCCAAAACCAAGAAACAACAGAGACAACTGGTCGCCTGGACAGTCACCCAAGGTTCCTCTGCAACATGTGGCATCCACCTTCAGCCTAAAGGTCTAGACTATCTGACAGACTTTTCTGTGAAGCAGAAATTTTGAACATTGTCCTGGTAAAATTTGGCAGTCGACTTCCTTTGTGTCCTGCTTTTCCAGTTTGTATAGTATACTGTCAGCAGTTGAGGCAAGGACAATTTCTTGCCCAATGGCTAGCTTTGCCACATTTGGAGAAAATTCCATATAGAAGTTTTTCAGTGCCCATCACCTTCTTTGAAACAGATTGGTGCTTCCAGGAGCAGCTGTGTCTCACTGTCATTGAAAAGCCTTGTGTTATTAAAACATGTTAATAAGCCATATGTTATTAAAACCTGCCATATTCTGAAGGTCTCTGAAGTGTTTGTAGAACACCTATTTATCTAAAATATATATCTGTTTAACCTTGAAAACATATCTAACATGATCACAAGTTTGTGACTAGCTACTAACCTGCATAGCTTTCAAGGACTAGAACTTCACATTTTTAAATGAGCTGCATAGATATAACACCTTAAACAAGAGTAGAAACATATATATATATATATATATATATATATATATAAGCTATATAAACTATATAATATATATATATATATATATATATTAGTATATTGTAACAAAAATAACCGTAAATTTGTATCAATATTTGTATCAATATACAAAAATCCATACCAACACAAAATATTTGAGAATAGTAGTTGCTTTTTAGTTTAAAAGAAGATTCAGTAATCTACTCTTTTATCCTATCATTCTTATATCCCCCTTTATAAAAGTTTTCATCTCTCATTCCCTTTCCTCCACCCTACCAACACTACATAGGAGAGAAAGAAGGATAGAGGAAAGAAAAAGAAAGAAGTCTCTTAATCTAGCTTCCTTTGTTTAGTTTCCTCCCTGACCATGACCAATAACAACTTGTAACCAACCCCTCTAAATGACAACAAACATCCATAACCCACCAAATGACCAAAAATCACTCATCCTACCTCTCAAAAATGTAGGTATCATGTTCTTTTTTTTCATTTTTTTTAGACAGGTTTTCTCTGTGTAGCTTTGGAGCCTGTCCTAGAATTTGCTTTGTAGACCAGCCTGGCCTTGAACTCACTGAGATCCTCTTGCCTCTGCCTCCCAAGCGCTGAGATTAATGGCCTGCACCACCACTGCCCAGTGGGTGTCATGTTCTTAAAATCACTTCCTGTTGTCTGGAGGTGACAGCATTTTTAGGGGACCCTGAAAAAATTGGGATGATGGTACCTGTATCATTTATTGTCTAGTCTCTGTGTAATGGGCTTAACTGAAGTCCTGGCTGGAGTGGTCTGTGAGGTTGCACAATCTCAGCTAGTAGCTTTGAAGTTGTCCTAATGCAGATTTTTGAGAGCGTGGCAATGGAGGAATTTTGAAGGAATCCATAGCGTTTTATTTCCTGTGAAAACAAAGGCTTAACCTCTCCCCAAATGCAATACATTTCCTGACTTCTATTCTGAAGTTTAGACATTCTTAAAATATATAGACTGGTTTAATTCAGCAGTTTTTTCCCACATCGGATTGTTTTCTGCTCATTAGCATTTAAAAAATTTCAAGTTAATAAAGCAGTATGTAATCTATCTCTGAGGTCTTTGTTAACCCTTTCTGTTTATTAAGCATCTCTTAAAGTATGATTAGATCTTTCTATAACTGCTTATCCTGTAGGATTATGTGGTATGTATGTAATAACTTTTATGTTGTAATATGCAAACAACTCTTTCATTTTACTAGAAACAGATGCTGGAGCATTGTCAGTCTTAATTTGTATAGGTATTCCTTTAATGGCCATAACTTCTAATTACAGAATCAGCTTTTTTAGAACTTAAAACATTGCCGATTGAAATCCTGAATATGTATCTATGATATGGTACCCATACTTTAATTTCCTAACTCTGAAAAATGAAACACATCCGTTTCCCAAATTTTATTTCTTTGGGTACCTTTTGGGTTACTTCCTGTACGTAATGGAGTTTTGTTATAGAAAGAACAAGTAGGGCATTTCCTTGGTTTGTTGTCAAATGACAGGAAAATTTTTCTTTAAACCTTTGCTGTTAACATGTTTGTTTTTTTTTTTAATGAAATTCTGAGGCATTTAAGCACAATTCCTATTAATAGCTGATCAATTTCATCCATATAATGGTAAATTGTAGATTGTTGAAATTGTTTATGAATTATTTCTAATGGCTGTTGTAAAAATATTGACATAAGGTAGGACTGTTTAACATTTCTTCTGGCAAGACTTTCTTAAGAGGTTGAGAATTATAAGTAGGCATTGTAAAAGCAAATTTTTCTCTATCTTGCTCATGCAAAGGGATTGTGAAAAAGCAGTCTTTTAGATCAATTATTATAGTAGGTCATGCCTTAGGTAATAAAGAAGTTAAAGGGATTCCAGATTGTAAGGCTGAGTGACTTTATTGATTGCTCTCAGATCTGTTTACATCCTTCATTTTCCAGATTTCTTTCTAATGACAAATACAGGAGAATACCAAGGTCTTGTGGACTCTATATTCTGAGCCTCCAGCTGCTCTGGGACGAGCTACTCCAGAGCTTGTAACTTTTCTTCTGTCATAGGCCATTGCCCTACATAAACAGGCTCATCAGTTAACCACTTTAGTGTCAGGGCAGCTGTTTTCTATCAGCAGTGACCCCCTTATATAAGGTTGACAATCTAGCCTCTGCTGTGTCCTACTTATGGACAACCTGGGCTGTCGGTCAGTGTCTTTGATAACATTTTCTAATTTTTTAAATTAGGAACATCTACTTTTTACAACTAGTTTCTGAAGTTGGAGGAATGCTAATCTGTGCTTCCCACTGCTGTATGATCTCTTCTCCATAGGTTTATGGCTATTTTAGCCACATATGGCTTTAATTTTCCTATTGACCTTCTGGTCCTGTGCATTTAATCCATTTTAGACTTTTTTTTTTTTTTTACCTGAGACAATGTCCCAATTCCTAGGAGCTGAATATTTACTTCCTGAAAAGGCCAATTTGCAGGCCAAGATTTTGCTGAAATTTTGTTACCTCTGCTCCTATGTCTACCAAACCTTCAATTTCAATGTCATTTATAAATATTGTTAGTTTTGGCCTCTGATTATCTATAGCAGCTTGCCAAAATACTTGTCTTTGTTCTCGCCTGAGTTTTCTGTTTTATCTACTGAAGCTACTCTAACTTTGATATTTGGCTTATAAATGACTATCTCCAGTGCTGTTTAATTGCTCTGTGTATGAGTTTCTCTGCTGCTGACCTGAAATGGCATACTTGAATTTGATATCAGGGCCTTCAAGAAGTCCCCCAGGGTTTCCCACCAAGGGGTTACCTTGTTTGTCCCTTGTTGATCTGAATTCATTAATCCAATACTAGCCTTTACCACACCTTTTGCATACTCCAGAAGGCTGGAGCCTTCTGTTTGGATTATTTCCAGAAAAAATATTGTTTCTAGGAACACCTTGCCTACAATACATTTTAAAATGACCTTGCTTGTCACAGCTAAGAAATTCGACAATTTGGCTTTTCTCTAAACCTTTAAAAATTACTTCTCCTATTAAAGTTACATCATAATTATGAGATCCAGTATCAGCTGTATTTCTAATCTATTCATCTATTGGTGCTAATATTGCCTTTAGAAGCCTGATCACCTTTTTGCATTCAGAATTTTAATTTTCAAAAGCCAAAGATTGATTAATCTTTGCCTAGCTTCTGAATCTGATACGCTTCTATTTACAGGTGAAGTAAATCTTGGTTAAAAAAAATCAATAAATGCTTCCTTTGAACTTTGTATAATTTTAGTAAATGGTTCAGACCTTTTTCTTGTTTCTTTAAACTTGCCCCAAGTACTTAAAGCTGCTGTATGACACAGTGCCAAGGTGGTATCATCATATTCACTCTGCATTTGTATCTCAGCAAATTGACCTTCACCTAGAAATTGATCTTGGGAACTGTTGATTCCTGTAGCCCCATTTCTCTGTTCTGTGTCTTTAGCTTCTTCCTTCTGCTATGACCACCACTGTAACTGAGGACCAGCTTTTAGGACTGCTTTTTTCATCTTTTCAGTCTTGGGGGATTACTCTAGTTTGACTCATCTAAGAACTTAATATTTGTTTCATGAATGGTGAATGCATACCATATGAAATTATGGCTTCTTTAAATTTTTTTTTAAATATAGCATTTCTACAGGATTCCATCCAAATTCTTCATGATCTTGGGGGTACCTATTTTCTACTAGTATTTGTCATATAGTAACTTAATAAGCTAAGGTTGGTATTCTAATAACTTTTGGCGGACCTTCTTTTGTTTCATCATATAGTGGCATGGCTGGCTCTTGTCTTAATCCCTCTGTCTCTGTCTTAGTATCTTTCTCATTTTTATTTATAAGTCTTTCTAATTTTTCTTCTTTTTTCTTTTATTTTTCTTTATTAAGAAATTTTCTATCCAGTCTACATACCACCCACACATCCCCCTCCACCCTCCTCCCATCACCAGCCCTCCCTCCCAAGCCACCCCACATCCCCACATCCCCCAAATCAAGGTCTCCCATGGGGAGTCAGCAGAGTCTGGCACACTGAGCCTAGACAGGTCCAAGCCCCTCCCCACTGCACCAAGGCTGCAAAAGGCATCATACCACAGGTACCAGATCCCCAAAAGCCTGCCCACACACCAGAGACAGATGCCAATCCACCTGCCTGGGTGCCCCCCAAACAGTTCGAGCCAAGCAACCATCTTCCATATCCAGAGGGCCTAGTCCAGTCCCATGGGGGCTCCACAGCCACTAGTCTACTGTTCATGGGCTTCCACTAGTTCTAATTTTTCTTCTAAGGCTTTTCTTTTATCAATCCATCTTTTATATTTTTTTCTTTTTCCTGTATCTCTAAAGCTCTTTTCTTTGAGAGGGCACAGAAAGCCACTATGGCTATTAAGAATAAAATTTGAAATACTAGAATGATAGTAATCATAATCAATATTAAGCCAATCTCAATTAAGCCATCTATCTTTTCATTGTCTGTTTCTATTTTAAAATTATCTAATGTAGCACATTATAGGGTCCAAACATTCTGAGTTATGATATTTCCCATCTTTACATGGTTTATTCTTTTTATATTACTTTATTCTTTCTTTAAGAACTTCACTAAACTATTTTTCCCTATGGCTGTCTATACCCCTTTTCTTTTCTTTCTTCAGCACCTAAGCATATTTTCAAGCATACTGTACCTGTTTAGAGGTTTTCTCAGTCTGGACCTGGATTTCTGTGCACCTTCCCTGGCAGACATTCTCTGACCATATAAACCAAGCCTTAAAGGGCCAGGCCAACCACTGCAATCAACCTGACAGGATTGTTAAACAGCATGTGCAAACAAGCCTGCCAGAGAGGCTGCGGCATCTGTCTCTGGGAAGATGTTTCTTTTTCCCTTCTGTGCATCTGCAGGCTCCTCCAGTGGCTCTGCTTAGCACATGGCACTGGTGGCTGGCTCTGCCACCCTCAGGTTGGTCCAGAAGTCTTCCCCATTGGTTCTGGGCTGCAGCCACTGCTTGTCCTTCTGTGAGAGCTGAACCTCACACTTGAAAGTACCATCCAGGGACTGCACCTACGTGCTCCAGCTCTGGGAAGTTGCTGGGCCTGTGATGTGGGGGATGCTTCTATCCAGTCTTCCACCAAGTAGCATGCCAGCTGCTCATAGACCCTACTCAAACACTCGGTTGCCCAGCAAGGCCTCTTATAAGAGCCATTAGCACCATGTTTGTCTTAGACACTGCGCTTGCTAGGAAGCTGCATCTGGCTCCTTCTCTGGGACTTTTCTTAGCTTTCTCAGGCTCTATGCTTGGAAATATGTGCCTCCTGTTTGGGCACCAAATGTAATGGGTCTTTCTTTATATTGCTAGCTCTCTGATAATGGCATGGAAACTCTTTATTAATTATAAAAGCTTGTGCTTGTTTTCAACTATCTCTTAAAACTTAAATTAACCTATTTATATTAATCTACACTCTGCCACATGGCTTATTACCTCTCCTCAGTACAGTACCACTGACTTCCTCCCTGTCTGGCTGGCAAATCTCTTGTGCATCAGATTCTTTCCTTGAGTTCTTATCTCTTCCTGGAACTCCCACCTATTTTTTCCTGCCTATCTATTGGCTATTCATATCTTTATTAAACCAGTCAGAAGGTGCCTTAGGCAGGTGAGGAAAAACAGAGACATGTTCACATAGTGTATAAAAGATTATCCCAACAATCAATCATGCATTTTTTCGTACATGTTGTTTAGTGTATTCTGTTTCAACTCACTCCCAGTTACTGTGTTTTGTCCCTTTTCTCCCCTTTGATCCTTTTCCTCCTCTCATTGAGTACCCCCTGACTACTTTCATGTTTTTTTTTTTTTTTTTTTGTGTGTGTGTGTCCTTGTGAGTTAAATTAAGATTTCTTACATGAGCAATTATTTATGAGGTGAGGAGCTATTTATAAGAGTATGGGTAATGCAATGATTAACTCCCTAAAAATCCTCAGGGAAGGGAGGGAGTTGTGGCAGTTTCTCTGATCCATAAGATGTTGATGAACTCAGTTTTTGACAGGTCTTGTTTAGGTAATCATAGATGCTGTGATCTCATAAATGCAATAGCCTTGTCATTCCTGGAAGATTGCTCCATAATACACTTCTCTTTACTCTGCTTCTTACATTATTTTGGTCCCCTTTTTCATGGTGTTACCTGAGCCTTGGAAAGGATGATACAGATGACTGATTTAGGGCTCAGCATTCACGTCATTTATTTTTAGCACTCTGACCAAGTCCACATTAATCACTGCCCAATACAGAAAGAATTTTCATGGACTAGAACTGAAAGTAACACTAATGTGGGGAATAAATTTACATGTTCAGAAGGAAGTTCATTAGGCACAGTATGCCTATTTAACATGTAGGAGCTTACCACTAGAACCCATAACCTCTTCAGCCACAGATTTTGATGAGTCTTAAAGTACCAGGTGTGATTTCACCTCCTGTACCATTTCCATATTAGGATATTTGGATTTCTTCCTTTCCTATTTGTATCCCTTTCGTTTACATGTTTTGTCATATTACTCTAGCTAAGACTTCCAGGACTATATTGAAGAATACAGAAAGTGTACACTGTTATCTTGTTCTTGATTTTAGTAAAGATTCTTTGAGTTTTTCCCCATTAATAGAGTACCACTGAACAACAATATTGCTAATAGAACAGTAGTGAACATAGATGTGCAAGTATCTCTGTAATAGGATATAGAGTCCTTTGGGTATATATTCAGGAGTGGTATAACTGGGTCATATAGAAGTTCTAATTTTAGTTTTTTCAGAAAGTTTTACGCATCATGATTTCCACTGTGTCTCCAGTTTCCACTGTGACCAACAGTGATTTCTTTTCCCCACACACTGGGCAGTGTTTGTTGTCTTTTGTTTTTTTGATGGTAGTCATTCTGATAGGGGTGAGATGGAATCTCAAAGTAGTTTTAATTTGCATTCCTGTCATTGCTAAGCATTTTGAACACTTTGAAAATTATCTATTTAAAAAATTTATTTATTCTCCTCTCCTATATTACAACTGACTGCACTTTCCCCTCCCTTCACTCCTCCCAGTCCCTCCCTACCACATCTCCTCTTCCACTTCTGTCCTCCATTTCCCTTCAGAAAGGAACAGGCCTCCCAGGGATATCAACTGAGCATGGCATAACAAGTTACAATAAAACTAGGCACATACCCGCATATCAAGGCTGGATGAGACAACCCAGTAGGAGGAAAAGGGTTCTAAAAACCAGCAAAAGAGTAAGGGACAACCCCTATTCCCACTGTTAGGAGTCCCTCAAGAACACCAAGCTATACAAACACAACATATACAGAGGACATAAGCCATACAGGTTCCTTGATTGCCACTTCAATCTTTGTGAGCCTCTATAAATTTGCTTAGTTGATTCTGTGGACTGTGTTCTTGTGGTGTCTTCAACCCCTCTGGCTCTTACAATTCTTCCTCCCCATCTTCCTTGGGGTCCCCTGAGCTCTACCTAATGCTTGCCTGTGGGTCTTTCCATCTGCTCCCATCTGCTGCTAGAGAAATGCCAGTGGCTGTGTCAGAGCAACAGCAAGTGGCAATTGAAGTTCAGGTGTCAGCCTACCAGAAGAAAAATTCTCTGATGGGAATGTCTCATTCAAGCAAGGCTCATGAGAATACAGACTCCATAGTATCTTTTGCTTATGCTTTGCTTTCACGTTGTTGCTGCTACATACTTTTCTCTGTTATGTGATATGATGCATATGGTGTGGGAAGTCCCCCATTGCCTGAATTGTAGTGTGTTTATCTCATGAATGCATCTCAATCTATTAGGGATCTTTATCTATGATGACTCCTCCTTATGCTGTATTGTTATTTTGACATCAATAATGTTCGTTTAAGTCAGGGATGAAAAATTCACTGGAAGCTGTTTTATGTCACAACTCAGGTTGACATAGAAAAAAAGTTGAGGGGGCTGGAGAGATGGCTCAGAGGTTAAGAGCACTGGCTGCTCTTTCAGAAGTCCTGAGTTCAATTCCCAGCAACCACATGGTGGCTCACAACTATCTGTAATGAGATCTGGTGCCCTCTTCTGGCGTGCAGGCATACATGCAGGCAGAACACTGTATACATAATAAATAAATAAATAAATAATTAAAAAAAAAAAAAGAAAAAAAGTTGAATTTTCCTAGTTGCCAAGGCAGTTGTACACTATTAGGCGATACAGAGCTTCAGAGTATCTTTAGATTAGACCAGGTACCTTGATAATAGTTTTAAAGATAAACCATTCCCAGGAAAAGCAGTACAATTCACAAAGACATAATAGCCAGCTGTCTGATTTGTTGAACCAAGGTTAAAGGTGCAAGGCAACCTAATTGCTATTCCAGTCTGTCTTGCTAGGTCTCACTGATAACATCGGGCAGTGATTAAAGCCTGCACAAATTCCTTACCTCAATTGTATGATATGTGTATATAACTTGAGTATTCAAAATTCAGCCAACTGTTTTTTATGTTGGGCCCTGAAATTGCACAGGTGTCAGGGAGCAATTAATTGAGGTCTAGGGACAGAAATGGCTTTTATTCAGATATACCATGGGGGAAGATTTTTCCAACTGGCCAGGACTACAAAGAATAATCTGACTTCATAGCCCCAAGAAGAGTTGCAAGTTTCCTTTTTTATGTTCTAATGTTAAACAAAGGACAGAAAAATACATTTTAAGATTTAAAATGCTTTCAGTGTCACTGTGCCTTGGGAAGTGCTGAGTGAGTTTATATTAAGAGATATAAGGTAATTCTGAGTCTCAATCAAAGCATTTGTGACACTTGTCTCTATGTAAACATTCTCAGTCCATGAAAATCTGATATTTTACAAGACTGTTAATCACAAAATGTTAGTTTAAAATGTTATTACACTCAGAAATATAGGGTGTAATATACAATTTTCTTATTTTTCTTAGACTCCTCAATAGTTTAGTTTTATAACTCCTTTAAAATCCTTTATAAGACTATTTCTCTAGGTAGATAAGAATGACTGGTTCTTTCTTTGCAGCTGAAAGTTACAGCATACTATTTAGGGAGTTGAGATTTATTGGATGTAAGTTGTTGGGAATGACTCTGTTTCTTATCATTTACTTAAGAAATTGAATGTGACATTCAAATGTAAGTCCTATATTCAACATGAAAGATTCTTGTGGTGGTATTGTGTTCCTCAAAATATTGTGTACCTTAATAAACTTATCTGGGGTCAGAGAACAGAAGAGCCACAAGATACTTAGGCTAGAAAATGTTACCACACGCCTTTAATCCTAGCATTCCAGAGACAGAAATCTCTCTGGATCTCTGTGAGTTCAAGGCCACATTGGAAATGCCAGGCATGGTCACACACACCTTTAATCTCAGAAAGCGAGCCTTTCATCCCAGGGAGTGGTGGTAGAAAGCAGAAAGATATATAAGGCATGGAGACCAGAAACTAGAAGCATTTGGCTGGTTAAGCATTTGGCTGGTTAAGTGTTCAGGATTTGGAGCAGCAGTTCAGCTGATGCTGTGGGCCGCAGGAATATATCATAAGAACTCAGCTGGTTATGGCAAAGTCACTACCTGGGGGAATCAGGGAATTCCTCCAGAGGAAGCCAAATCCCAAGGAGGTTTTGGTGTTACTTAGTTTGTTATATATCAGCTGTTTTCTGTTATGAAAATCATGTGTGCCTTCATAGTTTTCCCAATTGATTTTTCCCTAAGAAGGGCTAACAATGTGGACTGATCACTCTCTAGACATACACATTCCAGGCATTTGGAGAACAGCCTCAGGAAAGGCTTTCTCTGGAATCAGATATCTCCCCTAGCCATTTTCAAGGACTAAAGGAGACACCACCCAGGTGGTCACCCAACTTCCGAGGACTAACAGTGATAACCACCCACAGGCGAGTCTCCTGACTTAAGGTAAATTCCACAAGGAGACACCGCCTAGGTCAGGTGGACGTTAAGTAATAGCTTTACACAATTTAGCTCGGACCCTCCTTTTATATACCGGGACTTCCAGGGCAGAGGAGGTAGAAGAGAAAAGAGAATGGAAGAACTAGATGGGTAAGAACTTGAGAGGAACAAACTGAGATGGGGAAGAACTAGATTGAAGGGCTAAAAGAGAGGACTACAGGAATGAGATGGAAGATGAGGAAGAGCCAGATGAGGAAGAACAAGATAAGAAAGAGCCAGATGAGAGAGAAGGAGACGGGAGAGGAGCTGATAGGGGAAAGAATAAGATGGATGAGAACCTAGAAGGGACAGAACTAGATGAACGAATTAGGATAGAACCTAGAGGGGGCAGTAGATAAATATAGAGAAATCAGGCAAGAAAGGAGCTAGACACGAGAGCAGAATAGAAGCTGTGTAGAGAGAGAACTATCAAAGAATAATAAAGTGTATGAACTAAGGAGTTTCGTGTACATAGATTCATTTCATTTTATCAAAGATTAATTATCAGCTGGTTGTAGATTCTTCCCGGACCCTGGGAGGGGACTATCGAGGGGCTGGACCCCCATAGTCCCTGATAAGCTGAGAGCCATTGGGATGAGGACACAGAAGCTTCCAGTCTGAGGAAACAAGACCAGCTGAGAAGTTGGCCAGGTGAGGTTAGCTGTGGCTTATTCTGTCTCTCTGACCATCCAGCATTTCACCCCAATAACTGGTTCCGGGTTTGATTTTATTAATAAGAACTTTTAAGACTCATGCTACAGATTCTGTTGGATATGTGTAGCTGTGAAGAACAAAGAGATTCGGATTCAACAAGAGAGTCAACATGAGAGAATAATAAAAGTAACCATTAAGAGAGTATGTGTGAGATGTGTGAGTTTTTTTCCTTCCCTAAAAACCCTCCAAAAGTCTAAGTTTTATGATGCTGTAGACTTTCCCTTTGAGCCCTGTCTGCAGACTGGAAGCTGTTTCTTCCTGGGCTATGACAGAGGAAGCCTCTTTGATGATAATTGTGCTAAGCTCCTGCCTAAGAGTATAGCAGAATATCATTAGTAATTATTTTATTGCCTCTGGTTTTTTTTTGAGGGGGCAGTCATGTTTGATTTTATCCTTGGTCTCTGGGCTATCCAGCCTCTGGTTCCTGGCCAACTAGGTGGTATCAACGTGGGTTCCCTCTCATGGTATGGGTCTGAAATTGAACCAGTGATTGCTTGACCACTCTCACAAGTTCTGTGTCACCTTTACCCCAGCACATCTCGCAGGCAGGGCAAATTGGCTGGGTTAATGACCCAATTCCACCACTGCAAGCCTTGCCTGGTTACATAAGATGGCTTGTTCAGGCTCTGTATCCCCCATTACTAGGAGTCTTTACTAGGGTCACCTTTGTAGATTCTAGGGAGTTCTCATTGCATTAGGTTTCCACATTGCCCCCCAAATGTACCCTCAAATCCACTCATGTCTCCCAGTACTCTCTCCCTCTATCCCCCCACTCAGCTTGATCCCTCCTGTTCCTATCTCCACTTGATCCCAGTCCACCCATGAAATCTATTGTTTCCCCTTCCTAGAATATCCTTGCATTCCCTCTTGAGTCTTCCTTGTTACTTAGCCTCTCTGGGTCAGTGGATTATAGGATAGTTATCCTTTACTTAACAGCTACTGTCCATTTATACTCAAGTACACACCATGTTTGTCTTTCTGGATCTGGGTTACCTCATTCAGAATGATTTTTGTTCTAACTCCATCAATTTGCCTGCAAATTTCATGTCATTGGTTTTAACAGCTGAGTAATACTCCATTGTGTAAATTACCACATTTTCTATGTTGTGAACATAGTTGAGCAAGTGTCCTTCTTGTAGCATGGAGCATCCTTTGAGTATGTGTCCAAGAGTGGTATAGCTGGGCCTTGAGGTATATCAATTCCCAAATTTCCCGGGATAATTGCCATACTGATTTCCAAAGTGGCTGTATAAGTTTTCTCTCTTACTAGCAGTGGAGGCTTGTTCTCCACATCCTCTCCAGCATGAGCTGTCACTTGTGTTTTTGATCTTACCCATTCTGACAGGAGTAAGATGAAATCTCAAAATCATTTTGATTTGCATTTCCCTGATGGTTAAGAATATTAAACATTCCTTTAAGTGTTTCTCAGCCATTTGAGTTTCCTCTGTTGAGAATTATGTTTAGATCTCTACTCCATTTTCTTTTTTTTTTAAAAAAAGATTTATTTATTTATTATGTATACAGCATTCTGCCTGCATGTATGTCTGCAGGCCAGAAGAGGACACCAGATCTCATTATAAATGGTTGTGAGCCACCATGTACTTTCTGGGGATTGAACTCAGGACCTCTGGAAGAGCAATCAGTGCTCTTATCCATTGAGCCATCTCTCCAACCCCTCTACTCCATTTTCTAATTGCATGTTTTGGTTTGTTGATGTATAGTTCCTTGAATTATTTGTATATTTTGCTTATTAGCCCTCTGTCACATGTTAAGTTGGTGAAAATTTTATTAATTGCTGTCCTTAGTCTTTGTGCTATTGTTCTTCTATTCAGGAAGTCTTTTCCTGTGCCAATGAATTCAAGGCTATCCCCCACCTTTGCTTTTATCAGATTTGGTGTATTAGTTTTATGTTGAGGTCTTTGATTCACTTGGTGTTGAGTTTTATTCAGGGTGACAGATATGGATCTATTTGCATTCTTTTACACGCAGATATCCTGTTTGACCAGCACCATTTGTTGCTTGTATATATTGTTTATAGTCATTGTACTTATTGTATATAGTTTTTCTTATATTAGTTATAACATTTTATTTATTTTTATTAGACAAAAGGGGGAAATGTGGTGATATTTTATTTGTGCTGAAATGTGGTGATATTTTTATTTGTATGTTAATAAATATAGTTTGCCTGGAGATCAGAGGAAATAGCAAGCCATTTTAAGTAAATACAAAAGTCAGGCAGTGGTAGCACATGCCCTTAATCCGATCAGTTGGCAGGCAGGGTCTCTGTGTGTTCAAGGTCACACTAGGGAACAAAGCCAAGTGTGGTGAAACACGCCTTTAATCCCAGTAACAACCATAGAGATGTGGAGGTCTATACAGACAGGCAGTAACAAGGAAGTGAGGTAGCTGGGCTAAGAGCCAATGAGAGGGCAGAACCACAGGACAATAAAAGCCTGGGTAGACAGTTAATCATGGCATTTTTGTAAGGTGGTTGGTGCTTTCACTATTTCCCTGATCTCTAAGGCTTTCACCCCTATATTTGGCTTCGTGTTCATATTTAATAAGACAGCTTAGAAATTCATCTACACAGTCAGTACTCTTAACCACTGAACCGTCTCTCTAGTCCTTTTCCTGATTTCTTCAATGACCCATTCATCATTCAATAGTGTGTCTAACCTCCATGAATTTTTATATGTTCTATATTTTCAATTGCATTTATTCATAATTTTATTCCATTGTGGCCAGAGAGAATATAAGAAATCATTTTACTTTTCCCATATTAGTTAAGACTTATATCCTCTCATACAATCTATGTTAGAGAAAGTTCCATCGGCTGTTGAGAAGAATTCTAATGCATCTGTGTGGAATATTCTCTAGATGTGTTTTAAGTCCATTTGATCTGCAATGTCACTTAACTCGTATTTCTCCATCAGTTGGTGTGAGCAGTATATTGTAGTTATCTATTATTATTCTGGGATTAATCTGTGACTTTATATATGATAGTGTGTTTTATGAAATTGGGTATACCTTTATTTCATGCATATATGTTCAGAATGCAAAGGTTTTTGATAGGTTGTTCTTTTTTAAAAATTCATTTTAATTATGTGTATGTATATGTGTGTACGTATGAGCACATGAGTGTGTGTGCCCAAGGAGCTCAGAGGTGTGAGATCTCCTGAAGCTGGAGTTGTAGGCAGTTGTGAAGCACTGATGTGGGTGCTGGGATTTAAACTTGGGTCCTCTAGAAGAACAGCTCTGGTTCTTAACCACTGAGCCATCTCTGCAGCTTAGAATTGCTGCCTTAGTGTAAACTGACTTTCATTTTCTCTTCTACTAGTTTTGACTTGAAGTCTTTTTTGTCAATTATTAGAACAACAACATCTTCTTGTTCCTTATTTTCAGTTGTTTGGCATAACTTTTCATCCTTTACCCTAATAGAGTATCTTTCTTTTATTTAGGGTAACAAACAAAAGATTTCCTTTTAATCCATTCTGTTAGTCTGTGTCCTTTTTTTGACCTTTGTGTTTTTCTGAGTTGGTTTTGTTCAATGTCATGTGTAAAAGGGACAGCAGTGGACTTAACTTCAGTAGCAATCTCAGTGTCCCCCAGTGCCTGTATGTATGTGGCTGTAAGTCATTGCTGGATCATTCTGTAGACCTTGGCTAGCCCCCCCCCCCCCCTAATGTGTTAGCTTTCTCCTGTTTCCTCAGAAGCAGTATTTCCTGCTTTTCAATGTACGTGCACAGCTTTGTTCAGCTGGGTGCTAATTTATGCCATTTTGCAGTGGCTTCTGTCTGCTTCCCTGCAGAGCTCTCACCTGCTTAATAAAATCATTTAAAGAGCTTGCCTGTCTCAGGAAAAGAGTTTCTTGTGTATTATGGCACATTACTTTTCAGAAACTGAAATCTGATTATACAATTCTGTCCTCATTTCCTGTTTTTATTTGTTTTCTTGTGGTGTTATTTTGCTGTCAACAATTACAGAAAACCAAGCTTTGCAAAGATATAATGTCACTGAAAAGAAATAGCATGATCTAACACTGAAAAAGTCATTGACCTCTTACAGTGTGAATCTCTCCTATATTTGATGCATTTTTTCTCTTTGTTCCTCCAGGTCTGAGGTGATAGTGATTTCTGGGTTTTGTCACAAAAATGTTTTCCCCCCATTTTTATCTTTAGTTACTTGGATAAACACCCTCATTATTGATCTCTCCTTCACTCTTTCTGAGTGTGTCATCTGTCGATATGTTGTTGGAATGCTTCTGAGAAAATGCTACATCTGGGTAATGGTAATGCTGATGATGAATTCTCAATAATTACAGTAGTACTATAATTTATTATTATTGAACAGTTTTGAGTTCTAGGCATAATAACAACAGTAACATGCATGATCATATTAAATCCCTACCTTAAAGTCACCGTAACATGTTCATATTCCCCTTCTACAGTTGAGAGATATGTTATAGGCTTATGTACATAAGAGGTAAGTAACTCCCCCAAGATCACAAATTGGGAAGTAGCAGATTTGAAATTTAAGCCCAAGAGTATCACCAACTCAGTGATTTGCCATCTAATTACAAGAACCACACTACCTTATTTCTCAGGTAGACATGATTTCCCCAGTGCTGTGGGATGTTGTTCTGTATGCCATGAATGTATTGCTATGATTGGTTGATTAAATAAAACACTTATTGTCCAGTAGCCAGACAGGAAGTATAGGATACAGGTGGGATAAATAGACAAGGAGAATTCTAGGAAGAGTCAGCAGTTACCAGCCAGACACAGAGGAAACAAGATGTGAAGGCAGAACTGAGAAAAGGTACCAAGCCATGTAGATAAACGTAAATAGGAATTATGGGTTAATTTAAGCATAAGAGCTAGTCAATAGTTAGCCTGAGCTAATGGCTGAGCAGTTTTAATTAACAAAAGCCTCTGTGTGTTTACTTGGGTCCAAGCAGCCACAGGGCTGCGGGAGCTGGGCAGGACCAGAAAAACTTAAGGTACACCCCAGAGCAAAGAGAACCAAGAAAAGGTCCAGCATTGCTCGTTACCTCAATGACTTCCCCTGAGTTCAGAATTTTGTTTGTCAATTCCTTGGATTATGAGGAATATGAACTGTTCAGCTCTGAAGATGCAGGTTATTTGGTTGAAGCTGCTCAGTGCTGGAGTACTGTGGGAACAAATGCTTGGGCCAGTAAACAGAGATGAACATTGGGATTGCATAACACATGAAGAAAGTCTGACACATTGCTCTGGAGCTTATTGTTAGCAGAAGGAGTGCATGTATGTCCTTGAGGACATACTTTGCTAACTTTAAACCTTGATATTCCCTGATATAGAAAAAAAAAAATCATGGTACTTTGGCAAAGTGTTGCTCTATTGTAGGGACTGAGATATATGAGAAAACATTAGGTTGCCTGAGAGAGTAATTACTGTACTCTTACTGAGTAAATGATAGTTTCCTTAAAGTCTCTTTTCACCTTTGGTCTCTATTCTGAGGTAGATGAACAAATGATAGAATAGTATAATAACATGATGACAAAAAAGGCAAACCATGCTCAGATCCCTTCTGTACCCCTTCCAACCATTGCACATTGCTAGACTTCCCACATCTCCTTCAGTGCCTAGCTAGGTGAACCTCCCTGATCTCCAGATCCACACCTTCTCCTCAACCTGCTAGATCTAGGCTGGATCCCACATCTAGTGACTCAGCCTAGTCTGGCCATCTCTGCCTGCACTGCAGTCAATCTTTAGACTTCCACCAGGTTACCCTACTATTAACCACCCACAGGTCTCTTCTGCTCTGCTTCCAACCACTTCACAGAGACAAACTTCCCACAATCTCCTCCAAGACAGGTTGTAGTTCGGTGAATCTTCCTGACCTCCTCATTCATCCCATTTCTGAAGTGCCAGGCCTATCCCAGTTTCACATCCAGTGCACCAGCCTAATCTGTCCACCCTGCCCGGGTCCAAGCCAACCTCTAGGCTTCAGTCAGGACTCACCTTACCTGCAACTACCTATAAGTTCCTTCTGTGTCACTTCTAACCATCCCACCCAGTCAGATTTCCCACTTCTTCTTCCAAGGTCAAGTCTGGTAGGGACCTCTATTATCTCTATCCATGCCTTTTCCCCAACTCCCCAGATCTAGCCTGGGTCCCATATACATGCCCAAGCCTAGCCTGGCATCACCTGCCATCACTGCCAGTCTCTAGGCTTCAGTCAGGGTACCCCCTAATTATCCCAGAACCTGCAGAAAACTTTCGTACCATATTCAATTTTTTCTGCAGATCTAACCCCACTCCCCACTCCAGCTTGGATCAGGAAGCATACCAGCCCACTCCCCTCTGTCCACCTAACTAAATTTCACCCACACCATTTCCATACATCCTCTCTTCTGCCCCAACCTGTTCTGTCTATATCAGACTTAGAACTAAGAAGTCTAATACTCCATTTTATATAAAAATATCAACAATATGAACTAGCAAGCCAGTATCTTCTTTCTAAAAACTACCAGTCCTATAACAATGTTTGTCAATAAAAATTACCTAGATGAACTCCAGGACACAGCATTTAATGAACAATCATAGACTTTTTCAAAGAATTCAAGGAGTTTAAAGAATACACAAAGAAACAGCATAATAAAATTAAGAAGAAAAAAAAAACAAGGAGAATAAATGCCTGGGATACAGAAGAAAGTACAAATAAGGGTAATAGGAATGAAAAAGACCTTGAGAATGAAATGCAGTACAGAGATAGAAATATTGAAGAGTACTCAAGCTGAAATAAAGATTGAATAAAAACAAAAACAAAATCATCCCCCCTTATAAGAAAAGCCTTGTAAGTAGAATGAACCAAGCAGAAGACAAAATATCTCCCTCTACGAGACAAAGACTACCTAACAAAAGCCTCAACACCATGCATGAGAAGTCCTGTTTTAAGGTTTCAGTCAGAGCTGTCCACGAGTCATCCAAAACATGCAACCTATTGCTATTGTTTTTGGTTGTTCCAGGAAGTTGAAGGTAAGTTCCTATTTATGAAGACCCTATGCACTTCAGACAAAGAGCTCAGAGTCTCCTGAGCTGGAATTACCTGAAAGCCTACTCCCTGAGGATTAACTTTCATGGTACCAGAAGATATTATGCAAGCTTCCAAGGAAGGGATGCAACCAATAGTCCTACCTAGCTATGACACCTATGAACCACAACAAAAACCAGTATGGCACAATAAGGGTGTACTAGTGGTATGCACACCTTGATAGTAACCAATAGCCCTTTGATTGGACTTACAATCCATTCAACAAAAGAAAAATCATGCCTGGATTTTGAAAACCTAACTAACCACCAAGGCTAGTGATGTCATGGATCTTGGAGGAGAGCCTAAATTTCTACTTTAATAAATGAACATAATCCTTAGTTACATTCTATATATTTGTCCTCATACCCACTGATAAACAGAGTCCTCACCCCTTCTGGTAGTTTGAATGTAATTAACCCCCATAAGCTTATAGGGAATGGCATTATTAGGAGGTGTGGCCTTTTTAGATTAGATGTAGCCTTGTTGGAGGAAGTATGTTACTGTGGAGGTGGGCTTTGGGGTTTCTTATATGCTCAAGCCACACCCAGTGTCTCAGACCACTTCTTGTTGCTTGAAGAATCAAAATGTAATTCCTTCTCCACTCTCAGTTCCTTCTCCAGCCCCATGTCTGCTTATATACCACCATGTTCCGCCATGATGAGAATGGACTAAATCTATGCACTATAAGCCAGCCCCAGTTAAATGTTTTCCTTTATAAGAGTTGTTGTGGTCATGGTGTCTCTTCACAGCAGTAGACAGCCCTCATCCAGGAAACCTCTCTTTGCAATTAAGAGAGACAATTACAAAAACACTCCAAACCTGCTCAAAATGCAGAGCTGTGGAGCCCAGTTCCAAAGGATATATCTACAACACAGTTTCTACACCTAAGCCTTGGGGACCATTGTGGAAGAGAGAATGAAAAGATTTTTAAGAGTCGGAGACCAGGGAGTTTGCTAACAGATTGTGTCTCTCAATATAGTCAAAAGCTATATCCATGAAGTCTCACCAACATGACTGCTTAAATATGAACTGAACAAGTATATCAATAGAGATGCTAATGTGGACAGGGAAAGCCTAGAGGTCTCAACCCTACACAAAGAACTACAGGCATCTAAGGAAGGCTCAGAGCAGCAGAAACAGTCTTCTCCATGGAAGAGCACATCAATTGGTTATCCAATGCTCAATAGTTAGGCCAGATAATGTGAATATGAGCAACATTATACAGACTAAACAGGTTATATTTAGTAATACATATGTATATACATATACTTATGTGCTATAACAATCAAAAGGAAGCCATGAGAAATTGTATAAGAGAGGGATTGAAGGGAAGAAAAGGAAGAAATGATGTAATTATATTATAATCTCTAAAAATAGAAACAAAATTACAGAATAGAAAGAAAAAGAAAAAAAAAGAAGGGAAAAGCCACTTTTTCCCCGTTTGATTTTTGTTTTCAAAATATAGGGCAAGAAAGGATAGACAGAAAGGACATCAAAGTTCAGGTAACACATCCTGTCTTCTCGCCCCGACACAGCCTTGGCTCTTTCTTTCACAGGCAACACTTAACCTAGTAAATGTCCTTCACATATGTAAAACATGCTCCTCATGTTTCCTGATTTTTTTTCTTTTTTTAATTCAATTTCAAATGAACTATACACTTCCTTTCAGATTTTTATTCTGCCGGGGCAGGTTTGCTGTTGAACCCACCCACTGATGAAGTTTTCAGTTCTGTTACTGGAATTTTCAGCTTCCGAAGTTAATTGGTTCTTTTTGACAGTCCTATCTTTTCATTAACCTTCTCAGTTTGTTCATACACATTTTCTCAGCTTACTTCAGTTATCATGGATGCTGTTTTTTAAGCATTTCTGTGACCATTGTTTTAAATTCCTTGTCAGGTATTTGACAGATCTGCAATTCTTCAGTTTTAATTTCCGTAGGTCTGTTGCGTTCCTTTGAGTGGGCTGTTTTTCTACCTTTTTTGGTGTACTTTGTGATTTTTTAAAAAGACTTGTTTATTTGCAAACAAGCATGTAGTGGCTTCTCTGAGTCTGTATGGGATGATATCATGCAGGCAAAGGCTTTACCCAGTCAAGCCTTTCCCGAGGACAGGTTTTCTCTAGACTTGAGTGTAACTTTCCCTCAGTTATAATTCCTTAAGTAGCTTACCTTTGCTTCTTTTTAGAAATCTGTAATCCGTTACTTTTCCTGCTGTCTGCCCGAGGAACTACAGTTCTAACATGCTGTGGTTGTAGTGTCTGTTCTCAGTAGCTTCCAGACAAAGCTGCTTGTTTCGTCAGCAGCTCATCAGCGGCCCGGTGGTGGTCCATTACTGGGCCCACATCAAGCAAGACAGACGCAATCCTTCTGGCAGTCTCCAGGCTAACTGGAACTTGGGCCAGACGCTTCATTTACCCCTCTATCTCCGACTTAAGGGAAGACCTTTGATGAGGGAGATTTTCTCTAAGTGGATATTGGGAATGATATGAGCAGGGGCCACAATACTAGGGATTTTCCTGTCCATTTCTCCCGGAAATACTTATTTGTTTTATTTTTGTCCAGATATTTTAATTAGTCTTTTGAGTTCTCAAAAGCTATTTAGTCTCTGTGTTGTTACTAACCTGTATAACTGTGGGAGACTGAGGGTTCCTATTCCTCTCTCTTGTTGATATTCTCATTAACATTTTGATGGATGCTTTCTATATTTTTTGAAAAATATTTTTTATAATTTGAGATTATAATTGCATAATTTTTCTCTCTAAACCCTCCCATATGCCACCCATGCTCACTGTCAAGTTTATGGCCTCTTTTTTCATTAATTGTTGTTACATACACATATGTATTTGTGTGTGTGTGTGTGTATGTGTACAACCTGCTCAAACTGTGTAGTGTTACTTGTATGAATGTTTCCAGCACTGACCTTTTAGTACTAGATAACCAGTTGGTTTGCTCTTCTGACCTTTTAGTACTAGATAACCAATTGGTTTGTTCTTCCTAGGGGAAGACTGTTTCTCCTGCTCTCAGTATTCCTTGGTTGCCTATAGTTCTGTAGGGCTGAGGCTTCCTGGGCTTTCCCTGTCCACATTACCATCTCTTTTGTTGTTGTTCTTGTTCAATTTTCATTCAGATAGCCATGTTGGTGAAGCTTTATGGCTGTTGGTTCTGACATTTCTAGGAGACACAGTCCCTAGCAAACTCCCTGATCCTCTGGCTTTTACAATCTTTCCACCCCTCCTTCCATAATATTCCCTGAGCCTTAGCTGTGATTATTTTGTAGATGTATCAGTTGTGACTAGGCTCCATAACCCTGAATTATGGTTGCGGTTTTCTGTAGTGGTCTCTATCAATTGCAAGGAGATGTTTCCCTGATGAGGGGTGGGGACTCTATTTCTCTGTGGATATAAGGACTAATATTTAGAATGTAGTTAAAGGTTATGTTGACTTAGTAAAGTAATGGTTGTAAGCTCTCCAAGATCCATGACATCACTAATCCTGGGTAGCTGACTAGGTTTCCAGTACCAGGCCTGATATCTCTCTTGTTGAGGGTGTCTGAAGCCCAATTGGCTATTGGTTATCATCAAGGTGTGTGTGCCACTTCTGTGCCATTAGGGTTATATACCAGGTTGTTTCTTGTTGTGGTTCATAGGTGTCATAGCTTGGTAGCACTGTTGGTTACCTCCCTTTCTTGGGAGCTGGCATGACACTTTCTGGTACCATGAAAGATAGTCCTCAGGGAGTAGCTCAGGTCCCTATGTCAGAAGTGTATGGCATTTTCTTGAATAGGAACTTACCTTTGACCTCTTGGGGACAACCAAGGGCAACAACAATAACATAATACTTTGGGACTCTTTTGGACAACCCTGACCAAAACTCAAAGGATGGTTTGTCATACATGGGTGTTGTGGGTTTTGTCAAGTTGTCTTTGGCTTTTGGAAGGAACACTGTCAAGCCCAGATGAGAAAATTTCATGTAAACTATTTATTTGTACAGGTACTTACACTTATTACAGTTTTTAGGTAGATAGTTAATAGTATGATTCTCTATGACTTTTCAGACATTCTTACTGTTTTTTTATCTCCCTCTCTCCTCTCTACTTAGAACTCCTCTGTTTTTCCCATTCCACTGATTAGATCATTTTATTCCCCTCTCTATTGCTCTCCTCAGCTCCAACCCCCACAATGGAACTTTTTTACTTTCCTGGTTTTCTTTAGTTACTCCAGGATGTAATATGTACATGTGTGCATGTGCGTGTGCATGCATGTGTATATACGTGCGTGCATGCGTGCGTGCATGTGTGTGTGTGTGTGTGTGTATGTGTGTGTGTGTGTGTATGTGTGTGTAGATAGTCACATCCGAAGATTTGGAGCTAGGAATCTCAGATGAGAGCAAACATGGGGGTGTTGTTCTTTTAGAGTCTGGGTTATGTCACTCTGTATAATCTTCTCTAGCTTCACTGATTTACTGTATTAGACCCTGGCGACAGATCATATGTTTTTTATGTACATAAAATATTACTATATTATGCATACTACTTTTGTAACCTTTAGAACACTATATATCATAGGCATTCTAATAGATGCTACTATTATTATCAATTTAATATCTACTAACAACATTTCATTCTATAGCTGTATCACTTATTTAATGGTTTCTGTGTTAAGAATTGAGAAAACATGCTTTCTACTTTGTTGGTGTTTTGAATAACACCTTGCTTAACATGCTTGTATATAACATTTTATTTCTCCACTCATTTTGAAAAGATAACTTTATCTTAAACTAGCTGGAGAAGTGGCAGTGCTCATGAAAAACTGAATTATGTTGTATGTGTATATATAACATGGAAATAAAAGAGAAGTTGTCTAGGGGAACAAAAGGGACAAATACAAGTGAGAGGTGGTTGTGAATTGGATTATGCATTGATAAATTACCCCAGAAAAGGCATTTTTATTTACATAACCGATATTAGTGCATAAACATATTCTGCTCAACACATTTCAATACTAGCTATTAGCGATCCTAATTAGATGTTAGGCAAAATTTATGTTTATTATTGTTCACTTTGATACCTGGTGAAGAACACTGATGAGTTCTGAGACAAGTTTTCACTTTATCTATGAAGCCCACTAGGGTGCAGTTCTTTGTCGAAGAAGTAACACATTAGAGTGTGACAATGACTGAGGGAACATTCTGCTTACTAATTCTAAAAGCAGTCAGTTGCGCATGCCTGTGTAGTTCAGTGCTGTGGGATGGTCTGTATGTCAAGTGTGTTGCTGATTGGTCAATAAATAAATCACTGATTGGCCAGTGGCCAGGCAGGAAGTATAGGCGGGACAAGGAGGAGAATAAAGCTGGGAAATGGAAGGCTGAGGGAGACACTGCCAGCTGCCACCATGACTAGCAGCATGTGAAGATGCTGGTAAGCCACGAGCCACGTGGCAAGGTATAGATTTATAGAAATGGATTAATTTAAGATATAAGAACAGTTAGCAAGAAGCCTGCCATGGCCATACAGTTTGTAAGCAATATAAGTCTCTGTGTTTACTTGGTTGGGTCTGAGTGGCTGTGGGACTGGCAGGTGAGAGAGATTTGTCCTGACTGTGGGCCAGGCAGGAAAACTCTAGCTACAGTTCAGTTACGTTGTGTTGTGATTTTTATTTATCATTTTTTATCACATATTTAAAATTAAATGGAGAAGAATTTGGAAGATCATAAAAAAGGGAAATTCTCTCCTCATCTCAGCCTGAACAGCTGTGAAACAGGTCAACTCTTTTAGTTCATTACTGCAACCATGTCTTTTTTTTTTTTTTTTACAACCTCAAATTTCTTGCTTGATGTTTTTCTCAAAAACTACCTTTTACTTATCCATAAACGACATTATTTTTTCCCATTCAGTAAATATTTATTTACTCAATGTACCCATATTTAGGTATTCTACTTTGTGCCATTGGTCTACATGTTTTTTCTGTGCTAATGTGGTGTTACTTTTATTACTATGCCTATGCAAAATAGTTTGAAATCCCTCTTGCATTGTTCCTTTTGCTTAAGATTACTTTGGCTCTTCAAGATCTTCTGTGGTTCCATATAAATTTTATGAAGGTCTTTTTCTTTCTTTCTTTCTTTCTTTCTTTCTTTCTTTCTTTCTTTCTTTCTTTCTTTCTTTCTTTCTTTCTTTCTCTCTCTCTTCCTTCCTTCCTTCCTTCCTTCCTTCCTTCCTTCCTTCCTTCCTTCCTTTTTTCCTTCCTTCTTTCTTTCTATTGTTCATTTTCTATGAACAATGTCAATGCCATGGGATTTTTGACTGAAATGGCTGAAATTATGTTGAATCTGAAAGTTGCTTTTGGTCAGTTTCATAATATTATTTCTACTAATCTATGGGCATCTTAGTGTCTCCTGTCAGGCCTTCACTTCCTTGGTTAGGCCTTAGGCTTATCTATCTATCTATCTATCTATCTATCTATCTATCTATCTATCTATCTATCTATCTATCGTCTTGTGAATAGAGTGTGTCCATGATCTCTTTCTCAGTGAACTCTCAAGTTACTCTCATTACTCCCATTCAGCAGTTACTGCCATTAGCCTATGTGTGAGCACCTGTCAGCTTAATAGGCAACTGTAGATATGGACATTTAAAAGAAATGACCAAACAGCATGTGCATTTCTCATATGATATAAACCTTAGTCAGAACTATGAAAATAACTTTTGAAGATGCTTATTATTAATCTATAAAGAAGGGCTGGCAAAGTGGCTCAGAGAGTTGACAGTCCAAGTTCAGTGCTAAAACACACATGGTAGAAGGCAAGAACTCACTCTCAAAAGTTGTCTTTTGGCTCTCCAGGCATCCCGTGATGAATGTCTGTGTGTGCTTGTGTGCACACAAGCACATATATAAAAAAAATGTAAAGCACTCTGTCTCTCTATTTGTCTTTCTTGACTTCCAAATAATAACTGTTGGTGAAGACATGAAGAAATTGAAACATTTGTACATAGTTGGCAGGAATGTAATATATAAAATGATGCAGTGGCTACGGAAAAATCTCTGATAGTTCCTCAAAAACTTGCATATAGAATTATCAAACTTTTTATTTGGATCTACGCTTAAAAAACAGGATCTCAAAGAGATATTTCCAACTTTATTCAAAGGATTATCATTCACAGATGTGAAATTCCAAGTATTTATCAGCATACAAGCATGTAAATACCATGTGTTTCCTACACACAGTGGAATAGTAGCCAGCCTTGAAGGGAAGATAATTTTGACACCTGTTTCAACATGGACAAACCTTGAGGTTATGATGCTAAATGAAATAAGCCAATGGTACCAGAGTAATCCAGCTGTAGCAAATAGAAAGCAGAGAGGTGGTTACCAGGGGGCAGAGGCAGGAAAAAATGGAGAGTTAGTGTTTAGTGGGTAGAGAGAGTTTTAGAATGAGAAAATGAAAGGATTCTGGGGATAGGTGGTGGTGATTGTACAAAAATGGTATAAGTAAACTTAACACACTGAATTGTATACTTTCATGTTATGTATACATTACTACAATCTAAAAATTACTAGTGTTATTAGTGAAGGATACAAGAAACATTGAGACAGGGAAAACTGGTCATCAAAAGAAAATGATTGCAATAAATTAACACATATATTAAGTTATCTTAAGACTTATAAGTTTATGATACCAAAAATCTCCCCTTAAAAATCACTGTTGGATGGGGGTGGGGCTAGCTCATCAATTTGAAATTCTGTAAATAAAAAAAATTTGTGTACGATAAACTATTATTTTGGCTAGCTTAAAGGATCTGTCTTTCTATTCTTCTTGTTATGGTATTTATTTTCATGGATCTGGTTATTATTGTGTGTGGGCATTTTGCTTGCTTAACATTTGAGATTAGATATGGGCTTTGAAAAGGAAAACAACAAGAATATCAGCCAGGAATACTAAATGACCCTTTCCCTTGATGTGCATGTTATTTTTCTTGTCTGATTTTCTGAAAATAGAATTTAGAAGTCTAAAGTTAGAAACATGTTAAGTTGGAATCTATGTAGTCTTATACAAATAAGCATAAATTTTCCATTTATTCTAAGGTTTTGCCTACATTTTCTGTAAAACTTTATTATAAATATGTTGACTGCATTCTTCTCCATGGGCAAAATCACCCCAAACAGTAAAGAACATTATCAACCATTTTAATTGTATTTCACATCAATTTTATACTTATCATTTAATATATTGTGAACACCAGCTGTATATAACAAGTCCTTTAAGTACTTGCATGCTTTGTGAAATAAGTAAATCAAAATGTATACATTTTAAAAATTAAATTATCCAATATGTCAGTACTGATTATAAACTTATTTAATCAAACACCCATTAAATAAAATCACAAATTAATATTGCTAATGTTTCACATATCTAAAAAAAGAGGACAGAGAAGTGTAATTATAAAACTGATTATACCCACTGATACCAGGATGAAGTGGTTTATTCAGAATATCTTTCAGCAGTTACCCTCCTGAAATTGCAGGCATTTTTATAAAGAATGGGTTGGAGATGTAGGAGTTGCGTCTCTAGACAGCTGAGCTTGCAGATATATTAAGCAACTGGTTCTTGGCCAGAAACCAGCATCCATTGTCAGGTCAAGAGTTTTCAGTGTGAGCTTTTATGGAGGCTGAGCCTTTCTTTTTGTAATTCAGTTTCTTTTTTTAAATTAATGGCTTTTAACTCTATGTCTTACAGGAGGCTTTTTAGATATTAAAGTTTCGTGTATTTCTGAGAAGGTCCTTCTCAAAACTTACCTTGCCATTGTGACTCAATTTCTTAGTATTATTGTGAATTGTGAGTGTCTTGCCCTATATCTGGCAAGGCCACCCAAAGTTTTCATTTTCAAGTGATTGAAGGGTTTTTCTCCTCTTTGGGATTTAGGCTTTCACTCTGAAAAAATTTTTGTCTGAATACAGGTACTGAGAAATTGCATTTTTCATTCACATGAGAGGATTCACAGTTCTCTGAGGTTCCATGTATCTTTAAAAATATCCTCCCCTCTTTTTTTTTTTTTTTTGCAGATTGATGATTTCTATTTTTATGTCCTCGTTTATTTTTTGACATTTTGAATCCTCTCAAGTTTATCTAATGAATTTCAAATGTCAAGTATTAAACTCTCAGATCTCAAGTTTCTTCCTTCCTTTCTTCCTTCCTTCTTTCTTTCTTTCTTTCTTCCTTTCTTTCTTTCTTTCTTTCTTTCTTTCTTTCTTTCTTCCTTTCTTCTTTCTTCTTCTTCTCTTCTTCTTCTTCTTCTTCTTCTTCTTCTTCTTCTTCTTCTTCTTCTTCTTCTTCTTCTTCTTCTTCTTCCTCTTCCTCTTCTTCTATATGTTTGGTATTTTCCCTTTTCTTAGCTGAGATTTCTTTGCATCAATGATGAATACATTTTCTTGTGTGCTGAGGACAGTCTTTGTGGCTGCTTTGGAACCCCTCTTTACTAACTCCAGCTTCTGCATCATCTCAGAATTAGTGTGTGGTCACTGTCTTTTAAATATGCACCATGGGCCTCATTTGCATGTCAAACAGTTCTGGAGTGTGTTTTGAATATTGTGAATGGCCTTCTATGTGTTTTCTGGATTCTGCTTTTATTCTCAAAGCACTTATGCTCTGTCTGAGTCAGCAGCCTGTGCAGTGTGCTGACTGCCTGCTCTGCTTTAGCCTGGACTTGTGCTGGGAAATGTGAGTCAGAGGTTGCCAGTGGGTGGTGGGGGAGTGGAGGGTGTTGGGGATGGGGCGGAGGGGTGGGGGGTGTTGGTGAATGCTTATAGGTGGAATTTCTTTCTCTGGCTCTTTTCTTTCTAAGACATATCCCTCCACCTTCCAGATGCTTCTTAATCTTACTTCTTTTAGTCTTCACGTCAGTATGTATTAGAACCTCCCCTTAAGGCTGTAACCATAGGAACGGGGAAACTCAGTATCTCAAGAATGTTCTTCCTTATTGTGTTTTCAGGTGGTTGTTCTACAGTTTATCCAGAGTTTAATAGGTGTTGCTTGCATGAAGATTGGTCCCATAGGAACCATTGTTGCTGCCAGCTCATCTTCATAGGTTCAAGAGTTCAGCCTAACCTCCCTTATTCAGAATATGTTTCTCTCATATTTAGAATTTAAAGTTTTATTATTTATTAATACTTCACTCTAATATCAGAAGTGATTGCAAGAGAAATGTTTTTATTTTCTAAATAAGTCACTACTAAAGTAGATTTCAAATTGTGTATAAAGGTAGCCCTATATTATTTTGCACGAAGTTATGGTAGAATGATTTATATTGAATTGTACTCCATGATACAATTGTGTGATTAGGGGCAAGACTTTCAGCTTTTCTAAGTTTTACATTCCTCTTTGTACAAAAGGCCACGACTTCCTTTCATCTGAGTCCACAATGTTGGTGCTGGAATCAAGTGACAGGCTACCCTTGGCTGCAGTTAAAGTGAGAGTGATCATGACATGTTCCATCCGGTTGTTGTGCGCTATTCACCAGAGATGACTGCTAGACATTTTTTATTAGCTGACTGGTGGGGTGTTTGGGATCTCAGTGTAGTCCTGAGTCTTTCTCAGGGTGAGCTGTTAAGCACAGTATTCTGTGTCCTGGGTTGATATACCTCAGTTAACAAGAACACTTAGCCAGAAGCAAAACTACAGAAGCCAAAAAAAACGAGGTCAGTACATTTTGAGACTCTCCCAGAGGTACAGACTTTGATGGATTATGTCTTTGTTTTAGTTTTGGCAGGTGGTACTGTCCAGTGCTGAGTTTTACAGCCTAAATGGTACTTCCATCTTGGAGTCAGTAATGCTAAGGTCTGTGGCCTACTAAAGTCTGGGGCCCTGTTACATGATCTTGTCAAATATTCAGTGTCATGAGGGTTGATGGAAGTACAATGACTTTTCCTCAAGCTTCCTCTCCTGTCTTCAGAGGCTGTCATCAGATGAGCAAGGCAGTTTTGGCTTCACCAGGTAGCAGTCTATCACGACATGAATGTGGGTTGTTCTACTAAATATGTGTGGAGGTTTGATTTCCCAAATTAAGGGAGCTGAGATATCAAATTTTAGAAAGGCCGTGAAGTCAAGGTTAATGTAGTGCCACAAAAATGGGTTAGTTCTGAAGCTGGGCTGTTACAAAGAGAGCTGGACATGCCCTGCTCTCTCCCCCACATGTTGCTTCCTCACATGTATGTCCCTTTTTCACTTTTTGTAGCCTCTAGAATAATGAGACAAAGAAACCTCTATAATTACCCAGTCTCAGGTATTCTCTTATATTACTGGTTGTGAGCCTAGCCTTTCATGGCTGAGTAATCTCTCCAGCCCTCAGGTATTTCTTCTAGCAACAGAAATCAGACTAAAGTGATAACTGATGTTGTTTCTAGAGAATGTTCCCCAAACTTCCATTTAGCTTTAAGCATAGTTCCACTAATGTTGCAAAGCAAACAAACCAATTAGCTGATTTTAGTGTGTGCACTTGAAAGCTAATTTATTGATCTGCAGGACTAGAATGAGGCTGATATGTAAGGTGTCTTGTGTTAGTCACACTGTCAATAATTCTCTAAGCTACATTGATCCGGAAGTAGTTTCCTGGGTTAGAAATGAGGAAAAAAAATAGTTGTTATGATACCACCACAATACTTGCTCTTTTCTGAGTATGGCACCTTTTTTTAAAAAAAACTTATTTTTTTTTGCAGCAAATTTGCAAAGACTATAATATCATTCCAATTTTAGAGTTAATGAGGCTGAAATGCAGACTACATAGACATCCTTTGTGTTTTTGAGTCAGGGCCCCATGAAGCTCACACTGGCCTTGAACTCACTATATGGTTGAGGATGACCTTGATCTCTTGACATTTCTGCCTCCATCTCTCATGCTTGACTTTAGGCTTTAAATACTCTTGTAATGATTACTCGGGGGGAAGTGGAAAAACTCTTCCAGGATATTGTGAGGTAAGATGAATCACTCTTCTCCTACATGAAAAAGCATGGTCTCTGGTGGTAGGGGAACTTACTTTCACAAACTCAATTTCTGTGTATTTAATGGCCCAGGATGAAAAACCTTCAACTCAAAAAGCCTTTGCTGTCTAGGCTGCATGCTGACTGGTTCTTAGTTTTATTCCATTTCTTTCCCCATTGAGCCTGTTACGATCCATTAATTAATTAATTACTCCTTTTCCTCCTCCTCCTTCTTTGTAGCTCCAGTTGGCTTCAAACTTGAGATTCCCCTTCCTTAAATTCTACAGTTCTTGGATAAAAGGTAAATCCCACTATGTCCAACACTGTTAGTTCCATCACTCCTTTGTGTGCATGTATGTGTACATGTGCATGTGTGTGTGTGTACTTGTGTGCACACACAGAGGACAGCTCACGGGGGTTGATTTTCTCCTTTTACTATGTGGGCCCTGGGAATTGGAGTCAGGTCATCAGGCTTAGATGTCAGCTCTTTTACCATCTGAGCCATGCACCGGCTCTGTTAGTTTCACAATAGTATCTACAAAAACCTTTTTGAATGGTAAAGTGAATGCCTCTATTGAGAGTCACATGCATTTTGTAAACAAAATGTGATTCTCAATAAATAAAGTCAATGTTGCCACTGAGAGTCACACACAATTGCTATAAAAACCTGTGGGGTTCTGTGAAAGACTAATAATATCACTTCCCAGAAGTTTATATTTTCATTTTATATTTATTTGTTTTTTAATTCTCACATTTTTTCATTCATTTGTTTCTTTTGAAACAGGGTCTCATATACCCGAGGTTGACCTCAGAATCACCATGTAGCCTAGGATGCCCTCCATCTTGCCTCCACCTCCTGAGTGCTAAGATTACAAGTGTGCACTTCTACACTCGTTCATGTACTTCTGCAAATGGATCCCAAGGCTTTGTGCATGATGGGTAAGCACTCTGCCAATGGAGCCACACCCCCAGCCCAAGCCTCTGTTTTTTATTTGTCTTTTTTTTTTATTTTTTTGCATATCATTTAGCACTTACTGAAGGAATATGGGAGAAAACTGATTTTCTATTAGTTAAAATTTCATCTTTATGTTGAAAATACAGTTGTGCATGTCAAGAATATGTTCTACCACTGAGATACAACCCCAGCAAGTTTTTAGTTGGGAGCTAGTGTTCTGACAGATGAAGCTGCTTTGTCTTCTGTCTGTCTCCCTTTCTGATGATGATCAGCAAGTTAAGGGGCACGTCTGCAGTAGGAGTAAGTGAGGCTGATCATCGTTTTTGTTCTGGCTATTGCTTTTTGCTTTTCCAGGTTTTAAGGTAGTAACTCAGAAGAGAAGGCACATGTGACAGTTTGGGCTCATCCTTTACAGCCTGTGGTTGTGTCTTGGCAGAGATTTTGTTCAAAAGTGTGGGTGAGAAGAAAAATTTGAGAGTCACAATGAGAGCTGCAGACAGATCCATCACTTCTGGGCTTTCCCAATCATATTCTTACATTCAAGATGATCCCAGCCCTAATCCTCCATCAGCAGTTCTGTGCCGGGAGCACAGATGAATACTCTCTGTGCTGACAGTTCTTTTTATTTATGCGCCTGCTTGGGAACCTGGGAACTTATCTTAGTCCCCAGGCTTGTCAGAGAACGTTTAGTAAGACACATCAGACAATTGAAAGCCACATTCCTTTCCTTATAAAACAAGAAATCTGTTCCAGGAAGGAGGCTTTCTACAAGGCTGCCCTGGGCACACAGGCTTGCACAAGGCCTGTAGTCTCCAGGGAGGTTTGCATATGGTCCAAAGTCCCTGGCACTCTTCATGGTGCAGGTCTTCCTGACTCGGATTTGCCCCTTGACACACAGACAGAGACGGAGACAGACAGACAGACAGACAGACAGACAGACACACACACACACACACACACACACACACACACACCATTCTCTGTGAGAATCTAGTAGAGATTCTTAGTCTCACAAGGTTTAGAGTCTGTCTTAGAAACCTGCCTTTTTAACCTGTGATAAAAAAGCTCAGACTGAGGACAAGGTGACTGTCACAAGGCAAGGCATTGCTAAGTCAGGGCAAAACACTGTCCTCAGAGACAGGTGGTGAACTCCAAGTAACTATTTTCTCATTTTCTGCATTCTTGGTATATTAGCCCCAACACCTAATTAGACAAGTTTCATATTTGATTATTCCAGGTATCTGAAATCAGCTGTAATCCACAAATATTAAGCAACAATTTCCATAAATAAACAATTCACAAGTTTCAAATTGTGTATCACCCTAAGGTGTGATGAAATGTTCCCCTATCCCACTGAGTCTGCTGTGGGCATGAATCACTTGTGTCTAGTACGCCTGCACTGTGAAAGCTATTTTTCCATGACTGATACTCAATCTGGACTAGCATACCTTATATTACAGTATGTTGTTATTATTGTTCTAGTTTACAGTGAGTTATTGTGGTCAATCTTATTGTGATTATATTTAAATTAAATTTCATCATAGGTAAGTGTGGATAAGGAGAAGCAGGTGCACACAGGATTTGTAGTGTCTGCAGTTTTGAGTATCCACAGCATTCATAGAACATTCCCCGATGATGAGAGACTAAGCAGACACATCAGCCTTAACTGATCAGGGGGAGTGACCTTCCATTGGGGGCCAACTAACCTTAGAAATAGCAAATAACATGGCTAGAACCACAGTTGACATCTAAACCAACAAACCCAGCCCATGCCCACCCCACTCTCTTATTATTCAGGTCCATGTAGTCCAGAACACCATCTCAGTGGCCTGAGTTACCACAAGGCCAGGCACCAGATGATTAGGACTCATTCCTGGAACTCAGATCCCAAGGAAATTTTTCAAAATATGAATTTCTCAAAACCTGCTCTGCTAACCCTGCTTGGCCTGTTCCTCACCTCAAAAGCTACAACAGGGGGCTTGAAGGATAGCTCAGCAGCTGAGCACTAGCCTAGCTTGTGCAGAGACTGAGTCCTGTGACCAGCATCTTAAGTAGGTAGGCAAGCAAAGGAACACAGTAGAGGCTGTTGCTATCCTCTATGCTGCCTTGTTGACATGTACTTCCTGAGTCAGCTTGTTCTACTGCTCTCGGGCCTCTGGAAAGGTAGAAGCACTACACTATATGGCAGAAAGGTCTGGTAGAGGAAAGCTGTTCATCTTATGGCTGCCGTAAAACAGGGATGGAGAGAAGACAAGATAAAGCAAATCCTCCAAAGGCACAAGCCCTTTGACCCACTTGTTTTGACTGGGCTCCACCTTCCTTTGTGTCCAACATCTCCCAACAGTCCAATTATGACTCCATCAAAAGACTAATTCATGGATTAGGTGAGTGCCCTCATCATTTCCCCAAAGCCCCACCTCTGAACACTGTACTGGATGCCAAGTTTTCAGCACCAAAGGTTCAGAGGACATTTCATATACAAACTACAATGTCTGCATTTTATTTTGTCGTCTTTAATTTACAGAATCTTAGTTGATACATTCAAATTGTACATATTGATGGAATAGCATGTGAAGTTTTGATACTTATGTACATCATGCTTATTTTAAAACAGATGCTGGCTGAGTAAGGCACTGATCTGTGAGTACAGCATAATAATATTAAGAATTATGTTACTGTTACGATTTTTTTAAGACCAGTGTTATTTGATTTTATCCTAAGTCTCTGGTTTTTGGTCACCCAAGCAGTGTCAGGTATGGATTCCATCTTATAAATTGGGCCTTAAGTCAAATCAGACATTGGTTGATTATTTCCACAAGCTTTATATTACCATTGCCCTAGCGTATTTTGTAGGCAGGACAGTTTATAGATCAAAAATTTAATGGCTAGGTTGGTGTTTACATTTCTCTTTTAACAGCCTGCAGAATACCTTTCCATATCAAAGACACTAGAATGGAGACACCAGCTTGCCCTCTCCATGTTCAATGAGTTCTCTTGGGGTTATCTGAAGCAATGGGGCCTTGCTGTCAGTTTGCAGAAAACAACTATTGTCTTGGCAACAGCCTGGGTTGTTTGTGGGATTTTAATGGGACCCCCTTGACCAACAACTCAATTGGATGTAACTCAGTCCTGGTACTGGAAGCTTCATTTGGTGACAAAAAATGGCCAGTTGGGATTTTGTCTCCCTTATTATTTGGAGGATTCAATTAGGATCTCCTTCATGTATTTTAGGAAGTTTCCACTGCACTAGGTTTCCATACCACCCTCAAATGGCCCTCCATTCTAGCTGTCTCTCTCAAAATTCCTTTCTTCAATTCCCTTCCCCTTCCTCCTCCCCATCTGATCCTCCTGTTCCCTTTGCACCTGTCTCCAGTTCACCTATGATATCTATTCTGTTTTCCCCTTCCAGGGAGATCCATGTTTCTCCTAAGCCCTTCCTCTATACCTAACCTATCTGAGTCTAAAGATTGTAGCTTGGTTATTACTTATTTAATAGCTCATATCCACATATAAGTGAATACATACCATGTTTATCTTTCTGGGTCTGGGTTATCTCACTCAAGATGATTATTTCTAGTTTCATTCATTTGCCTGCAAATTTCATGATGTCATTTTTTAACATCTGAGTAATACTTCATTGTGTAAATATACCACATTTTCTTTATCCATTCTTCTTTTTGGTTATAAACAGAGCAGCAAAGAACATGGTTGAGCAAGAGTCCTTGTTGCAGTATGAAGTGCCCTTTGGGTATATGCCCAAGAGTGGTATAGGTGGATCTTGAGGTAGATTGATTCCCAACTTTCTGAGGAACTGCCATATTGATTTCCATAGTAGATGTAGAAGTTTGCACTTCAACCAGCATTGGACAAGTGTTCCCCTTATTCCACATCTTCTCCAGCATGAGCTGTTGCTTGTGTTATTGATCTTAGCCATTCTGACAGGTGTAAGATGGAATGTCAAGTAGTTTTTATTTGCTTTCCCCTGATGTCTAAGGTTGTTGAATATTTCTTTAAGTGCTTCTCAGCCATCTGAGTTTCCTCTATTAGGAATTTTCTATTTAGATCGGTACCCCAATTTTATTTTTTTTATTGGTGTCTAGTTCCTTGAGTTCTTTCTATATTTTGGATATTAGTTCTTTACTGGATGTGGAGTTGGTAAAAATCTTTTTCCATTCTGTAGGCTGATGCTTTGTCCAAATGATGGTGTCCTTTGCTTTACAGAAGCTTTCAGTTTCACGAGGTTCCATTAATTAATTGTCGACCTTGGTGCTTGTGCTAATGATGTTCTATTCAGAAACTCTTCTCCTGTGCCAATGTTCAAGGCTATTCCCAGTTTCTCTTCTATCAGGTTCAGTGTGTCTGATTTTATGTTGAATTCTTTGATTCACTTAGACTTGAGTCTGGTACCGATAGATATGGATCTATTTTCATTCTTCTACATGTTGACATCCTGTTTGACCAGCACCATTTATTGAAGATGCTGTCTTTTTTCCCTGTGTCCACAGGAGTAAAAAAGCAGATGTCCATAGATGTGTGGATTTATGTCTGGGTCTTCAGTTTGATTCCATTGATCAACCTGTCTGTTGTTTATGCTGTTTTTATTATTATAGCTTTGTAGTACAACTTGAAATCAGGAATATTGAGACCTCTAGTAGTTCTTTTTTTTTTTTTTTTTTTTTTTGAGCCGAGGATCGAACCCAGGGCCTTGCGCTTGTAGTAGTTCTTTTATTATTAAGGATTGTTTTAGCTATCCTGGGTTTTTGTTTTTCCTTATGAAGCTGAGAAATGCGCTTTCAAGATCTGTGAAGAATTGTGTTGGAATTTTGATGGTGATTTCATTGACTCTGTAGATTGCTTTTGGTAGGAAAGACTTTTTTTTTTTTTTGAGTTCATTTTTTTTTTATTTTGCAATACAATTCAGTTCTACATATCAGCCACGAATTCCCTTGTTCTCCCCCCTCTCGCCCCCCTCACTTTCCCCCCAGCCCACCCCCCATTCCCACCTCCTCCAGGGCAAAGCCTCCCCCGAGGACTGAGATCAACCTGGTAGACTCAGTCCAGGCAGGTCCAGTCCCCTCCTCGCAGGCTGAGCCAAGCGACCCTGCATAGGCCCCAGGTTTCAAACAGCCAACTCATGCAATGAGCACAGTGCCCGGTCCCACTGCCTGGATGCCTCCCAAACAGATCAGGCCAATCAACTGTCTCACTTATCCAGAGGGCCTGATCCGGTTGGTGACCCCTCAGCCATTGGTTCATAGTTCATGTGTTTCCATTCGTTTGGCTATTTGTCCCTGTGCTTTATCCTTGGTCTCAACAATTCTCCCTCATATAAACCCTCCTCTTTCTCACCAATTGGACTCCTGTAGCTCCACCCGGGGTCTAGCTGTGGATCTCTGCATCCAGTTCCCTCAGTCTTTGGATGGGGTTTCTAGCACGACAATTAGGGTGTTTGGCCAGGATAGCCATTTTTTACTATGTTATTCCTGCTGATCCATGAGCATGTGAAAGCTCTCCATCTTCTGATATTTCTTTAATTTCTTTCTTCAAAGACCTGAAGTTTTCATTATACAAGTCTTTCATTTGCTTAGTTAGAGTTACCTTGGGATGTATTATATCATGTGAATCCATTGCAAAAGATGTTTCTCTGATTCTCAGTTTTTCATTTGTATATAGAAGGGCTACTGATTTTTGTGAGTTAATTTTGTATCCAGCTACTTTACAGAAAATGTTTATCAACTGTAGGAGTTCCCTGGTGGAATTTTTCTTGTCACTTATATATACTATCATATCATCTGCAAATAAAGATACTTTCACCTCTTCCTTTCTGATTTATATCCCCTTGCTTTCATTCAGTTGTCTTATTTCTTTAGCTAAGACTTCAAGTACTATATTGAATAGGTATAGAGAGAATATACAACCTTGTTTTACTCCTGATTTTAGTGGAATTGCTTCGAGTTTCTCTCCATTTAATTTGATGTTGACTATGGGCCTTTATTAGGTTTAAGTATTTTACTTGTAACCTTAATGTTTCCAAGATTTTCAGAATGAGAGGGTTTTGGGTTTGGTCAAAGGCGCCTTGTACATCTAGTTAGATGATCATGTGGTTTTTGTCTTTCACTTTGTTTATATAGTAGATTACATTTATTGATTTTCATATATTGAACCATTCCTGCATTTTGGGATAAAGCCTACTTGATCATGATGGATGATCTTTTTGATGTGTTCTTTGTCTCAGTTTGCAAGTATTTTCTTGAATATTTTTGCATCTATGTTCATAAGTGAAATTAATCTGTAATTCTTTCTTTGTTGAGTCTTCATGTGATTTGGGTGTAAGTGTAACTGGCCTCATAACATGAGTTGAGCAATGTTCTTCTGTTTCTATTTTGTGGAATAATTTGAGGAATATTGGCACTAATTCTTCTTTGAAAGTCTAATAGAATTCTGTACTAAAACCATCTGGCCCTGACTTATTTTGTTGTTGGGAGACTTAATTACTGCTTTTACTTCACTATGGGTTATAGGTTTATTTAAATTGCTTAGTTGATCTTGATTTAGCTTTGGTAAGTGGTACATATTGAGAAAATTATCCATTTCTTTTAGATTTTTCCAATTTGCTGTAATACAGGTTTTTATGTCCTTATTCTCTGGATTTCTTCTGTGTCTGTTGTTATTTCTCATTTTGTTAATTTGGATATTCCCTTTTTACCTTTTAGTTAATTCAGGTAGGGGTTTATATAGCTTGCTGATTTTCTCAAACAACTGATTCTTTGTTTCATTAATTTTTTTGTATTATCTCCTTGTTTATATTTTATTGATTTCAATCATCAGTTTGATTATTTCTTTAAAGGATTTATTAATTTACTCTTAAAAACCTCAATCATCTTTATCCCAGCAGTTTTAAGATCTTTTTCTTGTGCTTCAGCTATGTTAAAATATTCAGGACCTGCTGTGGTAGGACAGCTGGGCTCTAGTGGAGACAGTTGGCTCTGACTGTTATTGGTTGTGCTCCTATGCTGGCATTTAGGCATCTGGCACTGGAGTGATTATAGTTCTAGGTGCTGATTTCTGGTTTTTGTCTTTGTTGAGGGGGTGTTTTGTTCATTGGTTTCTGTTTTCTCTGTGGATTTTAGGAGAGTGTGATGGCTGTGTGTTGCCTGGTAGGAAATTTTTTGTGGACCTGATAGGTATGGCTACTAGGGGCTCCAGGTAAGATGTGTTTCTTGGTTTTGGAACTGATACTTAGGAATAGGACTATGCCAGGAATCTGAAGGTGTTCTCAGGAGGGAGAAAGCGGAGCATTCAACTAATAGCTGCTTATTTAATTTCCTAGGAATGGGAGTAGACAGTGAGGTCACTGCAGAAGGTCTGCCTAGTTTGTTTTTTAATCTTATCACTATTTCTTTTTATACATGTGCACACACATGTGTTCTCTTTTTCTCTCTTTCTTGTTTTATTATCTGTCTTGAGCAGAAAACACTAAGAATCAGAAAATTACTTGCTTTCATTTATTTAAAACTAGTTATATAAATACACAATATATCTAATTATTTCATGCCTTCAATGTTGTATTTCTTTAGTTTTATTTTGATTGGGAGATGTACCACATCCCTTGTCTGACTTTCTTCCTGTCCCCCTCCATCCCATTTCTTTCAACAAAAATTATTAATCGATTAGATCAACTGTTGCTTAGAGGAAAGGATAAGAAGTATTCTGAATTATTCTAATGTTTTCATTGAGTTGCATTTGTTTAATAATCAAAGTCCTTAGAACTTCAATCTAGGATTTTTGTTTGGGGATAATAAAATTCTAAATGCTTTTCAGAGCCGGGTGGCGGTGGTGCACGCCTTTAATCCCAGCACTCAGGAGGCAGAGGTAGGCGGATCTCTGTGAGTTTGAGGACAGCCTGGTCTACAGAGTGAGATCCAGGAAAGGCACCAAAGCTACACAGAGAAACCCTGTCTCAAAACAACAACAACAACAAAAAATGTAAATGCTTTTCTGTTTTTCTAAATTGAGTATGCCTAACAAGGTTAATCAAATTTGGCATCATATCCTCTCTCTCTCTCTCTCTCCCCATTTCTTTGTCTCTCTCCTTCCTTCCTTCCTTTCTTCCTTCCTTCCTTCCTTCCTTTCTTTCTTTCTTTCTTTCTTTCTTTCTTTCTTTCTTTCTTTCTTTCTTTCTTTCTTTCTTTCTGTCTTCCTTCTTTTCTTTCTTTCTCTTTTTTTTCTTCTTTTCTTCCTTTCTCTTCTCTCTTTTCACTCCCCATCTCTTGGAAGTAGAGATCAATTCTTAGAAGGAAATAGGTAGCAACACCATTGCCAATCTTTTCTAGAGCCAATCTGATTTACTGGGTATAGTAGTGACCCCCAGGTTTCTCAACCACAATCTTTTCAATTTCTTTTTTTCTTTGTATTTTTCTTTTATTGAAAATAGATTTTTTTTATAAAATATATTCTGATTATGATTTTCTCCACCCTAACTTTTCTAAGACTCTCACTTTTCCAAACTCCTATCCAAGTATACATTCTTTCTGTCTCTCATAAGAAAACAAACAGGCATCCAAGTAATAATAATAATAATGTTTGCTAATCTTCAGAAGCTAGAGGATCCTGAATATAAGCTTTGAATTGACATACTTCTATTTATCTCTAACAGACTGTAGACAAACCAAATGTTATCAATGTTATAGTTCTGGCTTGACAAGGGCTCTCTGTTAATCATAAATCAAGAAACAGAGAGACAGACACCATATTCACCTAATCTACCCAGGCAGGTCTCCCACTTCCTTTTACATGACCTAACCTTGTTGCTTGGATCCTAATGGCTCCCTATGTTGCTGGATCCTAACAGCTCCCTGTAACATGAATCTTAAAATGTCTTATTAATAAAAAACCAGAGCCAGATATTGGGGTTAAAACTGTGAGATCAGAGAAATAGAACAAGCCAAACTACAAGTTCTTACCGCTAGGAAAGCCTCAGCCCAAGAGAACAAGTATTCCTGAAAGCCTCTGAGTCCTCACCAGGAAGGGATTTTAGCTGGACTACTTAAAAGCCTCTAGTTCCTGGTCTTCACACCTTATATATCTTTCTGCTTCCTGCCATTACTTCCTGGGATTAAAGGCATGTGTCCTTCCCAAGAAAAGACAGATCTCAAGTGCTAGGATTAAAGGTGTGTGCCACCATGCCTGGCTCTATTCCCAGTGTGGCCTTGAACTCACAGAGATCCAGATGGATCTCTACCTCCTGAGTGATAGGATTAAAGGCATGTGTGCCATCACTGTCTGGCCTCTATGTCTAATCTACTGGCTGTTCTGTTCTCTGATTCCCAGGAAAGCTTTATTAGGATGCACAATATATCAACCACATTTCTCCTTTTTTGTCTAAAATAATAAATGAAGGTTATAACTAATATAAGAAAAAATTATATACAATAAGTACAATAAGTATATATAATATATACAGTCAAGAATTACATTAACAATATCCAGTCCATTAACATTTGACACATTCAGACAACAAAAATTTTATTATTTGTCCTATTTTGGTCAGACCAATACAAAAGTTGTATACAATATACAAAAATCCAATCCAATGTAAATTTTTTTTTTTTTTTGAGACAGGGATTCTCTGTGTAGTTTTGGCGCCTGTCCTGGACCTTGCTCTGTAGACCAGGCTGGCCTCAAACTCACAGAGATGCACCTGGCTCTGCCTCCTGAGTGCTGGGATTAAAGGCGTGTGCCACCACCACCGAGCCCCATGTAGAATATTTAAAACAATTTGTTCCTTTTTAAAAGAAGATTCAATAATCTACCTTTTTATCTTATCATATCCATATTCTCTTTTTTCTTTTCAGAGTAGATTCAATAATCTACCCTTTTATCCTATTATTTCTATATCTCTTTTTTCAGAGCAGATTCAATAATCCATCTCTTATCTATATCCTCTTTTTTCTTTCTTTTCTTTTCTTTAAACAAGAACCCTGAGTCTAATCTCCTTTGTTTAGCTTTTTTCTTTTCTTTTTTATTTTATTTTACAATATAATTTAATTCTACATATCAGTCATGGATTCACTTGTTCTCCCCCCTCCCACCCCCCTCACCTTCCCCTCAGCCCACCCCCTATTCCCATCTCTTCCAGGGCAAAGACTCCCCCGAGGATTGAGATCAACCTGGTAGACTCAGTCCAGGCAGGTCCAGTCCCCTCCTCTCAGTCTGAGCCAAGAGTCCCTGCATAAGCCCCAGGTTTCAAACAGTCAACTCATGCAATGAGCACAGGACCCGGTCCCACTGCCTGGATGCCTCCCAAACAGATCAAGCCAATCAACTGTCTCTATTCAAAGGGCCTGATCCAGTTGGGGGCCCCTCAGCCATTGATTCATAGTTCATGTGTTTCCATTCGTTTGGCTGTTTGTCCCTGTGCTTTATCCAACCTTGGTCTCAACAATTCTTGCTCATATAAACCCTCCTCATTCTCGCTAATTGGACTCCCAGAGATCCACCCGGGGCCTAGTCATGGATCTCTGCATCCAGATCCCTCAGTAGTTGGATGAGGTTTCTAGCACGACAATTAGGGTGTTTGGCCATCCCATCACCAGAGTAGGTCAGTTCGGGCTGTTTCTCGACCATTGCCAGCAGTCTATTGTAGGGGTATCTTTGTGGATTTCTGTGGGCCTCTCTAGTACTTTGCTTCTTCCTATTCTCATGTGGTCTTCATTTACCATGGTCTCCTATTCCTTGTTCTCCCTCTCTGTTGTTGATCCAGCTGGGATCTCCCACTCCCCCAAGCTCTCTTTCCCTCGACCCTCGCCCTTCACTACCCCCACTCATGTCCAGGCTGTTCATGTAGATCTCATTCCATTTCTCTGTCATTGGGCAATCCCCGTGTCTTTCTTGGGGTCCTGTTTTCCAGGTAGCCTGCCTGGTGATGTGAGTAGCAGTCCAGTCATCCTTGTTCCACATCTAGTATCCTGCTATGAGTAAGTACATACCATGTTTGTCTTTCTGAGTCTGGGTTACCTCACTCAGGATGATTTTTTCTAGATCCATCCATTTGTCTGCAAACCTCATGATGTCATTGTTTTTCTCTGCTGAGTAGTATTCCATTGTGTATATGTACCACATTTTGTTTATCCATTCTTCAGTTGAAGGGCATCTAGGTTGTTCCCATGTTCTGGCTATTACAAACAATGCTGATATGAACATAGCTGAACAAGTGCTCTTGTGGTGTGGTCGAGCATTCCTTGGGTATATGCCCAAGAGTGGTATAGCTGGATCTTGGGGGAGACGGATTCCCAATTTTCTAAGAAAGCGCCATATTGATTTCCAAAGTGGTTGTACAAGCTTGCATTCCCACCAGCAGTGGAGGAGAGTTCCCCTAGCTCCACATCCTCTCCAGCATAAGGTGTCTTCAGTGTTTTTGATCTTAGCCATTCTGATAGGCGTAAGGTGGTATCTCAGAGTTATTTTGATTTGTATTTCCCTGATAATTAGGGATGTTGAGCAATTCCTTAAATGTCTTTCAGCCATTTGAGTTTCCTCTGTTGAGAATTCTCTGTTTAGTTCTATAGCCCATTTCTTAATTGGACTGTTGGGCATTTTGATGTCTAATTTCTTGAGTTCCTTATATATTCTCTATATCAGTCCTCTGTCAGATGTGGGGTTGGTGAAGACCTTTTCCCATTCTGTAGGCTGTCACTTTGCCTTGTTGACCGTATCCTTTGCTCTACAAAAGCTTCTCAGTTTCAAGAGGTCCCATTGATTGATTGTTTCTCTCAGTGTCTGAGCTACTGGTGTTATATTTAGGAAGTGATCTCCTATGCCAACGCGTTCAAGACTACTTCCTACTTTCTCTTCTAGCAGGTTCAGAGTAGCTGGATTTATGTTGAGGTCTTTGATCCACTTGGACTTAAGTTTTGTGCACAGTGATAGATATGGATCTATTTGCAGCCTTCTACACGTAGATATCCAGTTATGCCAGCACCATTTGTTGAAGATGCTTTCTTTTTTCCATTGTGCACTTTTGGCTTCTTTGTGAAAAATTGTATGTTCATAGGTGTGCAGATTAACGTCAGGGTCTTCAATTCGATTCCATTGGCCCACATGTTGGTTTTTAGGCCAGTACCAAGCTGTTTTTATTACGGTAGCTCTGTAGTAGAGCTTGAAGTCAGGGATCATGATGCCTCCAGAGGTTGTGTTATTGTACAGGATTCTTTTGGCTATCCTGGGTTTTTTTGTTTTTCCATATGAAGTTGAGTATTATTCTTTCCAGGTCTGTGAAGAATTGTGTTGGTATTTTGATGGGGATTGCATTGAATCTGTAGATTGCTTTTGGTAAAATTGCCATTTTTACTTTGTTAGTCCTGCCTATCCATAAGCATGGGAGATCTTTCCATTTTCTGACATTTTCTTCAATTTCTTTTTTCAAGGACTTAAAGTTCTTGTCATATAGGTCCTTCACTTGCTTGGTTAGTGTTACCACAAGGTATTTTATATCATTTGTGGCTATTGTAAAGGGTGATGTATCTCTGATTTCCTTCTCAGCCTGTTTGTCCATTGTATATAGGAGGGCTACTGATTTTTTTTTGAGTTGATCTTGTATCCTGCTATGTTGCTGAAGGTGTTTATAAGCTATATCAGTTCCTTGGTTGAATCTTTGGGGTCACTCAAGTATACTATCATGTCATCTGCAAACAGGGAGAGCTTGACTTCTTTCCAATTTGTATCCCCTTAATCTCCTTATGTTGTCTTATTGCTCTGGCTAGAACTTCAAGTACTATATTGAATAAGTATGGGGAGAGCGGACAGCCTTGCCTTGTTCCTGATTTTAGTGGAATTGCTTTGAGTTTCTCTCCATTTACTTTGATGTTGGCTGTTGGCTTGCTGTAAATTACCTTTATTATGTTTAGGTATGTTCCCTGTATTCCTGATCTCTCCAAGACCTTTATCACGAAGGGATGTTGGATTTTGTCAAATGCCTTTTCTGCATCTATTGAGATGATCATGTGGTTTTTTTCTTTGAGTTTGTTTATATAGTGTATTACATTGACAGACTTTCATATGTTGAACCACCCTTGCATCCCTGGGATGAAGCCTACTTGATCATGGTGGATAATTGTTTTGATGTGTTCTTGGAATCTGTTTGCCAGTATTTTATTGAGTATTTTTGCATCAATGTTTAAGAGGGAGATCGGTCTGTAGTTCTCTTTCTTTGTTGTATCCTTGTTTGGTTTAGGAATCAGGGTAATTGTAGCCTCATAGAAGGAGTTTGGCAATGTTCCTTCTGTTTCTATTGTGTGGAACAATTTAGAGAGTATTGGTATTAACTCTTCTTTGAAGATCTGGTAGAATTCTGCACTGAAACCATCTGGTTCTGGGCATTTTTTGGTTGGGAGACTTTTAATGACTGTTTCTATTTCCTTAGGAGTTATTGGACTATTTAAATAGTTTATCTGGTCTTGATTTAACTTAGGTATGTGGTACCTATCCAGAAAATCATCCATTTTTTTAGATTTTCCAGTTTTGTGGAGTAGAGGTTTTTGAAGTATGACCTGATGATTCTATGGATTTTCTCAGTGTCTGTTGTTATGTCCCCCTTTTCATTTCTGATTTTGTTAATTTGGATGCTCTCTCTCTGTCTTTTGGTTAGTTTGGATAAGGGCTTGTCTATCTTGTTGATTTTCTCAAAGAACCAACTCTTTGTTTCATTAATTTTTTGTATTGTTCTCTTTGTTTCAATTTTATTGATTTCAGCTCTCACTTTGATAATTTCCTGGCATCTATTCTTCCTGGGAGACTTTGCTTCTTCTTGTTCTAGAGCTTTCAGGTGTGCTGTTAAGTCATTAGTGTGTGATTTTCCCAACTTCTTTATGTGGGTATTTAGTGCTATGAATTTCCCTCTTAGTACTGCTTTCATAGTGTCCCATAGGTTTGGGTATGTGGTGTCTTCATTTTCATTGATGTCTAGGAAGTCTTTAATTTCTTTCTTTATTTCTTCCTTAACCCATTGGTGATTCAGTTGAGCATTATTCAGTTTCCATGAGATTGTAGGTTTTCTGTAGTTTTTGTTGTTGTTGAAATCTAACTTTAAACCATGGTGGTCTGATAGAACACAGGAGGTTATTCTAATTGTTTTGTATCTGTTGCTTTGTGGCCAAGTATGTGGTCAATTTTAGAGAAGGTTCCATGGGGTGCTGAGAAGAAGGTATATTCTTTTTTGTTAGGATGGAATTTTCCGTAGATATCGATTAAGTCCATTTGACTCACGATATCAGTTAAATCCTGTATTTCTCTGTTAAGTTTCGATTTGGGAGATCTGTCCAGTGGTGAAAGTGGGGTGTTGAAGTCTGCCACTATTAATGTGTAGGGTTTTATATGTGGTTTAAGCTTTAGTAATGTTTCTTTTACATATGTGGGTGCCCTTGTGTTTGGGGCATAAATGTTCAGAATTGAAACTTCATCTTGGTGGATCTTTCCTGTGATGAGTATGTAATGCCCTTCTTGATCTCTTTTGATTGATTTTAGTTTGAAGTCTATTTTGCTGGATATCAGGATGGCTACACCTGCTTGTTTCTTAAGACCATTTGATTGGAAAGTCTTTTCCCAGCCTTTTATTCTTAGGTAGTGTCTACCTTTGAATTTGAGATGTGTTTCTTGTATGCAGCAGAAAGATGGGTCCTGCTTTTGTATCCATTCTGCAAGCCTGTGTATTTTTATAGGTGAAGTAAGTCCATTGATATTAGGGAATATTAATAACCAGTGATTGTTCATTCCTGTTATTTTTTGGTGGTAGTGTGTGTGTACTTCTCTTCTTTAGGGTTTACTGCTGTGGCTTTATCTATTGCCCGTGTTTTCAAGGGTGTATCTGACTTCCTTGGGTTGGAATTTTCCTTCTAGTGCTTTCTGTAGGGCTGGGTTTGTGGATAAGTATTGTTTAAATCTGGCTTTGTCTTGGAATGTCTTGTTCACTCTATCTATGATGATTGAAAGTTTTGCTGGGTATATTAGTCTAGGCTGTGATCCATGGTCTCTTAGTATCTGCATTACATCTGTCCGTGTCCTTCTGGCTTTCAAAGTCTCCATTGAGAAATCAGGTGTTATTCTGATGGGTTTGCCTTTATAAGTCACTTGGCCTTTTTCCTTTGCTGCTCTTAATATTCTTTCTTTATTCTGTTCGTTTAGTTGTTTAATTATTATGTGGCGAGGGGACTTTTTTGGGGGACCTAGTCTGTTTGGTGTTCTCTAGGCTTCTTGTATCTTCATAGGCATTTCCTTCTTTAAGTTGGGAAAGTTTTCTTCTATGATCTTGTTGAATATATTTTCTGTGCCTTTGAGTTGGTATTCTTCTCCTTCTTCTATCGCTATTATTCATAGGTTTTGTCTTTTCATGGTGTCCCAAATTTCTTGGACATTTTGGGTCATGACTTTGTTGGCTTTAGTGTTTTCTTTGACTGATGAATCTATTTCTTCTACCGTATCTTCAATGCCAGAGATTCTCTCTTCCATCTCTTGCATTCTGTTGGTTATACTTGCATCTGAAGTTCCCGTTTGTTTACTCAGATTTTCTATTTCAAGCATTCTCTCTGTTTGTGTCTTCTTCATTTTTTCTATTTCCCTTTTCTGGTCTTGGACTGTTTCCTTCATCTGTTTCATTGCCTTTTCATGATTTTCTTTTAGGGCTTTATTGTTTTCTTCTACTTTATTTGTCCTTTCCTCTAGTTTTTCATTGCATTCTTCAAATTTTTTGTCTGCCTTTTCCTCTATATAAGCCTCTACCTTCTTCATGATGTTTTTCATAAGGCTATTTTCTTCTGCTTCTTTCAATTTTTGATGTTCAGGTCTAGATGTTGGAGGAGGGCTAGGTTCTGGTGATGCTGTATTGCTCTTCATTTTGTTGTCTGTACTTCTGCCTTGACGTCTGCCCATCTCTTTTTGGTTCATTCTTGGTCTTATCAGCGCACTTGGTCCAGAAAGAGCTGACAGATTCAGGAAGTCTTTCTCTCTTGTCCAGATGGGAAGTCGGAGGCAGGATGCGAGCTCTTGTCCAAACGGAAAGTCTGGGGCAGGATGGGAGCTCTTGTCCACATGGGAAGTCTGGGGCAGAATGGGTGCTGGGGGCTGGTCTCTAAGTCTCAGGAAGTTGCTGGGGTCTCAAGCAATGATGGGTGTTGGGGCAGGGTTTCAAGATTGCAGGGTCTGCCAGGGGTCTTGGAGAAGGGGAGCCTTCCCAGTAGGGGTGGGGTAGAAGGGATCCTGCCTGGTGGCCAGATCCTCGGGCCAAGTTGGGCAGGTTTTCTCCGGAGTGGCTGGTGCCCGGGGATGGGATCTAGGCTGAGCCCAGACACTCACCTCTTGTCCAGAAGGGAAGTCTGGAGCAAGATGGGAGCTGGAGGCCGGTCTCTAGGTCTCAGGAAGTGGCTGGGGTATCAGGCGATGATGGGCATGGGGGCAGGGCGTGGAGATTGCAGGGTCTGCTGGGGGTCTTGGAGAAGGGGAGCCTTCCCAGTAGGGGTAGAAGGGAACCTGCCCGGTGGCCAGAACCTGGAGCCAAGTTGGGCAGGTCTTTCCCGGAGTGCCTGGTGCCCAGGGATAGGATCTAGGCTGAGCCCAGGCACTCACCTCTTGTCTAGACGGGAAGTGTGGGGCAGGATGGGAGCTGGGGGCCGGTCTCTAAGTCTCAGGAAGTGGCTGGGGTCTCGGGCAATGATGGGCATAGGGGCAGGGCTTGGAGATTGCAGGGTCTGCTGGGGGTCTTGGAGAAGGGGAGCATCTTGTCCAGAAGGGAAGTCCAGTGCAGGATCAGCTTTTTTTCTTGACCATTAATAATTAACAACTTGTAACCAATCATCCTAAACAATGGCAATTATCCATAACCCATTGAAAGACCAAAAACCACCCACTCCACCTTTTGGGAATGTGGGTATCATTTTCTTAAAATTACTTCCTGTTGTCTGAGGGCAAAGCCATCTTTAGGAAATCCTGAAAAGAAAATTTTTGAGTTAATTGTCAAGTCCTGGGAGAGTTAGCTGTATCATTTGTCCAGTTACTGCATAATGGAAAAGTGCAGGGCTTGTCTCAAGTCCTTGCTCCAGTAGTCTGTGAGGCTGGATAATCTCAGCTAACCATTTTGAAACTGTCCTGAGAAGTTTGTAGTCCAAAGCTGATATTTGGGTGATGTTAATCAGCTTAATGGCTTTATCATATTCTATGTGGAATCATCGTTGTGGGATCTCATCATCTTTTTGGAGATTTCAAAGTTGCTCTTAGGCATGTTGATGGTTCTCTGCAGAAACTTTTTTTTGGGGGTGGTGGTGAAAACTGAGAGATCAGAGGAATAGAAAGAGCTATAGCCAACCTCACCTTATCAACTCCTCAGCCTCCAGAGTGTGAATTCCTGTTTCCTCAGACTGAAAACCTCTGAGTCCTCACCTGGAAGAGATTTTAGCTAAACTGCTTAAAAGCCTCTAGTTCCTGGTCCTCACACCTTATATACCTTTCTGCTTCCTGCCATTACATCCTGGGATTAAAAGCATGTGTCATTCCCAAGCAAAGACATGAGATCCCAAGTGCTGGGATTAAAGGTGTGTGCCACCATGCCTGGCTCTGTTCCCAGTGTGTTCTTGAACTTACAGAGATCCAGACAGATCTCAGCCTCCCTGATGGCACTCTGTAGCAGACACTGGTAAAGTATGGTGAGAATAAACCAACACAATACAAACTGACTCAATATCTTAAAGTAATATGCCAGAGCTGGTATCTCAGCATGACAAAGCACTATATTAATTTGATGTCAATGAGGTGTTTGAGAGACATAAGCCATTCTGGATTCTATCTCTGAAACTCTTTTTTGAAGAGCATCCATCCCCAGGGTGTCACCCTGGGTGGAGAGAGTTAGGCAGTAGCCTTTTGAATTTCAGAAAGCCAGGCATGCATAACCTCCTGTGGTGGACTATGAGTTGGATGTATAAGAGCCATTAACACCTGTAGAGTAGCTTTAGTGGCTGCCTGTTTGTTGCTTGGATCCTAATGGCTCCCTTGGGGAGGGGGTGAGAAGGTATGGCGTCAATGGCTCAGAAACTGGGAATTGGTTGAAAACAAATAATAAATTTATTTATTTAATAACAGGGTAGGCCTTATATACCCTCCTCCTAGTGCCAAGTCTGTGTGGTCATCCCTCATTGGCTAGGGATCATCAGGAACTCTGACATCAACTAGGAACTCTGACAGCTTCTGTTGCTAGGCCCTCAGGCAGACTCCAGGTTGGCTCTTAAGGAGTGCATTATGTGCATGCCTTGGCTACTGGTCTGAGCCAATTTCCTCAACCCTATGGTCCTGTCCTACTACATATCCACCCTTTTATTTTATTACATGGCACTCAGTGGGAGTCAGAGTTCTTTGCTCTGGTCTTGTTGACCCCACCTCAGGTTGGGCTCAGCAACTGGTCTGTGCTTGTCTTAGGTTGGCTTGCCAAAGAAGCTCTTACTCATCATTGATTATCAGCCCTCAAAGAGCATCCATCCCTGGGGAGTCACCCCGGGTGAGGAGTGTCAGGCAGTAGCCTTTTGAATTTCAGAAAGCCAGGCATGCAAAACCTCCTGTGGAGGGCTATGAGTTGGATGTGTAAGAGCCATTAACACCTATAGAACCATCTTAGTGGCCACCTGCTGCTGTTGGATGTACTATAGGAGACACTTAAAAAGGAGAAAAATCAAAAGCACCACCCCGCCAATCAAAACATAAGTAAAACCCAGGAGGGATTGAGCAGTCTCTTTATATCATACCAAATCTTAAAAAAAAAAAAAAAAAATAGGGTCAAAAGCCATAGCCTGTGCTCTTGCCTGATTTAATTGGAAATTTTCATGTGTTAGCTGTAATGGGTAATACAGAAACTTAGCTGACCATGGGCCCTTAATATATTTAGCTAGCTCCGAGCCTGCTAAACTAACATTCCTCATCTCAAAAGGCATCACACAAAATGAGGAAAAGCAAGGCTCCACAAATCTCCATTGCCTTTAGAGGGGCAATGAGAGCAAGAAAGGGGAGTATACACATTACCCATCCTGGGCTATTTCCTCCTTGGTGGAAGCAGGATGATCTGTGGCCAAGTGTACATCTCTTGCTGGGACCCATATTGGCATAGTGGCACTCTGAGGAAAAACACAAGTATATCCTCTCCCATGGGTTAGCGGGGGGGATAGTGTCTGCCATTGGAGGGAGATAGGATCTCTTCATCTCACCAAGGGCAAAGGCATGTTCCTTGGCAGAGATACCCAGTGCTTATAGGCCAGGCTGAGTTCCTTGTCATCAAAACTGAGCAAGTTCATATGGAAAAGGACCTCTGTTAAGGCCAGATGAGGATATCTCTTAGCCTCTGGTGAGATAGTCCTTGTCAATAGCTCCTTAAGAGCTCTGTTGGTCCTCTCAACAATGGCTTGTCCCTGTGGATTGTAGGGGATGCCAGTGGTATGGGACATTTTCCAGTACCCCAGAAAGTCATTAAATTGTTGAGAGGCATAAGCAGGGCCATTGTCAATCTTAAGTGCCCAAGGTACCCCCATAACTACCATGGCTGACTTAAGAGCCTTGATAGCATTGATGACCTTCTCCCCAGAAAGGGCAAGGGCATAAACAAAGGAGGAACAGGTATCTATTATCATATGAACATATTTAAGATTGCCAAAGGGAGAATGATGTGTGACATCCATCTGCCAGATGGCGTTAGGCAACAAGCCTTGGGGATTAACCCCTGCACATTGAAGCGGTCCTAAGGGGGCAAGAGGAACACAAGTGGCACATGCCCGGGACAAATGTTTACATTGAGAAAACAGTAATTCTGGAAGAAGTCTATGTAAATTCTGTGGAGATAGATGAAATTTCTGGTGAAGAGCCTTGGCATGCTCTAGGAGATCCATCCTGGCTGTTAATGTGATGGTGTCTGTGACCTCATTTCTTCAAGCCAATATTCTGGGTAATGTGGAATGAGATTTAATTATGTGATAGGTACCAAGGCTCAGTCCTCTAATTTAGGACCTCTTGTATGAGCAACATGATGCTGGTAATGGGAGTCAGTGAGTCTTTGACTCAAGAAAAGGCCAGCACACAAACTGCCTGTACAGAGTATTGGCTGTCAGGAAAAATATTAGTGGGCTCGATCTGGCACTCTACTAGAACTTTGAAGAGGGCTAATAGTTCCACCCAATTTAACAGAATCAGGGTTAGGGATAACATGTGTAACATCTTTGGAGCCAGGATTCTGGATAAGAACACTGTATCTGTTTTTACTGGAATCTGAAAAGGCCAGAGTGGCATGAGGGATGGGAGTGGAGGAGGGGGCTACATGGGACTGTATCTGTGTTGGAAGTGGGTGGAGTTCTGCTAAGATCTTATTTTTTGGCAAATGATTGTCAATAGTTCCTGTGCATCCTGCAACCATTTCCTGGAATGAGATAGAATCTGTCTAAAGGAACTGGGTATTCTTTAAAGAAAAGGGGAAGATAACCTTATCTGGCTCTTGTCCATATGTTCTCTGTGCCAGCATCCATGCCTTAAGGCTGAGTTGGAAGGACTGGTCAAATTTAGAGGTGACCTTGTGCAGGTCAGAATGTGCTTGATGTATCCATAGAAGGGGCCCAGATTGCCATAACACTTTCAAAAATCCCCTGGGTGTCCAGAGGACCATTGCCAATAGAGGTCTTTGGAGATCATGGTGTTGCAGGCTGGAGGTAGCTAGAATGGCCCAAACTTTTGTAGCAACTCTTTAGATTCTTGAGTAAGCCTAACCTTAGTGGAAGAACAGGTAAGGCCCTCCAACAATGAAAATAGGTGTCTCATCTCTTGGTCAGGGATGAGTAGGAAAGGTTTAAGCCAATTAACTGTGCCACACAATTGTTGTAATTCTGATAGTGAGTACAATTTTTTTATTTCCAATTTAAAGGAAAGGGGGTGGACCTGCCTAGCAAAAGAAAATCCTAAAAAGGCAAAAGGGGGTACCATTTGAACCTTATCTGGAACCACCATCAGATGTAACAATGCAAGATCTTCTAACACTCCCTTGGCAGTCTTTTGCAGGTAGGCTGCATCTGGGTGTGCTGAGAGGAGATCATCCATATAATGGATAAAAAGAACATCCCTGGGGAGATTGACTAAAGCTTGAGAAACATATAACTGGCAAATAGTTGGGACTATTTTTCATTCCTTGGGATAAAACAGTCCATTGATACCTCTTAGCTGGTTTATGCATGTTAGGTTCCCACACAGAAAAGGCAAAATGATCTCAATCCTGTGTTACCAGGGGAACTTGAAAAAAGCAATCCTTAATATCTAAAACAAATATATAATAAGATGGAGGAATTGCACTAGTGTTGGGGAGGCCTGGCTGTGTAGACCCCATCTTTTCCATTAGACCATTAACTACAGGAAGATCCTGCAGGAGGTGGTAGTGTCCTGATTTCTTGGGGATAACAAATATGGGGGTATTATGTTTACTTGTGGATGGTTCAATGTGCCCCATCTTTAACTGTTCTGCAACTAATTCCTTTAGGATTGACAGTTTGGGTTCAATTATAGGCCACTGTTCTACACATACTTCTTAATCTGAGAGCCTATCAATGGAGTGGGGCTAGGAGGCTCGATGGCAGTGGCTCTCATGGAGACAGTGGCCCTTAGAATTGGGGGTGCAGATCTTGTGCAGGGTTGTAGACCACAAGACTCACCTTTTCATGGACCTTGATGTCATCAAAAAAGGCCCTGTCATCTGTAGTTAGGACAACACCCATATCCTCCAAAATATCTCTGCCCCATAGATTCAGTGGAAATGACAGGGTGAATGACTCCCCAATTGCCATCAAGAACCTTCCAATGGACCAGATGAGTGGTCATCTTAGATTCTTGTTGGCCTCCCACACCACTGATGGGGGTGTGGGGTTTTAACTTCCAATGAGGGAAGCGAAGCACCTCAGTATTGGTTAAAATACTGCATCTGCACCCATGTCAACCAAACCTTTGACAGCTTGTCCATCAAGATAGATGGTTAGCATTGGAGAATGTGGAAAAAAGGGCATTGTCCAATAGATTTTTGGATTACCAAAGCCTTCTCTTATTGGCAGGGCTGAGGAGCACCCCACCTGGAGTTTAAAGGGGCTGGTAATTCAGCACGCTGTGATCTGCAATCCTTTGTCCAATAAAATCCTTTTTTTTTTTTTTTTTTTTTTGCATCTGGAGCTTGGGGTCCTTGATTTTGTCTGGGGGCAATCCCACTGCAAATGGCCTGGTTTGCCACATCCCCATCAAGTACTATCTACCTGGGGACCCTTTGGGGTGTCATTAGCATGCTTCCTGTCAGTGAGGAGAGTATCAACGGGGGCAGTAAGAGTGGCAATGGGACCAGTGCTAGGGTCAAGATCTTTGGTGGCCTGCACCCATTTGTGTATGTCCTCATTACACATGACTGCAAATGCATTATGGGTTTGGACATTGAACCCCTCCCAAGTCAGTTGTTTAATCAGCATATCTTTAGTGAGGCCTGCATCCACTCTGCGCTCTACTGCTTCATTGACACAGGCCAGGAAGTCAGTGAAGAGCTCGCTGGGCTGCTGGATAAGATTGTGAAAGTAAGCTGAGGCGTCTTGGAGCTACAGGCTCTGAGGGCCTTGAGGGCCAGGTCCGTGGCCTGTGAAAAATAGGCATTCAAGCTAATCTGTGCCTGGTACACAGGATGGGCATATTCCCCATGCCCTGTGAGCATATCATAGGTCACCTGGACATTAATTAAGATGTTTGTCTGGGCCTGGGATTCTGCCTGATCTTCATAGGCTGATTTCTACCTAAGAAAGATTGCAGGATCTAACAGTTTTAAGCAAATGGTACCAATCAAAATAAGTTTGTAAACACATGGACTATTGAGTAAGGACTTGTTGAAAGTAGGGGGAATCTGGGCCTGACTCATTGGCTGCCTTTCTGATGAGGGAGAGATCAGCTATGGGTGCGGGAATACAGGGCTGGTCTTTGGCGTTTGGGCCCATATTGACTGGGAAGGCTTTGATGGGCCTATGGACTGACAGTGGTGCAGGCTGTGAGGGTTGTAAGACATCTGGCACCATGGAAGAGTAGCCACCTCCTGAGGTAGGCTGGTATTGGGGTAGATTGCACCAAGAATACTGTGGTGGAGGGGTAGCTGCCAGCGGTGGTGGTGAAGAGGTGATAGCAGCACATGACTTAATGACAGCTGCCTTCTCTTTGACAGATTTGGAGGGATCCAAACTGACAGCTTAACTTTCCTTGTCAGATTGGGGGGGGCATATTGAAAGCTATGTTTACCTTGCCAGATTTCGGGGGGGGGCAAACTGACAGATATCTCAGCATCCAAACTGACAGATTTCCCAGGGCCCAAACTGACAGTTACATTCTCCTTGACAGATCTTGTGGGACCTAAACTGACAGATTTCTCAGGGCCCAAACTGTCTGTCTCCTCCTCATCGGATATTGTAGAGATATCTGACAGGGAAGTGGTGAGGATGTTGTAAAGATTACCCATCTTTTCAATGGGGTGAAAATTTGTATCAGACCCTTACGTCTTGTGCTTATGGGGGCCTTTTGTGGTTTTTTAATACACAATCATATGTTCACACAGTGGACAAGGGACAGCAATTGGGAGCTGAGCCTTGGTTTCACCTCCTGGGGGATCAATCCCTATGTGGAGGTGCCGGGCAGACCGAAACAAAAAAAAAATGTGTCTTCCTAACAGAACAGGCAGACAAACATGACAGACAACACAAAAGAAGGAAAGAAGTGGGGGTCCCAATGCTTACCTGACAAAGGGACCAAAAGAACACAGCACTGAGGGGCTTTCTTACTGAAACACACCATCTTGGGGGTGCTGTCAAGCATGGTGAGTGAAGAGAGGGAGACCAGAACCTGTGCTGGGAGAAACAAAGTAACAGAAGCTCCATGTTCAAGTGCCAGATGTTGCTTGGATCCTAATGGCTCCCTTGGGGAAGGAGGTGTGAAGGTATGGCGTCAACGACACAGACACTGGGGATCTGTTGAAAGCAAATAAAGAACTCATTTATTTAATAACAGGGTAGGTCTTATATACCTGCCTCCCAGCACCCAGTCTGTGTGGTCGTTCCTCATTGGCTGGGTACAATCAGGAACTCTGACAGCAATTGTTGCTAGGCTCTCAGGCAGACTCCAAGTTGGCTCTTTTTTTTTTTTTAAAATAATTTATTTATTTTAATTTTACATGCATTGGTGTTTTGCTTGCATGTGTGTCTGTGTGTCTGTGTGAGGCTGTCAAATCTTGGAGTTACAGACAGTTGTAAGCTGCCATGTGGGTGCTGGAGTTGAACCTGGGTCCTCCGGAAGAGCAGTCACTGCTCTTAACCACTGAGCCATCTCTCCAGTCCCTCCAGGTTTGCTCTTAAGGTTTGCAGTATGTTATGTGCATGCCTTGGCTACTGGTCTGAGCCAATTTCCTCGACCCTGTGGGCCTGTCCTACTATACTTATTGTTGCCAGATGTGCTGTGGAGACACTTAAAAAGGAGAAAGATTAAAAGCACCACCCCACCAATGAAAACATAAGTGAAAATCCAGGAGGGATCAAAGAGAACTTCATTCTCCTTGACAGATTTTGCTGGACCCAAAATGTCTGTCTCCTCATCATTGGATTTCCTATACATATCTGATATGGAAGGGGTGGGAGTGATGAAAAGCTTACCCATCTTTTAGAGGGAAACAGCAATCAAACAACAGTTAGAGAGATGATAGTCAACAGGGGTGGAAATTTGTATCAGACCGTTATGTCTTGTGCTTCATAGGGGACTTCCATGGTCTTTTAGCACAGCTCTATGCGCACATGGTGTCTCTGGACAAGAGATGGCATTTGGGAGTGGAGCCTTGCTTCCACCTCCTGGGGGGTCAATCCTTATGTGGAGATGCTGGGCAAACTGAAACAGAAAAAAAAAGTGCCTTCCTAATGGGCTGGGAAGACAAACATGACAGACAACACAAAAGAAGGAAAGAAGTGGGGGTCCCAATGCTTACCCGCTGAAGGGACTGAACCGAAACACACCATCTTGTGGACACTGCCAAGCACTGTGAGTGAAGGGAGGGAGATGGTCAGAACCTGTGCTGGGAAAGAGAAAGCAACAGAAACCCCATATTCAGATGCCAGATGTTGCTTGGATCCTAAGGGCCCCCAATATTGCTGGATCCTAATGGCTCCCTCGGGGGAGGAGGTGAGAAGGTGCAGCATCAACAACACAGATTGAGAGTCAGTTGAAGGCAAACAGCAAACTTGTTTATTCAATATTGTGGAAGGTCTTATATACCTTCATCCCAGCACCCAAGCTGTGTCTCAATCTGGTAGCATTGATGGGTCATCCCTCATTGGCTGGGCATGATCAGAAACTTTAACAGTACCTGTTTCTAGGCCCTCAGGCAGACTCAGCATGAATGATTAGGAACTCTAAAAGCACCCTCAGGCAGAATCCAGGTTGACTCCTAAGGAAGTATGTAATATACATGCCTTGGCAACTAGTTTGAGCCAATTTTGTCAACCCTATGAGCCTATCCTACTACATAACCCATTGAGTCTCCTTAATCTCCCATTCATACCTTCCCCAAACCCACCTGATCTAGCCCAGGTACCACATTCAGAGTCCTGGCTGAGTTTGGATCCCCCTGACTGTATCCCAACATATCTCCAGGTTTCTGGCAGAACCTTTGCCCCTCTCATGCCACATCCAATCTTTCAGATCTACCCCACACTCCAGGTTGACACCAGGAGGCACAGCCCAGTCCCCTCTGGTCATCTGACTTTATTCAACCCAAGCAATTTATAACCTTCAGGCCCAACCCACCTACATGTTCTCTTATGTTCCCTAATCTGATTTGCCCACATTACACTTAGAACTAGCAAAAGTCTATGTGCCCAAATCTCATTGTAAAAATACAAACAATGTGAAGATCTTCTCTCCCAAACCTATCAGTCAGTCCTGTAGACATGTTTGCCATGGATAATTATTTAGATGAAGCCCAGTATACAGAATGTAAAAGAACAAACATAAGTGTCATCAAAGAATCCAAGGAGTTTAAAGAAGGCACAGGGAAATAGGAATAATTAACTTAAGAAGAATAAGCCCTTGAGTGGTGTACAAGAAAACATAAATGTAAGGCTGATGAAAATGATGAAGACAGTCTAGGACTTGAAAATGGAGTTCAATAAGGAGAGAAAAACATTGAAGAGTACTCAAGTTGAAATAAAGAGGAAGTTGAAAAACCCAATAATTCAACTATAAAACTTGAAGAAAAGCCTTATAAATAGAATGAATCAAACAAGATGGAATATCAGGACTTGAACATAAACTAGAGGATTGAGTCCAAGTAAGCAAGGAATATGAAAAAAAATTTATAAACGAAGAAAAGAAACATACAGTAAATGTACACCATAAAAAAACCCAAATCTTTGAATTATAGGGATGGATGAGGGAGAAGAATCCAAGCCAATGTACTAGAACAGATCTTCAACAAGATCATAGAAGAACACTTCCTCAAACTTAGGAAAGACATACCCATATTCTCTCAACAAGAGAGAAACCATACCTGGTATTAGAAACCTAACCATCTATCCAGGACTAGTGATGTCGTGAATCTTGGGAGAGTAGCCTTCTCCAGAGAATAGCACACAAATTGATTTTCCAATACTAAAAGGTCACCCTTGAAAACATATACATACAAGAAACATTATACAGATAGTGTAGGTTGTATTTATGTATTTAAAAATACATAGATACATACATATATTCACAAACACATGTATCTATATAACAACAATTAATGAAAAAAGAGGCCATGAATTTTAAAGAGAACAAGGATGTGATTTATATTTATAAATAAAAGTGGTTCTAGAAGTCAGTCTACTCTATAAGTAATGTTATAAAGGATAATTTAAATTGGCTATCCTAAAATCTTTTAGATGAATGTTTAGAGGACCTACTGGACTCATAGCCAACAAATCAGGTATAATTGGGTCCACTCATTTAGATAACCAGGCTTATATTTTATGATTTTTTTCAAACCATTAGTTGTTTGTTTGTTTGTTTGTTTTTTGAGACAGGGTTTCTCTGTGTGGCTTTGGAGCCTTTCCTGGAACTCACTCTGTAGCCCAGGCTGGCCTTGAACTCACAGAGATCTGCCTGCCTCTGCCTCTTGAGTGCTGGGATTAAAGGCATGTGCCACCTCCACCTGGCTCAAACCATTAGTTTTATAACTAATTTTAGTTGGACAAAATTGGCTTGAGGGATCAACTTCCCTCGACCCTCTAGCTGTGTTCTGCAAATGTGGCCATTGAAATTAGAGATGGTGGGGTGAGAGCTAGAAACTTACCAGTGTGGCAGGCTTTCTTTTGGGCCATCAACTAGCACCCTAGTCATGACACAGAGACTTATTATTAGTTATAAATACTTGGCCTGAGTGTAGGCTCATTTCTTGCTAGCTCTTGTAACTTAACCTGTTTCTCTTCATCTACATTCTCTTGGGGCTTTTTACCTTTCTTTATTTCTGTATGTCTTACTTTCCTGCTGGCTGGCTGGCAGCTGCCTGGCTTCTGGCCTCGGGTGTGTCCCTCTCTTTCTCTCTTGTTCTCTCTACCTTCTCTCAATTTTTTGAGCCTAGATTTTTCTTCCTACTTATTCTCTCTATCCACCAGCCCCACCTTTCCCCTCTCCTGTCTAGCTATTGACCATTTAGCTTTTTATTAGACAAATCAGGTGCCTTAGGCAAGCAAGATGAAACAAATGTAACACATCTTTACATAATTAAACAAGTGTAGCACAAACACATGTAACACATCTTTACATCATTAACAAAAGCAGCAGAAACAAATGTAACATACTTTCACACAGTAAAGTAATATTCTGCAGGATAAACAAATGTAACACATCTTTGCCTAGTTAAAATTACATTCTACAACATTTCCCCCTTTTTGTCTAAATCAAAGAAAGGTTTTACCTTTAACATAGTAAGACTATACACAATAAGAACAGTTATCAAGTAAGAATTACATTTATAATATCCAGTCCTTTTGTATTTGACAAATTCAGAGAAAATACTCCATTATTAATCTTATCTTGGTAAGTTCAAAGTTTTGTACCTAATTTATCTTATGTCATAACTAAGGAAAACTACCACTATAACCATCTAGTTTTCAATTCCATCAAAGACCCCAGAAGGATATAATATTACCTGAGTAAACAGAAAGTGTAGTGCAAGCCAGTTCCAAAACTATAGAAAAGGCAGACATCTGGCTGCTTGTACAGTCACCCAAGGTTCCTCTGCAACATTAGGGCACCCAATCTTCAGCCTACAGGCCTAGAATATCTGGCAGATTTTTTTTTATGCAGCAGGAATTTTAAAGGACTGTCCCACCATCTTCTGACAAGGTTCAGCAGTCACTTTCTTGTGTGTCCTGCATGTCCAGTTTGTATGATATACTGTCAGCAGTTGAGGCAAAGACAGTTCTTGGCCCAAATGATTAGTTTTGCCTCAGTGAAAACAAAATCCATATGGAGATTCTTCAATGTCCATCATTCTTTTATGAAGTAGATTGGTATAGCCAGAAGCAGACATGTCTTACTGTCATTAAAAGCCTATGTTAACAAAACATTTTAAATGCCCATATTCTGTAAGTCTTTGAAGTGTTTGAAGACTACTCATCTATCTAAAACATATCTGTTTAGCCTTGAAAATACACCTAACATGACTACAAGTTTCATTGTTATAGATGACTACCTGGTAACCCACATTACATTTTTAAAATGTAAAATTTAAGTTTAAAACTTAACATTACATTTTTAAAATGAGCTGCACAGGTACAACACCCTAAACAAAGTAGGAATACATACAGTATAACAAAAAATTTGTATCACTATACCAAAATTCAAATATTTGAGGTTAATGGTTGTCTTTTTATCCCTTATTCTTATGTCCACCTTAAATAATAACAAACATTCACAACACACTGAACAAAACCACCCACCCCACCTCTTGGGAATATTGTATTAAATATATAGTTAAAATAACATACCAGCACAGTTTAACCAACACTGGCATACCATCAGTGACTCCTCTTTTAATGGCAGTAGTATTAAGTCTGTAAGTGCTTAATAGTCTTCTCAAGATGGAAGTTTATCAATGATATCTTCCAGGATAGAATTTCTGGATTCAGTCTTAAGCTGGCTTAGAACTTGCTTTGAGGAAATGTTAGCCCAAACTTAGTAATACAACTTTGGCCCATCTTTTCATCTGACATAACTAATGGCATTCACTGTCAATGTCTTTCTGGTTTTTGAAATAGGCCCTCACCATGTAGCCCATGTTTGCCTTGGACTTTGGGCTTTCTTGCCAAGGCCTCTTGAACACATAGACTACAGGAGTGTGCCATGTGTTCTTAATTTTTATAAAATAATTCAAATATATGAGTTTTCAAAATTTGCAGGAAGAATAGAGTTTAATATTTTGTCATTAACTATAATCTTGACCATAACTTGTTGCCCCCTATATTGTCTATTCAAGCAGAGAGAGGGCTTTACCTGTATGAGTTGTTTTTCTCATTGATGTGACCAAGCATCTCTGATACAACTTGAGGCAGCAAAGATCAATTCTGCTGTGGCTTCAGAAGCTGAGTTCAGGGTCATTTGGTCTTGTGTACTTGGACAGGACATGATAGTGGCAGGCACAGTAGGTAGATGACAGATGCTCAGTTTGTGGCTGCCCTAAAAGTATAGAGAAAGCTGAGAATCAGTGACAAATCACATGTCCCTCCTACCCAGTCTCTAGTGGCATTCTTTCTCCATCTTGGCCCCAGCTCCTGAAGTTTCTGCAACCTCCCAGAATAGTGTTGCCAGTTTGGAACCAAGCAATGAAGCATATGCTCTGTAAAGACAGTATCTATCCTTCCCTAGTGTTTTACAAAGATGGTCCATGGTTACCAGTGGGAACACATGGCTAAGGCATTGGTTCCACCCTAGAGTAACAAAATCCATGTGTCTGAAATGGGTAAAGAGTCCTGTGCTCAGGTAGGAAATGCTGCCTCCAGAACTGAGAGTTGCCATCTCCCTGTTCTAACTGACCAGGCTTCACCCAGTACTGTCCCCACTGAACTTTATTGTGAAATAAATTCCTCAGAGACCTTGAGGGAAACTTGTGGAGAGAAAACACTCAATTTTCTGAAGAATACAGGCACTGTGTATCACATTTCTGCTCTTTTCCTTGAGTGTGGATGGGTCATGGTGTGAGAGGCATGTACTGTAACCCCTCACTCCCTTGACCAAGATTCAACTTCCTTCCTTTCTCCTTGGGTCTAAGAAGAAGATTCCCGTTTTCTTCTTATTTTATCTACTAAGTAAAATGCAAGAGTGCTGTGGACTTTACAGAGATAGTTTTCCTTGTCACTCAAGGCATTGTGAAGCATTCAGTGTCACCTGGGATAATGTTTTTTAGGTCTCACAGCTATGGACAGTTGTCACCTCCCCATTAAATAAAATTTGCTTCATCTTATGGATAAAGTAAAATTTGAAGCTGATCAATCCTTTGGCTTTGTTTTGGTAATTAGCAATTCTGTACTAAATCTGTGCCTATTTGTAATAACTTACAACGTAGGCCATCATGACATCTAAGGTGTTTTCCTTGTTTCTACCTCATTACACACCATCACTTCTCCTTTGTGACAATTTTTTAATGTTTGTGGTAAAAATTTTAAATTGTTCTGTATATACCTTTTGGTAGTATATCTCCTAGGAATAAAGATTTAAACTAAATACCAAATAAAAACAATGGTATATAAATATTTAATTTTGTTATTGTGTTATGTATATATACTTAAAAGTAATTGTTGAATGAATTGTTGAAAATATATCATATAATCTTAGCAAAGGACAACAGATAAAACGAACAATTAATAATAAAACTGGGTATAGTTTCACATGTCTGCAATCCCAATATTCAAGAGGCTGAAAAAAATGGATGGAAAGTTTGAAGCCAATATGGGTTACATAGTAGATCATGTTTCAGAAAAATCCCAACAATTTAATAATCATTTTAGTAGTTGACAATAATTGTGAGATACTTATTGTATGTGTGATTTTTATTTAGTCACCACAAGGAATGCATGAGCTCCATAAAACCACAATTTTTAGTTTACAGATGGACATTGAACTATAGTGAGCACACTGATTTCCTCATATCACCAGGATTCTGAGCATGTTTTACACCCCAGCCCCAGTTCACTAACCTGATATTGCACTAACCTGATAGCTATGGAACTAGATGGCTTCTGCTGCCTCAGTTCCAGGAATTAATTTGCCCTGTGCAATTCAGCTCTTAGCTCAGGTCATATTGTTTTCTGAGATCAAGAAAAAATAAATACCAACTCTTGCTTCACATCCTGGATAAATTCAACTGTGCCTGTGGATTCCTGATGGCATTGTTCCCATAGTCCATTCTGACTCAACATTCTTGCATGGATGGACTATTGAACTTTTCCATTCTTTTCTTTTAGGCTGATTTCTGATCTACCCTGTATGATGAAAGTGGGACTCAGCTTCTTTGAATGATTTCCTCACTCACTCTTGGGATGCACGTGTGTGTAGCAGATTTTAGTAGGTTTGGGGAAGTGAAGAATGATATGCAGAATCTGAAGCTAACATCAGCCATTGGACACTCCTGGCCATAAGTGCCTTTCTGCTGTCTTGTCCCAGGAGAGCTCATCCTCTCCAAAATGTGGCAGCCTTGAGACTCAGCCCTTTATCCTTCTTTGACTATGTGGCCACAGAAGTCAGAGAGTTGTGGCGAGGCCCTATGAAAGGTGCTTCATGCTTTTTGAGTATGGAGAATTTCGTTTTTAAGACAGGGTCTTTTTTGTGATTAGGCTGGCTTAGAGCATGCAATTTTCCTGTCTCAGCTTCTCAAGTGCTATGATGACAAGCATAGGTCATCATGTCTGCCCATGTTTGGAGAAATTGAAGGCAAGCAATTTTAAGATTACTAACTCACAGGCTGATTGTTTTGCCAAGAATGTTGTGGCTCAGGAGTTTTTTCAGGTCTTTCTTTCATAATTAATTTAATCCTTCACCATTTCCTAGAAGAAAGGCATATTTACTTCCAATCCACATTTTGCTATAGTATATTACACTGCAATGTAACCTTCTACCAGGGATGATTTGAAGTATTTGTGTGGGCTGAAGAAAGCCATAGGCTCCTTCTTAAGTCAAGTTATTTAGTTATTTACAGTTCTTTCATCTCTCCATCTTTGAAAAACTATAATTTATCTTTATCCTTGAGAATTTTATACATGTATATAATGCAATTTCCTTCTCCTATTTCCCACAAGTCATTCCCAACATGTACCCCTCCAAACTTCTTGTCTTTTTTTATTTATATATTGATTTATTTATTTCAAGTCCCAATCAGTGCTGCCCATATATGCACAGGTTTAGGGCCATGTGCTGGAGTAAAGAGAACTACCAATGGCCACATCCTCAAAAAACAGTGATTCCCCTCTCAAGCAGCTATCAACTGCCAATAGTTCTTCAGTAAAGAATGAGGCCTAGGGAACATCTCCCTCTTCTCTCCCAGAGTCTTTGAATTTTAGCTGGCTCGATCTTCAGGTGTTGTGCAAGTAATCACAGCTGCTATGAGTTCATGAGTGCAGTAGCTGTGTCATGTCCAGAAGACAGCATTTCACAACAGTACCCTCCATCATCTTCCTCTCATATTGTTTCTACCTCCCTTTCCTTAGCATTTCTCCTGACCTGGTGGGGGCAAGGTGCAAGTTGATAAAGCTGTTCCACTTAGGGTAAACACTCAGTCTCTTATTCTCAGTGCTTTGGCCAATTATGTCTCTGCATTAACTGCTGCCCACTGTGATGCATTTGTCTAATTGTTCTTTTTCAATAAAAATTCGGGAGTCAGATATCAGGGTAAGAACCTTAAAGATCAGCAAAGCAGCAGAGCAGCCATCAGTGACCTCCTGACTCTTCTGTTCCTTCCTCCTAAAGGGCCAAGATCCTCTCTAAGCCCTGCCTTATTACTTCTGCAGTCCTGCACGCAGGGTCCAGCACTGGGTAAGACCATTGATAACTTTCCTCCATCAGCAGTCTGTATAGCACCTTCCAGTGTGAAGGCAATACAGACTCCATCTTAGGGTAGGACCACCATCTTAGACCACCTGCTGCACTCAGTTCTAGGAAGGACCTCAGGAATGTACCATGACAACTTGAACAGATACAGAGCAATATGCTCCGGCAGACATTTTGTCTGCAGTTTATGGCCCTTGAAGATATCTAGATAATCCTGCTGAGCAGTTCAGATAATCCTGTTCAATGGGTTGTGATTCCCCACCAAAAGTCTAACCCAATGGTTTCAAATGTGGCTTCAAGCCAAAAGTCTAGACCAATAGTTTCAAAAAAATCACCTTGCCCCATATCCCTTCTACCCAATCCCAAGCATGTAATTCCCAGCTTATGGTTTTTTTCCTATGAAAACTCTCTACACCTGGGCTTGAGGCCATTGCTGCATTTCCCTCCGTCTGCCATTTGGTGGCCCAGGTTGAACCTGACAATAAAAGGACCCTTATGTGCTTGCATCGGAAACTGGCTCCTTGGTGGTCTCTGGGGGTTTCCCAAAACGGGTACAACACTAGGGCTATGAAAGTTAGCTAAAAGGGAAGGAGTTTCCCTGCTTATTTCCTCTATTCCCTATTGCCAAAGTATTCAGCAATACAGTAGATAGCCAAGGTAATTGGTAATAGCTCTTGATTTTGGAGACATCTGGGGTCTCCCTGACCAATAACTAGCAGTGAAATATACCATTTCTTATAGAGCATTTTAATTGAAGAATATGACTGAATTGTCAAATGATTACTTAAACTGACAATATGTAACTCTGCTGTAATTTGGGATTCTGTGACTAAGCAACTTTGTTGTGCAATGTGCCTTCATTCCCATTTATTTAGTGAGTGTGTTAGCTTTTCATTGCTATAATAAAATACCCAGGATAAGCAACTTAGTAGGAAAGGTCTGCTCTGATTCATGATTTCGGAGATTTCAGTTTGCGATCCATCAACATCACTGCTTTGAGGACCGATAAGAAAAGGGCATTGTGATGGAAGGGCAGGGTAGAGGAGAGATGCCCATCTGAAATAACAGCAGTTGAGAAACAAAGCAAGAGAGCAAAAGGAGAGGCCATGTCTTCACTCTGGTTCTAGTTTCTACCACCTCCCAATAGCACCAGCTGGCATCAAGTCCTTAAGCAGCTGACCTTGGGGGTATTTTAGATTCCAGCTGTGAGAGTGAGAAGGACATTTATTGTGAGTGCTGTCTGCTCTGTTTGCCAGCTTCCATCTGGAGGCTTCCTGAACTCCCAGATTCCTGTCCTCTGCTCAGGAGACTGTTTACCATTGCTGGGCTTGCTCCAGGGCAGTCTGGTATGAGGTGTGTCCTCTAAGAGTCTTGCTTCAAGTGTTGGCCCTGACCTTGTCAAAAGTCTGGTATGTGGCTTGGAACCTCAGTTAAAGTTCCTGTGCAGACTGGCTCTGACAAGATTCTACCTCAGAGATCACTGAGTGGTGCTGTTTGAAGGTTCTTTCTTGAGCCTGGAGGTATTCTGCTGGCCATGTTTCAGCATTGACTCGCAGCTCTTGCTTGAGTTTCCTGAGTGTTCTGGGTCTTTCTCTTTGCAGGCTCAGCAGAGGTCTTTTAATAACTGTGTCCTGAGCTGACAAGGACTCTCCCAAACTCTCTCTCCCTTGCCAGTGTTGCTGCTGCACCCCTTCTGTCTGGCTCTCCAGTTCTTTCAGCTTTTAAAAATTTTCCATTACAGGAGGTATTGTTCAGTTTTCCCAAGCCTGTGTTAAGATACGGCTCCTGGTGGTCTGCTGTCTGTGTCCCCTCTGGGGTAGATTCTAGGCTCTGTCTATTGGTATATAGTTTTCCTAGGGGTAGATTCTACTAGGCTCTGTCTATTGCTTTGTAGATTTCCTTGACCATTTTTTTTTATAAAGCTAGAGCTACTCAGGCAACACCTACCTCTTCTGTTAGCTAATTTAAAGTTTCATTTATTTGCATGCATGTGTGTGCATGTAAATATACTCATGCATGTACTTGTGCCACAGCATGCGTGTTAAGGGTAGAGGAGATCTTTTAGGAGTCAGTTTTCTCCTTCTAGACCATATGAATTTTAGGGTTTGAACTCAGATCATCAGAATCTGCAACAAGCACTTTTATCTGCTGAGTCATCTTGGCAGACTTTCTGAGAGGCACCCCTCCTCAAGTCTTTGGAGATTCTGTGTATCTTCTGCCATATTTATACATCTTTATACATTCTGTGTATCTTCTGCTGTCAATATGAGCTCAGTTTGAAGGAACACAGACCATTGTGATGGGAAAAATGTAATGGCAGGAACAATAGGTGGCCTGCCACATTATGTTCATAGAGAGGAAGCAGAATGACTCTTCTTTTTGATGTTGATTTTTGTGGTGAGCACATACCCCAGTTACGGGGGAGGAACAATCACTCTTGATTCAGACTTGGTATAACACTCATTTATTCACACAATAAGATTACAAGCAATATTTATCCCATCTTCCAAGTGGAAGTGGGAATAACTCTCCAGGTGTACAGGTCCAGACTCGCCACATCTGTTCCTCTAGATCTTGGGTCAACCTTCCTGTGGTCAACCTCATCTGCGCTGAGGGCAGGATCTCATGTTTTGCGGAAGAGTCTTCTCACTTGAGGGTCTGACGAGCTCTGTTGGTCTTGTCTGAGGCTTCATCTTTTATACCCCTTTCTTGATAGGTTTCTAGCCTTATCACTACTTTCACACATAGCTTATCACTACTCCATTTGTGGTTTATTTACTTCATTCTATTGCTTATCACTCCTGACCAGGGTTGTTCACCCTAGGTCTTACATGTTCCTCACAATTTTTATTTTGTTTGAGACAAAAAATCTCATTCTCTAGCCCACATTGACCTAGAATTTATTATATACCTGGGATGGCCTGGGATTAATTATATATTTGGGATGGCTTGAGATTCATTATATACCCACGATGGCCTAGAATTTGTTCTGTTCTTTCTGTCTCAGCCTCTCAGATGCTGAGATTACATTTCTGGGTTATATAGTGATAATTCAAATCCAGATGAATGTTTTAATTTTAAAAATATGGTTTCATAGGAAATAAAAAGTTGAATTCAAAGTTTAACTTTTGTTCATTTGGTATAATGAAGAAAAGGGCCTTTACATATAAAATATATGTTAAATAAAATTCAGTGGCAGAATGGAATAGAAATGTAAGTTCAATGATATCAGTAAAAGTAATAAAAATTATGAGTTGGGTATATGGTTCTGTTGATTGAACGCTTGATTCATATGCAAGAAGCCTTGGGTCTGATACCTTACACTAAGGAACCAACCAACTAACCAACAAATGGAGGCATGAGGCTGCAGTGTTTTCCAGCTGTAACTTTGTGGGCCGCCATCTTGCCCAGCCTGTAGTGCAAGCATCTCCAATCCACCACCGTGGAGGGGGGCACTGCTGTAATTCAGTGGGTGGGGAGTTTTCTTTTTTTGTACAAGAGTAAAAGAAGCCAGTTGAGGCTGGTTTATGAGTACAGGTTGTGAATCTCTAACTCAAAACTCTGAAATTTGAAATGCCCCCAAATAAGAAGTTCTTCATGTGCTGAGATGGTGCAACAACCAGAAAGTTCCACATGTGGTATCTTTCTAAAGTCAAATGTTGGAGCCCTAAAGACACTGCATAAAACACCTGCAGACTGTGTGTGTAACATGTATATCAGACATACATAAATTTGTATTCAGACTTGGGCCTTATCTCTAAGATGTATCATTACATATATTCAAATACTCTAAAATTGGAAATGCTCTGAAATCTGAAGCACTTTTGGATAAGGGACTCTTACTCTGTGTGGTCCTGCTGAATCACTACCCTGGGTTGGCAGTCCTGTGTTTACTGACCTTATAGTTATTTAGTTTTCTCTTTTTTTTCAATATAGTTATTTTTCACTGGGAAAAAAAGCTTTATAAATACTGATGAAAAGAGTCTTATCTCTTTTCTCCAAATGGTTCAATAAATAACTCCAAATATTAAAGAACTTTTCTGAACTATTCCAGGTAAGAGAAAGAAGGAGGAGCAGAGAGCATCCCAGCATCCTTGTTCTAGGGTGAGGGGACTATGATTTGTGAATACAGGTGTAAAGTTGGGAAAATAACTTGAAGAGTCCAGCACTATGATTTTCTGAACTTTGTTAAATGTAGCATGAATCACAATCTTGTTCCTTTGATTTTTATCTTGCTAGCATTTTTTTGTAAGAGGCTTGATCTTGCTTAACAGCTCTTATGGACTGTTAAAGTCATAAGCCTGTTAAAATAAATGAGGACACAACTCTTGGAAGGAACGCTCTGTAGTCTTGAGATCAGGTGATGGTGACCTGATGTTTAAAGTTTTATCATTAGTTGAAAAGTGAAGGTTCCTGAACAACATCTAAATGATGTGTGTAGTCCCCACTCCTGCTCATACACCAGATTCTACCTATTCCTGGGATGCTGGGTTAGGAGATGGTAGAAATAACAAAGTTGAGGCTATTATTTTTCTTTGTGGATTCTCGTTTATACTATTACAATTTAAAAGTTTCCAGTAAGTTAGTTATAAAAGGAAATACAGTCCTGTTAAGCAATGACATTCTCTTGAAAGAAAAGAAAAATATTTGATGAAGTGTTTGCCTGTGTACCTGTGTGTGTGTGTGTGTGTGTGTGTGTGTGTGTGAGAGAGAGAGAGAGAGAGAGAGAGAGAGAGAGAGAGAGAGAGAGAGAGAGAGAGAGAGAGAGACTTGGGATTCACATCTTGCATTTACTAGATAAGCATTCTATGACTGATATATCCCAAACTTCGTTTTTCATTATTTCATTTTGAGTCAGAGTTTTTCTAGGTTGCCTTGGCTGGCCTTCGTCTTGCAGTGTTCTTCTCTCAGCCTGTTGAGTAGCTGGGATTACAGACTTGTGCCACCCTGCCTTGTGTGTTTGGCTTTTTGGTGTCTCCTCTGTAGGCTTCTTCTTTTTACCAGTCCTCCTGGGAAATGCTAGCTCATTCTTCACAGAATCATTCAGGCCTTATCTCCTCTGTGAAGTCTCCTCCCCTCCAAAGCAGTCAACTACCTATTTCTCTGTCAATATTTCAAAGTTTTTACTTTTTTGTTGTTGCAATAACTGTTCATTTTCATGATGCACAGTGGGATGCCTCCAGATGTTGATGCTGTGCACTGGTAACTGCTTGTCCTCTTTTTCTTTTTTCATTACCCCACTGAGTCTAATTTGTGCTGCCCACAGTTGTGGGGCCATCCACCAGGGGACACATCCTTAAAGAAGCCATCAACTGTCAATAACTCCTCAGTTAGGGGTTAGGGCTGGGAGACCTTCCCTGACCCCATGCTAAAATGTTGACTGCTTTGATCTTGGCTAGGTATTGCACAGGCAACCACAGCTGCTGTGAGTTAATATGTGGTCCTGTCATGGTCAGAAAGACACTGTTTCAGTCTGGTTCCCCCTGACTTCTGGCTCTTAAAAAATCTTTCAGCTTCCTCTTCCTGAGCTTTGAGGAGGGTGTGATGTGCACACTCCATTTATTGCTTAGCATTCCACAGATTTTTCACTTTGACCCACTGAGGCTCTCTTCATTACCTGATCTCCACTGCACTATAATAGAATTAAAATATTTGTTCTTTGACAATTTCATGTACATATATAATACATTCTGGCCACATTTGCTCTTCTATCCTTTTCTGTCTTCCTCCTAACCCTACCAACTCCTACCTTCCCACTAAGTCTGCACCCCATTGTCTTATCCTTTGGTTTTGGTTTTGCTTTGTGACTCACCAGGTTTAACCAGGGTCACCTGCATGTGTGTGACTAAGAAACTGTTCACTTGAATATGAGTAACTACCAGTGGCTACATTATTGAAGACATAGAAGACTTCTGTCTCCCAGAAGCCTTTGCCTGCCATTTGTTCCCCTAGCAGGGTAAAGCACCATGAGCCCTTTCCCTATCTGTGACTGAATGTGTCATGTGTGGGCCTTATGCAGGCAAGCACAGGTTTTATGAGCTCATGAGTGCCATGGCCATGTCATATCCAGAAGACAGCATTTCATCACTCTCCTCCTCTTTGGCCAGATCTCACATTATTTCAGTCCCTTCTTCCCTGAGCTTTGGAGGGTGTGATATGGGTGTCTCATTTAGGCTGATCATTCAACACTCAGCTGGCTTAACTGACTGTGTCTCTTGGTGTGTGTTTGCACACATGTAAGTGCACACATGTGTGAAGGATAGAAGATGAACTTGGGGAGTCATTTCTTGTCTTTGAGATAGGATCTCTCATTGGCTCATTGACTCAGTTTGGCTGGCTATTGAGCAAACCCAGAGACCTTCCTGTCTCCAGCTCTTCAGCCCAGGGATTACAAGTGTACCTCAGCACATTTGGCTTTTTATTGTGGATTCTGGGGATCAAATTCAGGGCTTCATGTTTTACTGATTGAGCTATCTCCTCACCCCTTTAACTTGAGTTTTTTAATGAATAAATTCACAAATTACTTGTGGGCTTATTAAGGACATAAAAAATTGGTCTGATTGGCAAATGAAAATGGCATTGTGCATCTCACTAAAATTCATCAACTGGTTTTGGATGAGGTGTTAAATGATAACTAAGAGCTGGCATTGTGAAGTCAAACTGGGATTTTCCAAGCTGCCAAATGAAAGAAAAATGAGTAAGTGTCTTTTCCTCCACCCTCCCCGTAGCTCCTATAACAAGAGCCCCATTCTCTGCTGACACAGCTTGGACAACACACACTCCATGCTGTCACTGACTGGCTGGGGTGATTCTTATTATTTACTTATTTTTGATTTAATTAATTAATGTATTTTACATTCCAACTGCAATTTCCCTTCCCTCCCCTCCTCCCACTTTCCCTCATCCCACCTCAATTCACTCTTTCTCTGTTTCTGTTCAGGAAGGACAGGCCTCCCATGGGTATCAACAAACCATGGCATATCAAGTTGTGGTCAGACAAAGCACCTTCCCTTGTATTAAGGCTGGGCAAGGTGACCCAGTATAGGGAATAGGTTTGAAAGAGCCAACCAAAGCATTAGGGACAGCCCCTGCTCCCATTGTTAGGAGTCTCTTAAATAGTCGAAGCTACACAACCGTCATCTATATGTAGAGGACCTACGTGGATCTCACACAGGCTGCTGGTTGCTCGTTCAGACTCTGTGAGTTACTACGAGCCAGGTTAGTTGTTTCTTTATGGTTTCTCATTTTTGTTTCCTCTGGCTCCTACAATCTTTCCTCTCTCAGGATTCCCCAAGCTCTGCCTAATGCTTTGCTGTGAGTCTCTACATCTGTTTTCATCATTTACTGAAGACTCTGATGACAAATGAGGTAGTCATCAATCTGATCACAAGAGAGGGCCAGTTCAGGCTATGTATCCATTGTTGTTAGAAGTCTTAATTGGAGTAATTTTGTAGATTTATGGGAGTTTCCCTTGCACCAGGTTTCTACCTGACCTGGGAATTGCCCCCCCCTTTTCCAGTCATCTCTTTCAGTACTCTCCCTCTTTATCCATCCCCTAAACCAATCCCTTAAGTTCTCATCCCCACCTGCTCCAGTCCACCCAGGAGATCTCTTTGATTTCCCTTTCCAAGGGAGATTCATGCGTCCCCCCTTGGGCCTTCCTTGTTACCTAGCCTCTATGGGTCTGTGGGTTGTAACATTGTTATAATTTACTTTACAGCTAATATCCACTTATGAGTGAGTATATACCATGTTTGTCTTTCTGGGTCTGCGTTACCTCACTCAAGATAATTTTTCTAGTTCCATCCATTTGCCTTCAAGTTTCCTGATGTCATTGATTTTATCAGTTAGGTAATACTCCATTGTATAAATGCACCACATTTTCATTACCCATTCTTTGGTTCATGGGCATCTAGGTTGTTTCCAGGTTCTGGCTATTATGAATAAATCTTCTATGAACATAGTTGAGCAAGTGTCCTTGTGGTATGATTGAGCTTCTTTTAGGTATGTGCACAAGAGTGGTATAACTGGTCTTGAGGTGTATCAATTCCTAATTTTCTAAGAAACTGCCATATTGATTTCCAAAGTGGCTGTACAAGTTTGCACTCTCACAAGCAATGGAGGAGTGTTCCCCTTGCTCCACAGCCTCTCCAACATAAAGTATCATTTGTGCTTTTGATCTTAGCTATTCTGACAGGTATGAGATGGAATCTCAGAGTCATTTTGATTTACATTTCTGTGATGGCTAAGGATGTTGAATATTTCTTTAGGTGTTTCACTGCCATTTGAGATTCTACTATTGATTCTACTATGTTGAGACCTGCATCCTATTTTTTAATTGGATCATTTGTTTTTTGATGTCTAGTTTCTTGAGTTCTTTATATATTTTGGAGATTAGCCTGTTGTCTGATGTGGAGTTAGTGAAGATCTTTAGGACTCGGAGGCTTCCACTTTGAGGAAACAGGATCAGCTGAGAAGTTATCAAGGTGAGGTGAGCTGTGGCTTGTTCTGCGTCTCTGACCTTTCAGAATTCACTCCAATACCTGGCCCTAAGGTTTTTTTTTATTTAATAAAAGCTTTTAAGATTCCTGTTACAATCTTTTCTCATTCTGTAGGCTGCAATTTTGTTCTATTTACCCTGTTGGTTGCCTTACAAAAGCTTTTCAGTTTCATGAGGTCCCATTTATTAATTATCAATCTCAGTGTCTGTACTCAGCCTGCTTTCTTATGGAATCCAGGACTACCAACCTAGTGATGACAACACCCACTATACTCTGGGCCCTCACCCATTGATCACTAACTGAGAAAATGCCTCACAGCTGGTTCTTATGGAGACATTTTTTAATGATGACTAGTTGATGATAAATATATTATATAAATCAAATAACTAAATATTTATTTTCATGCTTTTGTAAAATACTTTTGTTTTGAAATAGTAGTTAATTCTCAGGAAACTGTAAAATTATACAGTGGTCCCATGTGCTGTTTACCCAGTCTTTCCTCCAAAGATTTGCATAACTATAGACTGCTACAAGAAAGAAACTGAAATACCAGAAAGATTTCATCAGTCCCCTGACCACTGTCCTCACTTTGGGAGCTCCAGTGAGGTGAGCATGTCCACACTGAAATGAGTATCCCAGAGAACTTGCAGCAGTGTGTGAAAGGAGGTGAGGTGTCTTCTAGGATAAGAGACTATTTAAATTCAGAGGCCATCAGCTTTCACATCCAGTGGGTATAATATGAATTCATCCACCCATTATAGCATGATAGTAGATATTTTTCTTGTCATTGCAGCAAAACACCTTAAGGGAAAAGGATTTATTTTGTGCATAATTCAGTGGCACCAATCCATCATGGTGGGGAAGTCATGGCAAGGGGAACAGCTTGGTTGTTGCTGACCATGAAGCAAAGCATTCAGTGCTCAGCTAGCCTCCTCTGTTTTATTTCATTCAGTCTGAATCTCAATCCATGGGATAGTGTCTCTTACTCCTCAGTTAAACATTCCTGTAAATGCCTACATAGGCTCATCCAGTAGTGTGTCTCATAGGTGATTCCAAAGCATCATGTGACTTCACCTAGATATCTTTGAGTATTTGTCTTTGAGCAATATAGACTGCAGAACAGAAGTCTTAGCAATTGATAATATGTATTTCTCTACTTTGAGATAAAATTCATGTGCCAAGGATTCACCTTAAAAATAAAAATTTGGTGATTACTGTTGTCTAATGGAGAATACTTTTTAATGCTCCACTGTAGCCTTAAGTTTTCTCAAGTCCCATCAGCCCTGCAGTCCCACATTCCTCTGGTTCCTCCCAGTCCCACAGTCCCTCAGCTGCTTATAAAATAATCACTCAGAGGTTTAATACTAATTCCCAATTGTATGGCCTATGGCAGGCTTCTTGCTAGCTAGCTCTTACTACTTAACCCATTTCTATTAATCTATAAGTTGCTAAGTGGCATTACTGGTCTGCTGGCATCTTGGTGCTCCTTTTAGCAGTGGATGGTGTCTCTTCTGCCTTTGCCTTTCTTCTCCTCTTTCTGTCTTGGATTTCCCTCCTGCCTCTAAGCTGCCTTGCCATAGGTCAAAATAGCTTTATTTATAGTCAATGAGAGCAACACGTATTCACAGCATACAGAAAGCTATCCCACAGCACTTCCCCTTTTCTATCTAATAAAAAAGGAAGGTTTTAACTTTAACATAGTAAAATTACATATTATAGAACAGTTATCAAGCAGGAATTACAGTTACAATATCTAGTCTATTTGTATTTGACAAAATTAAATAAAATATATATATATATATATATTTTTCGAGACAGGGTTTCTCTGTGTAGCTTTGCGCCTTTCCTGGAACTCACTTGGTAGCCCAAGCTGGCCTCGAACTCACAGAGATCTGCCTGGCTCTGCCTCCCAAGTGCTGGGATTAAAGGCGTGTGCCACCACCGCCCAGCTTAAATAAAGTATTTTATCATCTATCCTATATTTGTAAGTTTCACATTTCATATGTAATTTATCTTTTATCATAACCGAGGGAAATTATAATTATAACTATCTAGTCCATCAAAGACCCCAGAAAGATATAATATTACCTAAATAAACAGGAAGTGCATTGTAAGCAATTTCCAAAAATTAGAATGACAGAGATAGCTGCCTGCCTGGACAGTCACCCAAAGTTCCAGTGCAACATTGGGGCATCCATTTTTCAGCCTATAGGCCTAGAGTCTCTCAGTCACTTCTCTCTGTGTCCTGCAGAATATCTTGCAGTCTCCTCTGTGAAGCAGGAACCTGAAGGACTGTTTTGCTTTGTTTTGGCAAAATTTAGTGGTCATTTTTCTATGGGTCCTGCATGTCCAGCCAATATAACATACTGTCAAGCAGTCCAGGCAAGAGCAGTTCTTTGCCTAGCAGGCCATTTTGTGCCAAGAACAAGATAAATTCCATATGGAGTGTCTTCAATGCCCATCTTCCTCTTTGAAGTAAATCAATGCTGCCAGGAGCAGATATGTCTCATTGTCTAGAAAGTCTAAGTTTTTAAAACATTTTAAATGCCATATTCTGTAGGTCTTTGAAGTTTTTGAAGATTATCTACCTAATTGAAATTTATCTATGTATGCCTAAAAAACTTAACTAATATGACTATAAGTTTGATTATCATAGATGACTAATTTTTAATCTGTATTTCTTTTTTTTTTTTTTTTTGGTTTTCGAGACAGGGTTTCTCTGTGTAGCTTTGCGCCTTTCCTGGGACTCACTTGGTAGCCCAGGCTGGCCTCGAACTCACAGAGATCCGCCTGGCTCTGCCTCCCGAGTGCTGGGATTAAAGGCGTGCGCCACCACCGCCCGGCTTGTATTTCTTAATTATATATTACAATTTCAAATGAACTGTACAAACATAATACCTTAAACAAGAATAGAAATACACGTACAGTATAACAAATTAATTTTAAATTTGTATCAATAAACTAAAACCTATAGCAATGTAAAACATTTTAAACAATTTGTTACTCTTTAAAAGTAGACTCAATAATCTACCCTTTCATCCTACCATATCTATAACAGCCCCTTTTTTTCTTTAAAAAGAGATTGCATTTCTCATCAACTCCCTTTAAATAAAAATAAACATTTATAAGCAATATTTTGGGAATTTGGGCATATCTTCTCTTATTACTTCCTGCTGATTGGGAGCACTGGTAATCTGATGGGGATGCTGAGAAAATTAAGAATTATAGTTAAATCTTGGCTGTAGTAGTCTGTGAGAATGGATCATCTTAGCCAGTTGCTTTGAAGTTGATTTTGGATGTTGGATCATATGGGCCATTGCTGTGGGATGTTCTGTATGGCAAATGTGTTGCTAATTAGTCAATAAATAAAACACTGATTGGCCATTGGCTAGGCAGGAAGTGTAGGCGGGACAAGGAGGAGAATAAAGCTGGGAAGTGGAAGGCTGAGTCAGAGAGACACTGCCAGCCACCACGATGAGAAACAGCATGTGAAGATGCCGGTAAGCCACGAGCCATGTGGCAAGGTATAGATTAATGGATATGGATTAATTTAAGCTATAAGAACAGTTAGCAAGAAGCCTGCCACGGCCATACAGTATGAAAGCAATATAAGTCTCTGTGTTTACTTGGTCGGGTCTGAGAGGCTGTGGGACTGGCAGGTGAGAGAGATTTGTCCTGACTGTGGGCCAGGCAGGAAAACTCAAGCTACAAATGGTGTCCAACGTGGTGGCAAGAGTTTCCACCTAAAAACTGAGAAAAAAGATTCTAAAACGGAGCTAAAAACAGCTTCCTAATTGTCTCTCTCAAATAAGCAGCAGCTGCCGATTTGAGCTACTTGTGGGTTCCTAGCGTGTGCGCTCGGCCTGCAGTATGGCAGGAATGAGGCCTCTGCAAGTGGCACATTAAGCTGCTTGGTGGATTTAGCCTTTGCTAGTACAAAACAAAAAAAGAGGTTTCTGGGCTATACGCTGCTAGGATAAAAGCATAGACCCAGGATAGCTCCCAGAGCTGGTGGTAAACGTAGCCATGTGGGGAAGCTGAGGTGGGCGGAGCCAGCAGCCACAGCTGCTGCAGTTTAAGGCAATAGATTCACAATAAGACAGATTCAGATGTAATAGTTTACAATGTGTGTAAAAGATACATAGGCTTGAAAGAGACAAAAAAAGGTGATATATAGAGTTATAGAAACAAATACATAGTTTTAAAAAATAAAGTCATTAAAGAGACAGTAAAGGTAGTATAAAAAATAAGCCACGTAAAAATGAATATTACACAGAGAATCTGGATTGTGTTATCTTTGGGATTTTTAACTGCAGAAAAACATTTGTTTGTAAAAGCTGTTGAGTTATGCCAAAATGTATATTTTAAAGGTACCTTGACTTCAAAATTTGGATATAAGGATATGTTGCCTTGGAAAGGAGACTCTGCTTTTGTTTCCACAGAAAGCCAGAGGCTATGGATTTGTTCCAGATTAAGATACATCAGGTTTGACCAGCCAAGACCCCCTGAAAGGTCTCCGATGACACCATGGCCCAGATGATCCAACATTCAGAATGGTTTCAAGGCAACTGGCTCAGACGATACAGCCTCACGGACTACTCCATGATCCTAAAATTTTCTTTGTGTCCCCATAAGATACAGTGCCCCCCTCCAGCAGGAAGTAGTAAGAGAAGCTACGCCCAGATTCCCAAATTATATGTAATTTTACTTTGTTAAGGTTAAAACCTTCCTTTTTGAAAAAAAAAAGGGGGCAGTGCTGTGGGATGTTCTGTATGGCAAATGTGTTGCTAATTAGTCAATAAATAAAACACTGATTGGCCATTGGCTAGGCAGGAAGTGTAGGCGGGACAAGGAGGAGAATAAAGCTGGGAAGTGGAAGGCTGAGTCAGAGAGACACTGCCAGCCACCACGATGAGAAACAGCATGTGAAGATGCCGGTAAGCCACGAGCCATGTGGCAAGGTTTAGATTAATGGAAATGGATTAATTTAAGCTATAAGAACAGTTAGCAAGAAGCCTGCCACGGCCATACAGTATGAAAGCAATATAAGTCTCTGTGTTTACTTGGTCGGGTCTGAGAGGCTGTGGGACTGGCAGGTGAGAGAGATTTGTCCTGACTGTGGGCCAGGCAGGAAAACTCAAGCTACAGGCCATGGCTGTCATCAGAGACCTTTCAGGGGGTCTTGGTTGATTAAACCATATTAGCCTGGAAGCAATCCACAGGTTCTCATCTTCTGTGGAAATAAAAGCAGAACCTCTTTTCCAAAGCAATGCATCCTTAGACATAAATTTTGAAGGTAAGATACCTTTAAACTATATATACTAGTTTAACTCAGCAGCCTTTAAAATTAAATGTCTTTCTGCAGTTAAAAATCCCAAAGACCACATAATCCAGACTCTGTATAATTTCCGTCTTTATATGGCTTATTTTTATATATAATTATAATTATATATATTAAAATATTATATATATATTATTTATTTTTAAAGACTTTTATTTTTATGGCTGTGTCCTTTTTCTTCTTTCCCTCAAGCCTATGTATCTTTTACACACATTATAAACTGTTTAGAGTTTTATTCCATCTGAATCTGTCTCATTGTGAATCTATAATATGTAGATATCTATACATGGGTTAAAAAAAGATAGATAGAAATGATAGAATATATATAGATATGATATATCCTCTCTTTTCTTTTTCTTTTCAGAGTAGATTCAATAATCTTCCCTCTATTCTATCTGGCCAGGAGAGATTTTAAATTGCTAAACTGTGTGTCTAGGACCAACAAGGCAGCCTTGGCTGCTGACTCTGCCCACCTCAGCTTCCCAACATGGCAGAGGTATACCTACTGCCAGCCCAGGGAAGCAGTGATTCTATGCCTTCAACAGCAGTGTGTAGTCCAGAAACTTTTTTTTTTAATCTGTAAGCTAAATCTGCCATGCAGCATGCTGTGTGTCTTGGAGACACCACTGTATACTACGGTGGGAATCTGCCATGCTGTAGGTCAAGCTCACACACCACGAACCTGCCATATTACAGCTCACAGTTTACCTGAGAGACCCAACTAGGAAGCTGTTTTTAGCTCTGTTTTAGAATCTTTTTTTTTTTTTAATGCTTTCTCTGGTTTTTGGTGGAAATTCTTGCCTCATGTTGGGCACCAAATGTAGCCATAATTTTTCTCAGGTCCTACCCAGCCCTAGAATCCTGTATTTTTCTGGTTTTGCCCAGCTCCATGGTCCCTCAGCTGCTCATAAAATAATCATTTACAGGCTTAATATTAATTCCCAATTGTATGGCCTATGGCAGGCCTCTTGCTAGCTAGCTCTTACTACTTAACCCATTTCTATTAATCTATAAGTTGCTAAGTGGCCATGGCATTACTGGTCTGCTGGCATCTTGGTGCCCCTTCAGCAGTCAGTGGATGGTGTCTCTTCTGCCTCTGCCTTTCTTCTCCTCTTTCTGTCTTGGATTTCCCTCCTGCCTCTAAGCTGCCTTGCCATAGGTCAAAATAGCTTTATTCATAGTCAATGAGAGCAACACGTATTCACGGCATACAGAAAGACATCCCACAGCATCCCAGAAAGAAAGACAAGCCCATTTGAAATTACTTCCCAGTCATCCCCACTTCCAACCCTTAGTTAATTTATTTTTATGGTTTTGTCTAGTCCAGACATTCCCTACAAATACAATCATATACTACATGGCCTTTTGTGCCAGGCTTCTTACATTCAGCACATTCCTGAGGTTCCTTAGTTTTCAAAGCATTATCTGAATCTGCAAAATGTGTTACCACAACAGCCCCTGCCCTGATCATGTTTTGCCATCATGATCCTCTCACAAAAATCATAGGCCTCATGAAAAAATTCATGGAGTTTAAAGAAGATACAAAGAAACAGCTGAGCGAACATACTTAAAGAGAATAAAACTCCTGAGTGATGCACAAGAAAATACAAACATAAAGGATGAATGAAATTATAAAGATGATGCCGGACTTGAGAAATGAATTCAATAAAGAAAGAAATATTGACAAGAATGCAAGTTGGAATGAAGTGAAAATGAAAAACTCAGTAAATTAACAACAAAAAAGAGAAAGCGTTATAGATACAAGAGAGCATATTAGGACCTGAAAATAAAGTATAACATCTAGACCTAGCAAGCAAAGATATGAAGATAAGATCCACAGGAAATGAACATACTGGAAATATACCTGGCACCATGAAAATACCACATCTTCAAATTATAGGCAGGAATGAGGGAAAAGAATCTGATGTCAGTGGCATAGAATAGATCTTCCACAAGATGTAGAAAAACTTCCCCAAACTGAGGAAAGACACAGTCATAAAAATACATGAAACAAAGAAAATGTATTGAAAGCTACAAGAGAAAAAAAACACAAGTCACTTATAATGGAAAACTCATCAGAATGACAGCTGATTTTTTTTCAGCAGAAAATTTGAAATCTGGAAGAGCCTGGAGCAATTCACTCCAAGTTCCAAAAGACTGTGACCATGGACTTAGTTAGATATCACACCCAGCAAAACTGCTACAGATGAAGGAGAAAAAAAAAAAAACTCTCCATGATTCAAACAGTCCAAAAAAATCATTTATAGCACCCAACCAGAACAGAATACAAGAAGCAATACTGATGCGTAAATTTAATTAATCTTATCAATAAAAACCAGGAGTCAGATATTGGGGTAAAAACCTGAAAGATTAAAGAAGCAGGGGAGCAGCCATCAGTGACTTCCTACCTCATCCATCCTCTGACTGAAAGGGCTCAAGTCCTGTCTCAGCTCTGCCTTACCACTTCCTGTCCCTCTCTCTACAGTCCTCCAAACCTCTATTGTTAACTAGTGGCTAGCTCTGCCTTCTGACACCAAGCAAGCTTTATTTGGCAAGACACAAACAAAATATCACACAACACAATACTTTGGACTGAAGAGAGGACTGAACAGTCAAGAGACTATAGAAAGAAAACAAATGAAGGCGTAGCTGCCGAGACAAAAGACTAAGAACACAAACACAAAAAACAATACATTGACTAAAACCAACACATACCTTTCAAAAATAACTTTATATATTAATCACCTCAATTCTTGACTCAAAAGATACAGGCTAGCTGAATGGATCAAGAAAGAGAACTCTATTTATTGTCTACAAGAAACTCACCTTAACTTTAAAGATGGACACCACCATCTTTAAAAGAGAAAAGGTAGAAAAAATTGTACTACAATCAAATGTGACCAGGAAGAAAGCAGGAATTGCAATCTGGCAAAATGTATTTAAAACTAAAACTAATCAGAAGATATAAAAGACAGTTCATTCTAATCATGGTGACAATTAAAAAGAAAATCTACTATCCTAAGTATATATGCACAAAACTCTAGTGCATCCAATTTCATCAAACACTTACTATTGAAATTTAAGACACAGATTAACAGCAACCCAATAATAGTAGGCTATTCAAATACCCAAATTTCTCCAATAGACAGATCATCTGAACAAAAATAAAGAAGGAGACATCAGAATTAAATGATACCATACATCAAATGGACTAATATATACTTCCAGAATATTCACTTAAACACCAAAGAACACATATTCTTATCAGCAGCACATGGAAATTTCTCTAAAATAGATCAAATTCTGGAACACAAAACAAATCTTAACCAATTCTGAAATAGTTGAAATAACTCTATGTATCCTTGATCATAATGCAATAAATCTTAAAATGGACAGCAAATACATCTCTAAAAAGTACACAAATTCATGGAGATTAAATTATGACTCACTACTAAATGATGGATGGAACAGAGAAGAAATCAAGTAAGAAATACAAATATTGCAGAGCTAAATGTAAATGAAAATATAACACAAAACTTCTGGACACACAGCAGTCCTATGGGGGAAACTTATAGTTTTAAGTGCCTACATTAAAAATATCAATAAAAGCATAAATACATGACTTAATGATGCAACTCAAAAATTTGGAAAAAGCAAGATTAAACATACCACAAATCCAGTAAACAGAAATAAACAATAAAAATCAGAGCAGAAATTAATCAAATACAAACAAAGGAAACAATACAAAGAATCCAAGATCTGGCTAAAGAGAAGATAAACAATATTGACAGACTCTTGGCTCACATAACCAAAACAGAGACAGGACCCAAATTAACAGAACCAGAAATGAACAGGGAAACATTACAATAGACACCAAAGAAATTAAGACTATTGTAAGGGAATATTTTAAAAATGTGTATTCCATTAAAATGGAAAATTGGAAAGAAATGAAGTAACTTCTAGACTCATCCAAGCCATCAAACAAACCACCAAAGTTAAACCAAGAAGAGATTAACAACCTAAACATGCCAGTAGCAAGTGAGGAGATTGAAACAGTAATAAGAAGCATTCTGACTAAAAAATTCCTGGCCCAGATAAATTCACTGAAGAATTCTACCAGATTTTCTAAGATCCGCAGTAGATCCTTCTTAAGTTAGTCAAAGGACTAGACACAGAAGGAGCACTCCTGACACCTTCCATAAGGCCAGTGTTACTCTAAACCCAAACCAGGTTAAGCAAACAAAACAAGCAAACAGAAAAAAAAAAAAAAAAACAACTACAGTTGTGATGGACATACAGAGACATAATGAGACATAGTGAGTCATAATGAGACAGGGTTGTTTAGTACCCACACACTGTTTATTGTGCTTGAAGGCAAGAGAAGAAAATTAAAGGGATACAAATAGGAAAAGAAGAAGTCAAGCTGTCCTTAACTGCAGGTGATATGATATTGTGCATAAGAGATCCCAAAAATTTCTACCAAAAACTTCTATAAATAACAAACAGTTTTAGCAAAGTGGCAGGACATAGAATCAAATTACAAGATAAGTAGCTTTCCTGTACATCAAAAACAAATGTACAGAGAAGAAGTCTACTGACCTGCTTCTATTTAAAACATCCTCAAATGAGAAAAAATTCCTAGGGACAAACCTATCCAAGAGGTGAAGGACTTCTGCACTGAAAACTTTAAGCCTCTATGGTCAAAGCCCAGCTTCACAATTGCATCACTTCAGCAGACTGTTACTCTCTAGTCTTAACAGGAGTAGCTAACTTTCAGTAACTGAAAAATTTAAAATGTCTTGTCCATTTCAGTTGTTTTCTTACCCTGCCAAAGGCACCTCAGCCTTCAATGTAGGAATAACATGTTAGTGAGTGGGTCAATGTTAATGTATTAGGGGACATTTCTGAGATACAGTGTGATATGCTGGTGACAGTAAAGGCATAACCAGTTGGAAGTACATTTGAACTAAATTTCTGAAAATGATTTAAAAATATGCAGATGAGACTTACAAACAGATACTTTATCTTTATGCATAATAAACAGGATATTTTACTTATTACTCTATATTAATTTCACACAGTGATGGGCTTCATAATACCTTTCTTACTCAAATATATCATTTATTTGGACCATATCCCCGCTTCACTATCCCTTCCTGATTTCCCTTCTCACATTCCTTAGTTACCTTTCCTCCCACATTCTCCTCTCATGACCTATGTATATTTTTACCCACCCCCACACTTTAACGTGGAGTTTTCTTTTTCTCTAGAAGTCTTTATTTACCCAGTTCCAGAATGCCCTCTTCCCGGCAGCCTCCTTGGACCTCCTTGGGCAGTGGCTCTCAACCTTCCTAATTCTGTGACCCTTTAATACAGCCTTCATGTTGTGGTGACTCCTAACCATAAAATTATTTGTGTTGTTACTTCATAACTGTAATATTGCTACTGTTACAAATCATAATGTAAATATCTGTGTTTTCCGTGGTCTTATGTAACCCCTGTGAAAGGGTTGAGAACTGCTGTTCTAGACTCATCTAATGAGACCAACATTACCCTAATGCTGAAAGCAGAAAGGACACAATAAAATGAAAATAAACAGCAGTGGTGAGATGGTTCAGAACATAAAAGCATGTATTACTCAAGCCTGACAATGTAAATTCAACCCTTGGATGCCGTGGTGGAAGGAGAGAACTGACTCTTTAAAGTTGTCCTCTGATCTCAACATGTGTTCTCTCTCTCCCCCACTTTCATGCACATACACGTACACACACACACACACACACACACACACTCATGTACACACACATTCCCCTACACCAGCACACACAAACACACATGCAAACACACACAACACACACACACACACACACACGCAAACACACACAAATACACACACACACACACACACACTCATGTACACACACATTCCCCTACACCAGCACACACAAACACACATGCAAACACACACAACACACACACACACACACACACACGCAAACACACACAAATACACACACACACACACTCATGTACACATGTACACACACACTCCCCTACACCAGCACACACAAACACACATAACACACACACACACACACACACACACACACACACACACACACACTGTGCTTGGATATCCTTAGGTGGCTACTGAGTTGCCTGTAAGCTCATGACATCCAGTTGATTATTCCACCCTGTGCTCCTCTAACTCTCTCTTTATAAATTCTACAGCCACAGAAACCATCTTTTATCACTGTTGTGTCCCCAGCAAGAGACCAGGCACAGTGTGATTGACAGGAAAACTGAGTGAATGAACTGAACGATGGTTCAAGAAGCCTGCTATCTCCCCACCTGCTTACCTTTAGGAAATAATTACTGTGGAATTCCGGACAATATTGTAAACAACAACAATCATAGCAATGGCACATCATTGAAGCCAACATGAGACAACAGATGAGGACAAATTCTGACTGCTTCAAAGGCAATTTCCCAACCATTGCAGAGGATACACGACAGGAACAGAAGTTTCGCCACTCCAAGATTGCCACCCTTAAACTATGTAGTTCACTCTAAGTTCAACCTGAATGTGCTTAATGAAAGGGAATTGAGCACAGATGAAAGTGCAACAGGTTCCAGGATAATTGTATACTTGCTATGATGCTCTCACTAATTAGAGCACAGTTCAACGAACTCGGCTTTGGGAACTGCTCTTGTGGTAACGAGCAGACACATCTGTTTGGTACCAATCTGCATATTTGCTCATTTGCCAAAAATGTAAAGTAGAGCCCCAAATTACTTCAGTTCACTCAATCATGTTGAAGCTGAAGAATCAGCTGAACTGGCAAAACGCTTCCCCTCCCTCCATCAAGCTGCATTTCATCTCCATGAGAACATTCAAAAGAGGAAATGTGACAGCAGGCTGTCCAGAATAGTGAAGCATGGAGATGCTTCCAGCTCTGGAGGGGTGTGGATTACTCTCACTTAGCCAAATAGGAGCTGGGTGTGACACCAAAGAGGAGATATATACGAAGCTTGTTTGAAGCTTTATATTTACGTAGTGTGCAAAACTGTTATTTTCTTAAAGGAAGAGCCCCAAGTCCTCTTGGCAATGTGTGTACTAATAGATGAGTGCCTCACGGTCTCAAGAGCTGTGCTTCCAACAGAATTCAAGTTGAGCCTTCATTAGTTCCAGTGGTTTGCTCTCTAAAATAACTTGCCATCATGCTTCAATACCGTGTTCCTTTTATCATAGTTCTTAGACCGCGTTAATACTGCTGTTATTTAGACTCACTGTAAAACAATGGAACAATTTCATGTTTGTGTTATGCTTGGTACACTCAGGCCATCTTCAAATGCTCTACATATCAGCCCACCTGCAGTGAGCACTCTGTGGATATGCAATGTTATGAAGAAGGGTTTGATTTCCCTCTCACAATTCAGATAGAGTAACTCACAGTGCTTCTGTTAGTTAACACATGTCAACAGCACAGCATAAGGAACTCGAAGTTGCTGAACTACCTTTTGGGCTAAAAGTTCACTTCTGGTAGATGTCTTCACCAGCTCTACCAGTTCTACTTGTGTTGGCAGGGGCTAGAAAAAAAAAACTTGGCTCATTATATATGCAAAAGATGTTGGGGAAGGAAGCATAGGAAGTGGTGAGAGCCAGTGCTGAGGTGAGAAGCAGAGAGGGAGCTGTTTTACTTTATCCTGAAATCACAGTTCTGCACTTACTGTCCCTCTACCTGAAGCACTCTTCTGGGTTCCATCAAGACTGGAACCTTTTCATCTTCAGCTTCAAGTTAAATGGTGTCTCTTCAGTGAGGCCTTACCAGAGCACCAGCCATGGTATCAAAAGCAACATCTACTCACTAATCATTTGTTGAAGTCCTGTGTCTTGCTGTGAAGAGACACCAAGACCATGGCAACTCTTATAAATAAAACCATTCAATTGAGGTAGCTTGCGTACAGTTTCAGAGGTTTAATCTACTGTGATCATGAAGGGGAGCATGGTGGCTTGCAGGCAGACATGATGCTGAGAGTCCTACATCTTAACTCGGAGGCAACAGGAAGTCCACTGACTCACACTGAGAGAAACTTGGGGAAAAAAAAGAGACCTCAAAGCCTGCGCCCACAGTAATAACACTTCTTTCAACAAGGCCATACCTCCTAATATTGCCACTCCCTTTGGGGGCCATTTTCTTTCAAACCACTACACCTTGGTATGGGCAAGACCATATACTAGCTGGTGTTTTAACAGTGACTGAAACAGGCAGTATGCCTACTCTGAGCCAGTTTATAGACTGGAGTTAACTAAGCAGTAAACATGGCGCTCCCCCTGCTAGGTGTTGGCGAGGGATAAATCCTGGATGCGAGAAAAGGAGACTGGTGTATGAGGTAGAGTAGGCCTGTGAGAACTAAGAATGTGGACCTTTTCTAGAAGCAGCTCCAGGGGATAAGGTTTGTGTTTTATCAACAAACGCTGAAAAACTTAAGAGACCTCTAAGGCATGTTTTGTTCTACTGGACTGGTTAGTTTCTATCAAGTTGACATAGACTAGAATCACCTGGCAAGAGAGCCTCAGCTGAGGAATCACCTCCGTCAGATTGCTTTTAGGCATGTTTTTGGATTAATGATAGATGTGGGAAGGCTCAGTCCACTGTGGACAATACCACTTCCTGGGCAGGTGGTCTTGAGTTGCATAAGAAAGCAGGCTGAGTAAGCCACCAGGAGCAAGCCAATCAGAAGGATTCTCCCTTGTCTCCAGCCTCTCTGTTTTTGCTTGAGTTTCTGCTCTGAATTTTCAGTGTTGGACTGTGATGTGAAGAATAAGCCAAATAGATCTTTTCCTTCCCAAGTTGCTTTCGGTCAGTGTTTTAGCATAGAAACAAGGAGGCAAACTAATACACCTATCATTCTGTGAGGTCTAGTTACATAGCATTAAAGTTCTGTATCAACACAAGGAGTAGCCATGTTGCATCTTATGTCCTCATTAGGGAATTTTCTGACACATTGCCATTCTCTTGGATTATTTCTATTTTGATGCCTCCCAACAAATGGCAGACTCAGCATTGGTCATGGTATTCTTAGCTGTGGTTTGTATTGCATCCTGGTGGTTTCATCATGTATTCTTCCTACTCCGAGAGGATACAGCAACTGAAAGAAGGTGAATAACGTTCAAGGGGAGGATGCCTATGGATGGTCTTTCACTATCTATTGGGTAGGAAAGAGAAATTAAGGTGCAGGATGGATTTTTTTGATCGGAGTGGTGCAGCAGTGGGCACAGGTGATGTACTCCTCACAAGCCTGATGGATGCTATCGTTAAAGAGTCAGCATAAATAATATTCTATGGTGTTTTGCCTGATCACATTTGATTGCTAGCCCTGTGGGTCTGTACATGTTGTGCACCATGTTGCTCTGTCCTTGTCCACTCCAGTGATTGGAGGGTTATCTGACCTCTGACATAAACCTATGTCCTTCTTTGCAGTGTGAGATTATCTGTTTTTTTTTTCATTTAGTTTTTTGTAGAGCACCTGTCCAAAATGTGTTTGTTATAAATGAGTAAATAAATGAATGTTATGTCATAAATACAGTTCTACCAAAGCAACACAAAATGTTGACTGTAAACAAGCATTGGTAGCAAATAACTGATATCCTAACTGAAGGATGCTGGGGAAGAGAGAGGGGTGTGTTCTTAAGTGAAAGTCCTAGCATAAAGAAATAAGGAACAGCTGGGTAGTGGTAGAACATGCCTTTAATCTCAGCACTCAGGAAGCAGAGACAGGTGGATCTTTGTGAATTTGAGGACAGCCTGGTCTGCAGAGTGAGTTCCAGGGCTACACAGAGAAACCCTGTCTTGAGAAACAAACAAACAAAAAAAAAGAAAAAAAAAAAAAGAAAAAGAAAAAGAAAAGAAAGAAGAAACACAACCCATTTAGGATTGCTATTCCTAAATACATAGGTATTTTATTTTCCTCTGGTTTTGGACATAATAGGTAGAAGACAGAGTGTCTGAAACATTTTTATGAAATGATTTCATTTTATAGTAGTTGGCCTACATAGTTTTTTTTTTTCTGTAACATCCATCTGAAATGGGTTTCAACAACTCTGCCTTCATAACTTTGCACAATATTCTGAACAAAATGGAAAATCTTCTCTGAAGGTTAAAACTACTGTAATGCCTCAAGGCTATGATGATATTCAGACGCCAATCTGTTTTTTCTGGAAGATGCATTGGAGGTAACAGCAGAGTCTGCTCTGACCTCAGGACCAGAGCAGCCATTCATTGAATAAAATATTAAAATAATTTGGTTTCCTTATAACCTAAGCTTACTCCCCAAAAGCCATAAGCCATAAAAAATTTTGAGAGCTTTATGCTGTGCTTCTGGTTAGTCAAGGTCTACTGTCTGCTTTAAATTTAGTGCCAAGTGACACCCAGTGATCAGTCTTTGTTTAGAGAATAACAAGCATCAGAGCATTCAAATTTGTTACCTGGTGACAGATGAACTCATTTGATGTACTCATTCTGAGGAGAGTCAGTTCATAATCCTCACATTGTCATTTATTCCTCACTGCTGTCAAGGGATCTTCCAGCTGAATGCTGTTAGTAGATAGGACATGTCCTTCCACACTGTGGTCATATCATCTCCTTTTCTCTCTGTGATCAGTATGTGTCACAGGTTCCTGGAAAAATTGATAGGGAGAGAGCAGGACATACGATCCATGGCTTTCTAGACTGTGTCTCAGTGATAAATGGATGGTGAATGCTGATGAGAACTGGCTATTTTCTTAACCATACTTCATGTTCTTGGGGTGGGGTATTGTGCAGCAGCTGCTGTCTAGATTATATTCTCTATTGTTAAAGCACCAGGGTGATCAAAAATGATTCCATCCAAAGTTCAAATGACCCAGAGGCATGAACTTTGCCCATCTATTATACTAATCATAACAAAACACTCCTAGGGACACATTACTGTGTCAGTGGCAATAGCTGCAAACAGGTTTTGGAATTTTACCCAAGCCACAGATGATATGGACATGTTCTTATAAATTGAATTATATCAATATTATTTAACTAGAAAAGCTTATGTACTTAGGAATGGACTATGGTGATATTTTATTTGTACTGAAATGTGATTTTATTTGTATGTTAATAAATAAAGTTGCCTGGGGGTCAGAGCTAATAGCAAGCCACAGCAGAGCTGGGCGTTCATGGTGCATGCCTTTAATCCCAGCACTTGGTAGGCAGAGCTAGATAGATCACTGTATGGTCAAGGATACAGCCAGCATGGAGACACACGCCTTTAATTTCAATATCAACCATAGAAGATTTGGAGGTCTGTACAAACAGGCAGTGATGAGGCAGTCATGTGGTTGGGTTTACAACCAATGAGAAGGCAGAACAGAAAGTCTATATAAAGACAAACACTCAGGAAGTAGCTCTCTCTTGGCTGAAGAGGCTAGCTGCTACAGACGGGTAAGGCTCTTAGCTCTGATATCTTGGCTTTCTTCTTTGTATTGGTTCTGTGTTTCTTATTTAATAAGACGGTTGGTTACATCTACAATGGACTTTATTTGATACTTATTTTTGATGTTGTTTATGTCTGAAGACAAAAAGACCTAAGTCTTTACTTACTGCCCATTCTACCATTCTAAACCTTCAAAATATGTCTCAAAGTGTTTTTAGGATGAAAAAGCTGGAGAGAAAGTGTGTATGTGAGGAGAACTCTAGCCCATGTTTCTGCCCACCTGACCTCAATCTCTGTTTAACTAACATTGGATAAGTTCCTGGCATCCAGTTTTCTTATTTATTAAGAGTGGACATCATATAGTCCTTGTAGGATTGCTGTGAAGAATAAAATGGAGGTATCACATTTATAAGAGATGAGACTAGGGTCACAGGACTGCTCATATTCTCTTCAGAACTCCAAAGACCTTCTGTTCTTCAGACAAGCTCAGATCAGATGACTCAAGTCAAGTTTCTTGGCTCAGGAAATAAATATTGAGTAGTAAAAATGATGTGAAATATTCTGTCCACATTAGGGTGTGCCTCATGTCTACTAATGTTAAAAGTCAGCAACTCCAGGACAGTTTTCACTGTGAACATTAAACCAAGCACAAAGCATGAGGCGAGCCTTTGGAAACATGAGCAATAGATGGCAATGGTTGGTGTCCAATATATGAAAATTACTTTTTTAATATTTTGATTGACTTTTAGTTCCAGGCAGGAACAAAAATAAATAGATTCCATACCACTTTGTATAGCTAGCAGTTGAGCCTGCTGACAGTCTTTCATGAATTAAAAGTAGACCAATGAATCAACACCAATAACAGCATTAATGAGAGACTTACCTAAAAAGCTAATACAAGAAATAAAATGGAAAATTAAAAAGTATTGATTAATTCAAGTGAAAGCACAGACTAAAAATGAAAAGATAACAAAAGATATGCTATGCCAACAGTAAACTTAGGAAAATTGGGTAATTACAGACAAGATAGAGGTGAAAACAGAGGTATTTTCTAATGGAAATAGTTACTTTAAATGACAAAATCATAAATAATGGGAAATCTCAAACATAATGTACCTGAGTCTAATATTAGAGTTTTAAACTATGTGAATAAAAATAGCAGAATTAAGGAAGACGCCACAATCACAGCAGGGAACTTTAATTTGTGCTCTATAAGTAGGAAAAAGAAGTCAGCAACAATTGAAAACATCTAAAAGCAACACCAATTTAATAGGGCATAATAACCAACAGCAGCAAAAACTCATTCTTTTCAAGTGTCTATGGATTGCTCACTAAGATATATGCTATGGTATAGGATTGAAACTATGTAATATGCTCTTTGACTACAACAAACTAAATTAGAAGCTAATTTAAATAATATATCTTAAAATTATCTCCAAGTTTGGAAATTTAACACTGCATGTCTAAACAATTCATGAGTAGAGAATAAATCATAGCAAAATTAGATAATTGTCTCAGTTAAATGATAGTAAAATTATTGTCTTTTTCTAAACCCAGTTATTAAATTTCCAGAAAACAAAGCAGAATGACAACAATAACAATTACAGTAAAAGAATAAAATGACAAACCAGTAAATTCTCTGAAGAGATTAATAAAATTGATCAACATCAGTTGATATTTAAAATGAAGCCAGTTGAGGTGCACATGCCTGAAATCCCTGCACTTGAGAGGATGAGGCAGGCTTATGAGATTAAAGTCAACCATAAGGGCTCTATGGCAAGCATGAGGCCAGCAAGTCTACAGATTGAGAACGTGTCAAAACAGCAAAAGGATGCACAAGGTAGAGACAGCAGAAACACAAATCAACAATGCCAAAAATAAAAGAAGAGACATCACTGCAGAGGCCATAGATATTAGCTGGATGTCCCATTAAAAATTCATGTTAATCATCAAGGTGATGGTATTAAAAAATAAGTTTTTATGTGGCCACCAAGCCATGAAGAATTTGCTATCATGAATAGATTTTTGTCTTATATAAGGCCTTGAACAAGCAAATTTGCCTCTTCTGAATCTTATTACATACGAAGACAGTGCTTTTCCTCTGTGGATGACACACCAAACTGCCTGGCATCTTAGAAGCAGAGAGAGCAGTCTCCCACTGACAACTGAAGCTGTCAGTGACTTGATCTTGAATTTCTTAGTCTCCATAATTTTGAGAAATTAATTTTGTTATTTATAAATTTTCCAATCTCAGGCATTTTGTTATAGGAACACAAAGACATTAGACAGTGAGAAAATATTAAATAAAATTTAACAGACACAGTGTAAAAATTCCTTGAAAGATACAAGATGTTGAAGGTCAACAGGGTAAAGCTGAATGAGTTGGGTAGATGGCTTAGTTGGTAAAGTGCTTTCCACACAAGCATGAGGATCCAAATTTGTATCCCTATCAGCCAGGAGTAGTGGTGTGCATCTGTAATGTCGGTGTAGGGTGGGATGAAAGGCACGCATGGATTTAGCTGCTGACTCCAGTCTGTTTGCCTTTTTTTTTTTTACAGTCTCAGTGTGTCTGTTCCTCCTGTCTCTGGTCCATCCACCCAGGACTCCAGTGTCCTAGGGCCTGAGACCTGGGCCTCAATCACCTCATGTCACAAGGGTTCAAGGTGCTGCCCTGCTGCTATGAGTTGCAGTTTTCATTCAGAACCCCAGGTCCTAGAGAAAACTCAGCTGAGGCCAGGTGCAGCAGCTGTACCCTGGCTCCATTACCTGCTCTGCGGGTGGCCTTACATCCTTTGTGTGCTGCCTTACAGCAGCCCTTAGGGCAGCCCAACTGTTCTGCCTCATCCTGTTGCTGGGAGCCTGGGCTTGCCTGGCTTCCAGTGCATCTCCACCATTCAGCCTGGAGTGTGGCTCTGCCTCACTCAGCAGTTCCAGCACTGCTGTTGTTGCTGCTTCTAGGGACTCAGACCCTGAACACCAAACCTCTGCTATACTCTCCATGCCTGGGCACATCTTGCCCAAATATCCTGTCAGCCAGCAGTTTCCCTTGGGTCCATAGCACCACCTCTGCCATGGTTCTGCCCTTGGGGATGCTGCCTCGTCTCTACAGGGACCCCAGTGTTCCTGGGATGCATGGCCAGCAGGGTGCACTCAGACTCACAGGCACCTGTTCCCTGGCCTGCTGGGTGCATGCCCCACGGACATCTTTCTCTGGAGGCTTTGTCTCTTGTGCAGTGGCCAAGGTGTCCTGCACACTCCCTCTCCAGCTGCCTGCTTGGCTTTCTGCCTGTGCTCTCCTGGGGTGGCCCTCACTCAACTATGTCCACCAGGGACTCTGGCTCCAAATGACAGATCTGCTCCAGCTGCTGGGATCCAAAGCCTCCACCAATGCTTGTACACCTTCTCTTACCTGGCTCCTCAAGACCACAGAGCACAGCCTCCAGCCATATCTGTTCCAACTCCCACAAACACCCCAGCCGACTACACTGCCCTCACCACTGCTCACTTATGGCAGAAAATGCACAGACCCTTGCTGCTTGTGCTGACTCTTTGGCACCTGCTTCCTGTGGTGCAATGATGCCCCATGGGTCTCAGTGATGCTGATGCTAGGCCAGGACAGCCACTGCTCCTGCTGCTGCTTTCTGAAGCTGGCTATCTTTGAAGCAGCTTCTTGTTCTTGGACTGCTAGATTCAGAGTGGCTGCTTGGTCCCAGACACTGCTTTTCTATTCTGTCTTCATCCAAGGTCCCACACTTGGGAAAACCTACTCTACTCTAAGTTACTTTCTATTCTACCTAAACCTACATTTCTCAGACCTAACAAAAACTTTCATGGCTTAGACCTTACTTAGACCTTACTTAGGCCTGCATCCTTAACATTCAAACAACTTTCTCATACAAAAAAAAAAAAATCATAAAATCAAATCTTCATGACTTTCTAGACCCTTGCAATTTTCTTAGCCTGTTCTTTAGTAGATAGATAGATAGATAGATAGATAGATAGATAGATAGATAGATAGATACTTGCTGCAGTCTAATCTTAGTTCCTTCTGGCTTTTAAAATATCTTTAAAGAGTTGTCTATTACTACTCTGCCCCATATTTACAATTTTACTCCTGAAAAAGAAAATCACTGCACCCCAATTAAATATATGAACATGCCTACTCAACCTTTGGTATTACTTCACTTTATCCTCCATATCCAAGTTCCATGTTTGGGTGCCATATGTTGGAGGCCAGCTCTGAGCTGTCAAAGGGTTCTTGGGGGAAGGAGTGAGGAATGAAGTATTAGATAGAAATATAGACAGAGATAATGAGATAGACAGAGACACAGGATAGCTTTGGGAGGGCCCTGGGTCAATACACAGTTGCCCCAACTTTATTAATAATGGGCCTTTTATATGTCAGCAAGGGGAGGGGCAAAAGACCTCCCCTTTCCAAGGTCAAGTTATAAAGTACCAACAAGTGTAGACCCTTCAAAACACCTGGTAACCATGTATTTGGCCAAATCATCCTATTATGCAGCCCTGCTGGGCAAAGCAAGCTCAGACTTTCTGACCTTGAGTAAGGCCTTACTAGGCAGCCTCTGTGGGCCCCCACTGGTATAGGTCCATGCCCATGTTCACTATCCCTCTCTTACTTTCTCTCTCCTTCTTTTTCCTAGATGCCATGAGGTGGAAGTAAACAACTTACCTCTGCCATGTCCTGATACTATGATGTTTTGTCTCATGACCATAATAATGCCCATAACACAACAAGCCATGTGCACTGAAACCTTGGAAGCTGTAAGCCAAAAGTAAATCTTTCCTCCTTTAAATTTTCTCTCTCAGATATTTGATGCTATGATAGAGTGATGAAGAGGCTAATACAACAGGTTTAGTTTTCATTGCCCATCACAAAAAGAATTTCAAAGAAAGGTAAAAAATAAAATAGAAAATATGTGGTTTAATCCAAGAAATTATTGTTGCTTTTGTGATTTATTGTATTTTTAATCTTGTATTTGTATGTATGTCTGTATCTGTTGGGTGGGTGCACATGAATATTGGTGCCTGTCGAAGCCAGAAGAAGGTGTTTGATCCCCTGGAACAGGAGTTAGCCACCTGACATGGGTGCTGGGAACCTAATTTGGGTCCCCTGAAAGCATGCTTCCTTGTCAGCAGATCCTCAGAAATGACTGTTTTGAACTAGATAAAAAGTTATTTCTAACCCAGGAAAGGAGGACAAGGATCATGAAGACAGAAAAAATTGTCCAAATAGTGAAATAATTTTAACTCAGTTTCTCTTATATTGCCACATGGACATGGCTCATGAATTTCCCAAATGATCTTAGAAAAAAAAGTATAAGCTATTTTTGCTAGGAAATATCTTCTTCTTCTGGTCCAGTCATCATTTCAAGTGACAAAGTGAAACTTTATTTGTCTATCCATGAAATGAGTTAGAGAAAATGTAACTATAAAAAGGAGACTACCAATGTTTATAATGGTAATATCATGGAGCTGTAGAAGCCCATCTGGCCAGGATCAACTTTGTGAACATACTGGACGCTTACAAAATACGAAAGGGCAGCAAAGCAGGAGACAATCCTGAAAGTGATAACCAGCAGGGGAAGAGCAAGTTAGATCTCCAAGAACCAAAAACACCCATTGCAGGGATGTCTCTATAAGAACTTTCCCAATATACATGAGATAGCGTGTCTTCCACAAAGTGGCTTTCAAAACTTATTTCTGATTATAAGAAAGAGCAAAGCCATACAATGTTGCTTGGCATTTGTTTTAAAAAGAAAGAATTAAGATATACTTCAAATAAAAGTGTCTATGTTCTTCAGTAGCTATGGAAAGTGAACTAAATGGAGCTAAGAGACAGTGAAGCCATTGAGGAGAAAAGTCTGACATCTTGCAGTGTTTTTCTGACTGTGGGTTTTAGAGCATAGAGTCAGTGCGTTAAATAAAGGACTGAATATAAAACTAAACTTTGAATGATAAATTTTTGTACTAGTTTTGTTACTGAAGAAATTCATTGTCTTGCCTAAATCGTTTCACTTTTCAGTGTCTTATTATTTAAGTCAACACACTAAGATTTGCCTGATTTCTCAGTAAGTATTTGTGAGTTCCCTTTTGTGTCCAGAGTGGTATGGCCTGGAAAACCTTTGTAATGACAGATGCATACTCACTCATGTTGGAGACAAACATATTTTTGTTCTCATTGCTTCCTTATAAGATGACATAAAAATGGGAATAGTGGCTTGTGCCTGTAACCCCAGAATTTGGGAAGCTGAGGCATATGGATGATTGTGAAGTAGAGGCCAGTGAGAGCTGCATATTGAGTTCCAGGCAATCCTGGGTTATCAGGAAATTCCGGACTACAGAGTGAGATCCTGTCTTAATAAAGATAAATGGATAAATAAATAGTAAATTAATCAAAACAACAATAACAGAAACAAACAGCAGCCATCAGGAAATGCAAATGAAAATTGCCTTGAGATTTCATCTCATACCAGTGAGAATGGCCACCATCAAGGAAAAAAAGATGATAAATGCTGGAACAATGTTGGGAAAGAGCACCCTTTATTCACTGTTCATAGGAGTGTAAACTTGTGCAAAATCTACACACGGGTTTCAAAAAAAACCTGAACATAGAACTTCCACATGATGCAGATATACCCCTCCTGTGCATATACCCAGAGAACTCTGTATCCTTTTGCACAGATATTCATTGCACACCTGCATTCATTGCTGCTGTATTTACAATAGCAAAGATATGGAATCATATCAACTGATCAGTAGATAATGAAATGTGGCCACACACACAGGTATGCACACATGTACAAACACACATGCATAATAGAATTTTATACAGCTGTAAGAAAAATGAAATTACCAAATTTTCAGGAGAAAATGAAACTGGAAAATATTAAATGAGGTAACCTAAGGTGGGAAAGACAAATGTCTCATATTATTTTGTACATGTTAATCATAGCTGCTTATTTTTATATATACATATCTATGAGGGACTGAGTGTGTACAGAGTCTAGGAAACTAGAAAGGGATCCTTGAGAGGAGAAAGATTCTCTGGGGGCTGTAGACCACATATGATACCAAAGTAGAAGGGGGTACTGTAAATGGAAAGGCCTAAAATGTTGGGGGGATACTCAGTGCTAGAAGAAGAAGGAGAGGTACAGAAGGGTCAGCCAAAGCTAACAATGTATGAACAAGTCAGAAAGAAATCTGGACCGTAATGAACTAATCACAAAATAAAATACAATGTAAGAGAGTTTGAATGGAGGCAAGGCTGCTCGCAGAAGATGCACGGTATTAAATAAAAATGTTAATGCCTTGTAAGATGTTTTCCAGGAGGCCTCTGTATCCCCTAAAAGTAAAGGTTATTGTCAATGCCCTTGGTTGCCCACAGAACTAGATGATATGATCCTATTGGTTGTAGGACATAAAAAAAAAAATCAAGCTGGAACTTGGTTCTCTACTCGACGGACCTCATAGTACCAGAAAGTACTATTCAGGCTGCTGGGAGAGAACTGCCATCACCAATCTTTTCCAGCTGTGGACCCTGTGTATGCGATAATACAAACAAGCCGGGGAAGATGAGCCCATCGGTGCAGTAGAGGCAGTAGGTGCAGTAGACTGCTCTTTGATTGGATTTGGTACCTGCTCTGAAGAAATCCGTATGGTATTACACCCATGTCAAAAGCCTCTGGATTGGGAGGTCATAGGTCTTAGTGGGGAAGCCACTGTTGTTGTTTTGTTACATGAATATGATATGCCCATCAGATTGCTGCCTAAACAATTATGCTTCTGCCCATAAAATAGTGTTGCTGTCAGATTTGGTCAGAAAGACTTCTTTGGCGGTGGTCACTGGTGATTTCAGAGACTCATAACTGGCCAAAGTATTGAGAATAACAAAATGTTGAGTTCCCAGTCATAAATGGGGCATCCATATCACCACCTCCAAGGCCAGAGAGTATCATGGATGAAGGAGAAAAAAGAATGTAAGAGGTGGAGGATGTGGGGATAGGTGAGGCATGCTGACATCTTGACATGTGGGTACTGCTCTCATAAACTTCTAGTGGTGAATACTACCTGCACAGGATCTACGTAAGATCTGGCTTATCAACACTCTGTCATGGAAGGAGGATAATAATCAGGGATTACCCCTCCCTGATGATACATAGTTAATGGTTAATGGGAGAGAGAGATGTTTTCACCAGTGATGTAACAACTGGTAAGTGCCCATGCTTCTGTAAACTGAACTTCCCCCATGCTGCTCCTCTGACAGCCCTAATGAATTTCACTGAATAACACACAAAAGGACAAGAAAGTCACAGGGAGCTGAATGAAGAGATAAAGGGGGAAGTCAGAGTGGGAAAGGAGGAACTGGGTTAAGGGAGGATGAAAACAATCAAAATACATTATATAATATATGGAAATGTCAAAATGGAACATTATTACACATAATTAATATATGTTAATAAAACATAAGAAAGACACCCCCAACAACAACAAAATCCTAAACCAAATCAACAACAACCAACAGGAAGAGGACGTCTGCTGGGAGCCAGAAGTTTAAATGAGTTGTTTGAGATCTGTTATCTGGGGAAAGAGCTGGCACAGGACTCCCTTTGTACTCTTCTGTGCCACATCTGCTGTCAGCTGCCCATGAATCACACTAAGATTTGAGCTCTGTGGAGCCGTGGACAGCATTCAGGATGACTATGATTATACTTGCCCATGAAAGTATTTGACTGGATGTGGAACAAGTGGCTGGTACAGTGACTGGCAGAGAATAGATAGTAAATAAATATGAATTATTTCTCTTTACAGCTCTAACAGTCTAGAGACTAAAAAAAGAAAGCTAATTGCATATCTAGCATCTGATTAGCAGTGGTTTTATTGTGATGAGTTATCAGTAAGAGCAGCTTCAAAACCGAATATGGCCTGCAAAAATCAAAGATGTTCTACTTACAGAGAAGTTCCATAGTGGGCCAAATGGCTGCATGTGGGGGCTGTCTCCACAGCATGCTCTGCAGCTCAAATCCCCCCATGTAGCTCACCTATTTGGAAGTGTGACCCACTCTTCACCGAACCTGTGCCTTCCCACGTATAATTTATAGTACACGCCAGGCAATTGTGTTTAAATTGGTTTGTTTTGAGAAAGTTCTGGAAAGGGATGCTCTGTTAAGATTTAGTATGATCTTACTGACATTTATGTACATGTTTTTCTGACCATGTTTTTCTGAACTCAAACAGCATTCCTTCGATCATTACTGTCTTTGTTACATTCATGTATAAAAGTACACAGAAACTGAAGTAAAGTTGTCTACAGCATTAGACTGTAGTCTGCCCCATTCTTTCAGGTCCTCGGATCCCAGGTCCAACAGACAAATCTGCACAGGTTGGCTGAAAAGTTAACAGTGGCTTATTCTCCAATTGTTAATCCTTTGTATCAAGAGCCTTTCTCACCAAGGTGTGACACTGGATTTCTCCCTATTCTCAAAAGTTCCCACCAGAAGGGCAGAACTTAATCAAAGATTGTCTATGGGGATGAAATTCTTGTAGCCACTGCACAGCTGTGAGTGTTCTCCATCAAGTTGTCTGAAGCCCCAAGGGCAGCCCTGAAGGAAGAGCTGCTGACCTCTGCATTTTGGAGATAGAGAACTTAAGGCTCAGAGACTGAGAAGTAGTAAGGCTGGCCTGCCCTTGGGGACCTAGCAGAATACATCACCAACCACAACCACTCCTACACGCATATGCTTGCTAGTGTTTCACGCATCACACTGGCCTGCCCCCAAGGGTCCTCACCTGCAGCCACTAAGAGCACCCTTTTGCACTTGCGTTTTGTACTTGCACTGGTAGGTACCTGGCCAGCCCCGGGTCCTATGGCTGCTATGTCACTATATAGTCTGTGAGCATATGCTAAACCCTTTTTTTTTTAAAAAAAAAATTTTATTTTGCAATACAATTCAGTTCTACATATCAGCCACGGATTCCCTTGTTCTCCCCCCTCCTGTCCCCCTCACCTTCCTCCCAGCCCGCCCCCCATTCCCATCTCCTCCAGGGCAAAGCCTTCCCCGCAGACTGAGATCAACCTGGTAGACTCAGTCCAGGTAGGTCCAGTCCCCTCCTCCCAGGCCGAGCCAAGCGATCCTGCATAGGCGCCAAGTTTCAAACAGCCGACTCATGCAAAGAGCACAGGACCCGGTCCCACTGCCTGGATGCCTCCCAAACAGATCAGGCCAATCAACTGTCTCACCCACTCAGAGGGCCTGATCCAGTTGGTGACCCCTCAGCCATTGGTTCATATTTCATGTGTTTCCATTCGTTTGGCTATTTGTCCCTGTGCTTTATCCAACCTTGGTCTCAACAATTCTCGCTCATATAAACCATCCTCATTTTCGCTAATTGGACTCCCAGAGATCCACCCGGGGCCTAGTCATGGATCTCTGCATCCAGATCCCTCAGTAGTTGGGTGAGGTTTCTAGCACGACAATTAGGGTGTTTGGCCATCCCATCACCAGAGTAGGTCAGTTCGGGCTGTTTCTCGACCATTGCCAGCAGTCTATTGTGGGGGTATCTTTGTGGATTTCTGTGGGCCTCTCTAGTACTTTGCTTCTTCTTATTCTCATGTGGTCTTCATTTACTATGGTCTCCTATTCCTTGTTCTCCCTCTCTGTTGTTGATCCAGCTGGGATCTCCCACTCACCCAAGCTCTCTTTCCCTCGACCCTCGCCCTTCACTACCCCCACTCATGTCCAGGCTGTTCATGTAGATCTCATTCCATTTCTCTGTCATTGGGCGATCCCCGTGTCTTTCTTGGGGTCCTGTTTTCCAGGTAGCCTGCCTGGTGATGTGAGTAGCAGTCCAGTCATCCTTGTTCCACATCTAGTATCCTGCTATGAGTAAGTACATACCATGTTTGTCTTTTTGAGTCTGGGTTACCTCACTCAGGATGATATTTTCTAGATCCATCCATTTGTCTGAAAACCTCATGATGTCATTGTTTTTCTCTGCTGAGTAGTATTCCATTGTGTATATGTACCACATTTTGTTTATCCATTCTTCAGTTGAAGGGCATCTAGGTTGTTCCCATGTTCTGGTTATTACAAACAATGCTGATATGAACATAGCTGAACAAGTGCTCTTGTGGTGTGGTTGAGCATTCCTTGGGTATATGCCCAAGAGTGGTATAGCTGGATCTTGGGGGAGATGGATTCCCAATTTTCTAAGAAAGCGCCATATTGATTTCCAAAGTGGTTGTACAAGCTTGCATTCCCACCAGAAGTGGAGGAGAGTTCCTCTAGCTCCACATCCTCTCCAGCATAAGGTGTCTTCAGTGTTTTTGATCTTAGCCATTCTGATAGGCGTAAGGTGGTATCTCAGAGTTGTTTTGATTTGCATTTCCCTGATAATTAGGGATGTTGAGCAATTCCTTAAATGTCTTTCAGCCATTTGAGTTTCCTCTGTTGAGAATTCTCTGTTTAGTTCTATAGCCCATTTCTTAATTGGACTGTTGGGCATTTTGATGTCTAATTTCTTGAGTTCCTTATATATTTTGGATATCAGTCCTCTGTCAGATGTGGGGTTGGTGAAGATCTTTTCCCATTCTGTAGGCTGTCGCTTTGCCTTGTTGACCATATCCTTTGCTCTACAAAAGCTTCTCAGTTTCAAGAGGTCCCATTGATTGATTGTTTCTCTCAGTGTCTGTGCTACTGGTGTTCTATTTAGGAAGTGGTCTCCTATGCCAATGCGTTCAAGACTACTTCCTACTTTCTCTTCTAGCAGGTTCAGAGTAGCTGGATTTATGTTGAGGTCCTTGATCCACTTGGACTTAAGTTTTGTGCACGGTGATAGATATAGATCTGTTTGCAGCCTTCTACACGTTGATATCCAGTTTTGCCAGCACCATTTGTTGAAGATGCTTTCTTTTTTCCATTGTGCACTTTTGACTTCTTTGTCAAAAATTATATGTTCATAGGTGTGTGGATTAATGTCAGGGTCTTCAATTCGATTCCATTGGTCCACATGTCGGTTTTTAGGCCAGTACCAAGCTGTTTTTTATTACTGTAGCTCTGTAGTAGAGCTTGAAGTCAGGGATCATGATGCCTCCAGAGGTTGTGTTATTGTACAGGATTCTTTTGGCTATCCTGGGTTTTTTGTTTTTCCATATGAAGTTGAGTATTATTCTTTCCAGGTCTGTGAAGAATTGTGTTGGTATTTTGATGGGGATTGCACTGAATCTGTAGATTGCTTTTGGTAGGATTACCATTTTTACTATGTTAGTCCTGCCTATCCAGGAGCATGGGAGATCTTTCCATTTTCTGACATCTTCTTCAATTTCTTTTTTCAGGGACTTAAAGTTCTTGTCATATAGGTCCTTCACTTGCTTGGTTAGTGTTACCCCAAGGTATTTTATGTCATTTGTGGCTATAGTAAAGGGTGATATATCTCTGATTTCCTTCTCCACTTCTTTGTCCATTGTATGTAGGAGGGCTACTGATTTTTTTGAGTTGATCTTGTATCCTGCTATGTTGCTGAAGGTGTTTATAAGCTGTATCAGTTCCTTGGTGGAATCTTTGGGGTCACTCAAGTATACTATCATGTCATCTGCAAATAGGGAAAGCTTGACTTCTTCCTTTCCAATTTGTATCCCCTTAATCTCCTTATGTTGTCTTATTGCTCTGGCTAGAACTTCAAGTACTATATTGAATAAGTATGGGGAGAGCGGACAGCCTTGCCTCGTTCCTGATTTTAGTGGAATTGCTTTGAGTTTCTCTCCATTTAATTTGATGTTGGCTGTTGGCTTGCTGTAAATTGCCATTATTATGTTTAGGTATGTTCCCTGTATTCCTGATCGCTCCAAGACCTTTATCATGAAGGGATATTGGATTTTGTCAAATGCCTTTTCTGAATCTATTGAGATGATCATGTGGTTTTTTTCTTTGAGTTTGTTTATATGGTGTATTACATTGATGGACTTTCGTATGTTGAACCACCCTTGCATCCCTGGAATGAATCCTACTTGATCATGGTGGATAATCGTTTTGATGTGTTCTTGGAGTCTGTTTGCCAGTGTTTTATTGAGTATTTTTGCATCAATGTTTAAGAGGGAGATCGGTCTGTAGTTCTCTTTCTTTGTTGTATCCTTGTTTGGTTTAGGAATCAGGGTAATTGTAGCCTCATAGAAGGAGTTTGGCAATGTTCCTTCTGTTTCTATTGTGTGGAACAATTTAGAGAGTATTGGTATTAACTCTTCTTTGAAGATCTGGTAGAATTCTGCACTGAAACCATCTGGTTCTGGGCATTTTTTGGTTGGGAGACTTTTAATGACTGTTTCTATTTCCTTAGGGGTTATTGGACTATTTAAATAGTTTATTTGGTCTTGATTTAACTTAGGTATGTGGTACCTATCCAGAAAATTATCCATTTCTTTTAGGTTTTCCAGTTTTGTGCAATAGAGGTTTTTGAAGTATGACCTGATGATTCTCTGGATTTCCTCAATGTTTGTTGTTATGTCCCCGTTTTCATTTCTGATTTTGTTGTTTTGGATGCTCTCTCTCTGCCTTTTGGTTAGTTTGGATAAGGGCTTGTCTATCTTGTTGATTTTCTTAAAGAACCAATTCTTTGTTTCATTAATTTTTTGTATTGTTTTCTTTGTTTCAATTTTATTGATTTCAGCTCTCACTTTGATAATTTCCTGGCATTTACTTTTCCTGGGAGACTTTGCTTCTTCTTGTTCTAGAGCTTTCAGGTGTGCTGTTAAGTCACTAGTGTGAGATTTCTCCAAGTTATTTATGTGGGCATTTAGTGCTATGAATTTCCCTCTTAGTACTGCTTTCATAGTGTTCCATAGGTTTGGATATGTGGTGTCTTCATTTTCATTGATGTCTAGGAAGTCTTTAATTTCTTTCTTTATTTCTTCCTTAACCCATTGGTGATTCAGTCGGGTATTATTCAGTTTCCATGAGATTGTAGGTTTTCTGTAGTTTTTGTTGTTGTTGAAATCCAACTTTAGACCATGGTGGTCTGATAGAACACAGGAAGTTATTCCAATTGTTTTGTATCTGTTTAGATTTGTTTTGTGACCAAGTATGTGGTCGATTTTAGAGAAGGTTCCATGGGGTGCTGAGAAGAAGGTATATTCTTTTTTGTTAGGATGGAATGTTCTGTAGATATCGATTAATTCCATTTGAGTCATGACATCAGTTAAGTCCTTTATTTCTCTGTTAAGTTTCAATTTGGGAGATCTTTCCAGTGGTGAAAGTGGGGTGTTGAGGTCTCCCACTATTAATGTGTAGGGTTTTATATGTGATTTAAGCTTTAGTAATGTTTCTTTTACATATGTGGGTGCCCTTGTGTTTGGGGCATAAATGTTCAGAATTGAGACTTCATCTTGGTGGATCTTCCCTGTGATGAGTATGATGAGTATGTAATGCCCTTCTTGATCTCTTTTGATTGATTTTAGTTTGAAGTCTATTTTGCTGCTTGTTTCTTAAGACCGTTTGATTGGAAAGTCTTTTCCCAGCCTTTTATTTTTAGGTAGTGTCTATCTTTGAATTTGAGATGTGTTTCTTGTATGCAGCAGAAAAATGGATCCTCCTTTCGTATCCATTCTGTAAGCCTATGTCTTTTTATAGGTGAATTAAGTCCATTGATATTGAGGGATATTAATGACCAGTGATTGTTCATTCCTGTTATTTTTTGGTGGTGATGTGTGTGTACTTCTCTTCGTTGGGGTTTACTGCTGTGGCTTTATCTATTGCCTGTGTTTTCGAGGGTGTATCTGACTTCCTTAGGTTGGAATTTTCCTTCTAGTGCTTTCTGTAGGGCTGAGTTTGTGGATAAGTATTGTTTAAATCTGGCTTTGTCATGGAATGTCTTGTTCACTCCATCTATGATGACTGAAAGTTTTGCTGGGTGTATTAGTCTAGGCTGACATCCATGGTCTCTTAGTGTCTGCATTACATCTGTCCAGGTTCTTCTCGCTTTCAAAGTCTCCATTGAGAAATCAGGTGTTATTCTGATAGGTTTGCCTTTATATGTCACTTGGCCTTTTTCCTTTGCTGCTCTTAATATTCTTTCTTTATTCTGTACGTCTAGTTGTTTAATTATCATGTGGCAAGGGGACTTTTTTGGGGGGTCTAGTCTGTTTGGTGTTCTATAGGCTTCTTGTATCTTCATAGGCATTTCCTTCTTTAAGTTGGGAAAGTTTTCTTCTATGATCTTGTTGAATATATTTTCTGTGCCCTTGAGTTGATATTCTTCTCCTTCTTCTACCCCTATTATTCGTAGGTTTGGTCTTTTCATGGTGTCCCAAATTTCTTGGACATTTTGGTTCATGACTTTGTTGGCTTTAGTGTTTTCTTTGACTGATGAATCTATTTCTTCTATTGTATCTTCAACGCTAGAGATCCTCTCTTCCATCTCTTGCATTCTGTTGATTATACTTGCATCTGAAGTTCCCGTTTGTTTACTCAGATTTTCTCTTTCCAGCATTCCCTCTGTTTATGTCTTCTTCATTTTTTCTATTTCCCTTTTCAGGTCTTGGACTGTTTCCTTCATTTGTTTCATTGATTTTTCTTGATTTTCTTTCAGTACTTTATTGTTTTCTTCCAGGGCTTTATTGATTTCTTCTAATTTTTTGCCCTTTCTCCTAGTTGTTTACAGCGTTCTTCACATTTTTTTTTTTTGTCTTTTCCTCTACACAAGCTTCTAGCTTCTTCATGATGTCATTCATAAGGCTATTTTCTTCTGCTTCTTCCAATTTCTGATGTTCAGGTCTAGGTGTTGGAGGAGGGATAGGGCCTAGTGATGCTGTATTGCTATTCATTTTGTTGTATGTGTTTCTGCCTTGACGTCTGCCCATCTCCTTGTGGTTCGTTCTTGGCCTATCCGCACACTTGGTTCAGACAGAGCTGACAGATTCAGGAAGTCTCTCTCTCTCTTGTCCAGATGGGAGCTCTCTTGTCCAAATTGGAAGTCCAGGGCAGGATGGGAGCTCTTGTCCAGAAGGGAAGTCCGGGACAGGATGAGAGCTCCTCTCTCTCTCTCTCTCTCTCTCTCTCTCTCTCTCTCCTCCAGAAGGGAAGTCCAGGGCAGGATGGGAGCTGGGGGCCGGCCTCTAAGTCTCAGGAAGTGGCTGGGGGTCTCGGGCAAATGGGCGTGGGGGCAGGGCGTGGAGATTGCAGGGTCTGCCAGGGGTAGTGAAGAAGGGGATCCTTCCTGGTGGGGCTAGAAGGGAACCTGCCCGGTGGCCAGAACCTGGGGCCAAGTTGGGCAGATCTTCCCCGGAGTGGCTGGTGCCCAGGGATGGGGTCCAGGGCAAGCTAGGGCACTCACCTGTGCTCCAGAAGGGAAGTCCGGGGCAAGATGGAAGCTGGGGGCTGGCCTCTAAGCCCCTTTTAAAAGCGAGCTCTGCTGTTCCTCTCTCTCATTCACACCGCTCCTCCAAAGAGACAAGCAGTTTCTTGTGCCTCTCATTTCCTCCCCCCATTTTGCTCCCTCAAATAAACCTCCCATGAGAGAGTTCTGGTGTATGGTGTTGCTTCTTGCCACTGCTAAACTTCATTTGGTGCTGCGAGACTTGGCAGGCCCTCCTGGCACCCTGAGGCATTCCAGGACCCTGGACCCATTCCACTTATGAAAGCCTCACTTTCCAATTAAGTGATCACTGAGCCCTCCATCCAACCCAGGCACAATTGGTGAGTTTCCTTATCCTAGTTGGCATAAACACTTCCCTGGAACCACGGGAGAGACTGTTGAGCCTCCAGCACCCCACTGCTATACTTGGAGGTGGGGCACAACCAACCACGATCTTAAAGGGTACAGTTGACCCCCTTTGCTGACAATCACCCCCAGCCATTCCCCACAAGTGAGACCTTGTCTCTTGACTGTGGTTTCTCACCTCTTGGCCCTGCTGACAAGCCCTGGTACCAGGCAACCACGTGTCTCTCTTGGGGCTCAGAGCTCCCCTGGCCCAGGCCCTCTGGGTGATGACCCACTGGCCAGCCTGTGGCTCTTCAAATAAATCCTCCCCAAATTTTTCGGACACTAAAAATTCTAGGCCTTTGGATCTCATTTTTTCTGCCTCACTCATGGGAACTGCACCTGGCAGCATAAGCCCAACCTTCCCTCTGGGATGCCTTTAGAAAACCTCTAACCTCACCGGTGGTGGTGGCACACGCCTTTAAACCCAGAACTCAGGAGGCAGAGCCAGGTGGGTCTCTGTGAGTTCAAAGCCAGCCTAGTCTGCAGAGCGAGATCCAGGACAAGCACCAAAACTACACAGGGAAACCCTGTCTCAAAAAACCAAAGGCGGGGGGGGGGGGGGGGGGAAGAAAACCTCTAACCTCTATGCTTAGCACCTGACTTAAGGGCTTCTAACTCATCTTCCTTTGCAATCAGACCTGGCCCAAATATCCCGTAGATAACCAATCAAAATGGCCACCTAAGGGCACTTTTGACCCCAATATTTTAAGGGAACTTTCCAACTTCTGCCAGCGGTAGGTAAACGGAAGGAGGTACCCCATGTTCAAACATTCTCTTACTTTAGCTCCAAACCTTCTCTCTACACTTCCTGTTCACCCACTCATGTCCTCCTAGTTATGCAATCTGAACTGGAGGGACCTTCCACTACTCTGGACCCTGCTGATGAACCCTTACTATTCCAACCTCAACATATAACTGCTCCTACAGCTTCTCTAGCCCCTCCCTTCTCTAAAGTAATAGGCCTTTCCAACTGTCCAACTCTCGTGCCCATTTTCACCCCTCCCATTACTTGTTCTTGCACTGCTGTGGGACCACATCCATCTCTCCCTACCCAACCCAACCAGGTAACCCTTCTCCTTTTGTGAGAGATTGCCAGGTGGATGGACTGGTTAAGGTCCATGTCCCCTTCTCATTAGGTGAATGAGAAGAATGGGAATCTTATACGTCTAACTCTATCTTTTTCACTAAAGAATTCCAATATATCACCCAATCGTATAGTCTCACCTTCCATGATATATACATGATTCTGTCTAACAACCTACTTTCTGAGGAGCACAAGTGAGTTTAGGGGCAGGTTAGAGCACATGTAGATGAAATACACCAAACCAATGCAGCACACCTGACCGGGGATGAGGCAGTCCCCGATCAGGACCCCTAATGGTACCATAATACCACAGGAGACATTCTAGCTAGAGATCAATTTACAACCTGCCTCCTGGCTAGTCTCCATAACGCTGTCCTTAATTTGGTTAACTATGAAAAACTTCAAGAAATCATCCAGGACAAATAGGAAAATCTCAATTCCTAGAATACCTCACAAAGGCCCTCTTACAGTATACTAATCTAGACGCCAAAAACCCAGAGAGCAGACAACTCTTTATGATCTACTTTTCTTCCCAGAGCTTCCCCAACATTAGGGCCAAGCTTAAGCATCTGGAAAGGACCCCTAAACCCACAGGCAGAAGTCTTAGACTGGCCTTTAAGGTGTATCATGGGAGAGATGAGAAAGCCATAAACAGAAATATCAAACACTGGCCAAGGCCATCCAACTGGCCTTGGTGACTACCGAGGTTCCTTTGCCCTCTGGTCAGAAGAGTCACCAGGCCCAGGCTTGCCCTAATTCCCACAGGCCACTGGGGCCATGTCCAAAGTGCCACCAAAGGAGACATTGTTCTATTGAGTGCCCTCGCACTCCTCATGGCATGGGGACACCAGATGCAGACCACCCTCCAGCCAACCTTTTAGGCCTGGCCATGGATGACTAAAGGGACCCAGCCTCTCTTGACCCAGCCACTGTCATCTCTGACAGGGAGACCTGGGTAGCCATCATGGTATCAGGGTGGTCATCTCCTTCCTCCTGGACACCAGGGCCACTTCCTGGGTCCTGAGGGAGTTTTGGGGACCCACCTCTCCTCATCTCCCTATTGTGGGGTAGGGGGACAGCCTTACCTACCTCATCATTGCATTTTTCAGGAGTATTCTTCCCACTCATTCCTTCCTAATAGTGCCAACTTGTCCTGTAACCTTACTGAGGTTTTTGCCAAAAAACCTTACTGATCATTTTGCCAAAGTGGGGAATCCTATTTCTTTTGCTTTTCCCATTCACCTGACCCCAGACTCACCAGCAGCCCCTCTCCTCCTAGCCACCTACCCTACTGATTCCAACATGTCACTTTCTCTGCCAGCCTCCCAGGTTCTGGGACACCCAGAACCTCTCCGTTGCTGACACCATTCCCTCATTATTATCCAGTTAGAGGACCGTACATTACCCAAGCTCAGTACCAATTCTCACTCCAGAGTCTTAGGGGACTTAAACCTATCATCTCTGACCTTCTAAGAAAAAACTACTTCATCCTATATCTTCTTTTAAAATCCCTATACTTGCAGTCCAGTGGGACCTACTGCCTGGTTAAAGACATCCAGCTCATTAATTCTGTAGTGGTCCCCTGCTATCCCATGTGCCTAACCCTTATACACTCCTTTCCACTATTCCCACAGGGACCTCCCATTTCTCAGTTCTGGATCTCAAAGATGCTCTTCTCTGTCCCTCTTAGCCCTCAGTCTCAAAACATTTTTACTTTCACCTGGACTGACCTTGCCACCTACCTCTCTACTCAGCTTACTTGGACTGTCCTACCCCAGGGGTTCTGGGACAGCCCACACCGATTAGGCCATACCCTGGCTTCTGATATACTCTCGTCTCTCTCCAAATCTAAATTCATACAATATGTAGATGTCCTCCTCTGCAGTCTGTTCCTAAAAATTGGCTAGTCTAACACCTCTACTGTTCTAAATTTCTTGTCCATCTGGGGGTATAAAGTCTCCCCTTTCAAGGTCCAACTGTCTACTCTTCAGGTCACCTACTTGGGACTAAACATTATCCCAACCACAAATCCATTACCTTGGATGAAAGCACCTAATCCAGTCTCTCACAGTCCCCTCTACTAAAGAGGAGAGTCTATGATTTCTAGGAATAGCTGGCTTCTTATGTTCCTGGATCCCTTCTTTTCCCTTCTTTTCCTGCCCCTTATATGAGGCAGCCCTTGGCCCCCACATGAACCCTTCCTCACTTCCATTACTAAGCCCTTTCAGAAGCTCCTATAGACGCTCCTGCAGGCCCCAGCACTTCATCTCCCAGACCTAACCTGTCCCTTCTCCCTCTATGTAACAGAAAAAGAGGGGTATGCCCTTGGGGTCCTAGGCCACCAGCTGGGACCTTCCTTTGCACCCATGGCATACCTGTCAAAAAATTAGACCTTACCACCCAGGGATGGGCAGTCTGTATACATGCTTTAGCAGCTGCTGAGCTCCTCATTCATAAATCTGAAAAACTAACCTCAGGGTCACCCACCACTATCTTCTCCTCCCACATCCTGTTCCATCTCTTAACTTATGAAGGCTTACAAACTCTACCTCCTTCCCAAGTTCTTTCCAGGTGGCACTAGTAGAAGATGCCACACTTACTTTCCAATCTTACACACCCCTCAATATCTGAAATCTCCTTCCTCAACCAAATACTAACAACTCCCCATTTCACTCTTGCTTTGAAACTCCAGAGGAACTACTGCCCCATCCCTCACAAATACAGGAAGGTACGTTGCCTCCAGGTATCTATACCTGGTACACAGATGGCAGCTCCTTCTTACATGAGGCGATCTGAAAAGCAAGGTATGTCATATTGTCAGATACTGGGGTGCTTGAGGTACAGGTTCTCCCCACCCACACCACTAACCAACAGGCTATTAAGCTCTCACTCATGCTTTCCAATTGGCACAAGGACGATCCCTAAAATGTTTACACAGAATCCAAATGTGCTTTTCATATCCTCCTGTCCCACACTGCCATCTGGAAAGAGCACAGACTACTTACAACAAAAGGAGGATCTGTAAGTAACTCAGGCCAAATTATGGCCATGATAAAAGCCTCCCATGTCCCCAAAGATACAGGAAATATTCACTGCTGGTCTCATCAGACTGACAGCTCCATCATCTCAAAGGGAAATAACCGAGGTGATGAGGCAGCTAGAGCAGCAGCCCTCCAAGGCCCAGGCCTGCCTCTCCCACCACAGGGAATCCTTGCACTACAACCCACTTCCCCACAGTCACCCCCTGGCATTTGACAAATTCTGTCCTATCTACAGCAGCTCTTTCATCCTAATAGCCAGGCTCTGCCTCATTTCGTCAAGGCTCAACTACAGCCCAACCCTGAGGACTTGCATTTCTTAAGAACTATTAATGCCTCTTGTAAAATCTGTCAAGTGTCAGACCCCAGCTCCAGACATCACAGCCCTCTTTTTCCTACACACCAGGCCAGAGGCTCCCTCCTGGGGCCTGACTGGCAACTTGACTTTATCCACATGCCCACAATCAGATGAGTTAAGTACCTCTTGGTCCTAGTGGACACATTCTCAGACTGGATAGAGGCATTCCCAATCACTTACAAAAGGGCTCAGACAGTCTTTGACATCCTTCTCTGGGAGATTATTTCCTGATTTAGAATCCCTGCCTCCCTCTAGTCACACAATGGTCCTGAGTTCATCTCCCAGATTTCCCAAACCTTATCTCAGCATCCCTTGGCATTTTCATATCCCATATTACCCCTAGTCCTCAGGAAAGATAGAACAAACTAACCACTCCTTAAAAAACACCCTTGTTCTGAGAGTTGATGGTTCCCAGAGCTGGCGGAAAACGTACCACTGCCGTGTTGGGAAGCTGAAGTGGGCGGAGCCAGCAGACACAGCTCCATTTCAGTCTTAGAATGCTGCAGTTTAAAGCAATAGGCTCAAGGTAATATAAAAAATAAGCCACATAAAGATGGCTACCACACAGAGAATCTGGATTATGTTCTCTTTAATATTCATAACTGAAGAAAAACATTTGCTTGCAAAAGCTCTTGAGTTATGCCAAAGTGTATATTTTAAAGGTACCTTGACTTCAAAATTTGGATGTAAGGATATGTTGCTTTGGAAAGGAGACTCTGCTTTTGTTTTCACAGAAAGTCAGATGCTATGGATTTGTTCCAGATTAAGATACATCAGGTTTGACAAGCCAAGACCCCCTGAAAGGTCTCCGATGATACCAAGACTCAGTTGATCCAACATCCAGAACTGTTTCAAGGCAACTGGCTCAGATGATACACCCTCATGGACTACTTCATAATTCTAAAATTTTCTTTGTGTTCTCATAAGATACAGCACCCCCTTCCAGCAGGAAGTAGTAAGAGAAGCTACACCCAAATTCCCAAATGTACCAAGCTGGCTTTGGAAATGTGTAAAAGTTAAAACCTTCCTCTTTAAAAAAAGAAAAGAAAAAGAAAAGGGGAAGTGCTGTGGGATGGTCTGTATGTCAAATTGCTCTGATTGGTCAATAAATAAAACACTGATTGGCCAGTGACCAGGCAGGAAGTATAGGCGGGACTAACAGAGAGGAGAATTGGAGAACAGGAAGGCGGAGGGAGACACTGCCAGCTGCCGCTATGATAAGCAGCATGTGAAGATGCCGGTAAGCCACGAGCCACATGGCAAAGATTTATGGAAATGGATTAATTTAAGATGTAAGAACAGTTAGCAAGAAGCCTGCCACGGCCATACAGTTTGTAAGCAAAAAAAAAAAAAAAAAAAAAAAACCCAACCAAAAAACAACAACAACACCCTTGTTAAAATGTCACAGGAACTTTACCTTGACTGAGTAAAGCTCTTGCTCTAGCTCTTTTAGGCTCCAGGCTCTCCCCAGGTGACCTCTTTCAATCAGGTCGTTTGAACTCATGTGTAGGAGGCCAGTTCTAATCCCTGGCCTCCTGTCTGAACCCTCACCTCTCCCTGATCACCTACTCATCCCCCTAATCTATCATCTATGTTCCCTCCTATGGAACTTTACTGACCACTCCCTACTCCGACCATGCACAAACTCCTGTCCATCCCCAATCAACATCGGGGATCAGATCCCTTCCTCTTCTCCAGACCAATGCCTTACACCCCTCCCCCTAAATGGTAGGGGCCCTTCAAGGTAATTTTTGTAACCTCCATAGCTGATAAGCTTGAGGCTCCCCCTCACTGGATTCACTTATCCACCTCAAGCCCTTTACTCCCCCACCTCCAGATAATTTTCCTTTGTACACATCAATCCCAACAGGGCCCTGCTCCCTTAAGTTTCAGAGGACACTGAGATCAACTGCTTTGTCTCCAATTCCAGAAGAATGAGGCTTCACTCCAAAACCATACTTAACTCTATCAGATTTGGAACCCCATATGAAAGTGGATGTTTTCCTTCCTGACCCCTTTCCTCATTCTCCTGTCTCTACTAATCATATATTGCTTCATCAATTTCTTCTCTATGTATCTCCAATGACATATTAAAAATATCTAATTAAACAACTAATTAGCTGTTGTTACAGGACTGTCAACCATTAGTCACAGAGCTGGAGGCATAAAGACTATCAAACATGCCCAGGTGGTAAGAAACAATAACACCCTAGAGATATCCACCCCCTTAGACTCAAAAGAGGAGACTCACAGAGCAGATTTCTATGTAACTTTTAAACTATTGACTGCCCTCAGAAATCAACTACCTGTGTCTCCTGGGTGTTAAGGTGATGCCTTGGTGATGGGAAAGGAACAGGTACTTTAAGGTTTATTTATGTGAAGATAGAAAAGTGTAATTGATTATAAGGAAAACCAATTTGAGATGTATAAAAGAATGAAATGTTTTAAATTTCTCTATGTTACTGTCCATAACTTTAGCATTAACTGACTGAATTCTGATAAGCTATTAATATAGCTCTAGCAGAGGACTAAATACTATACTCTACCACTGTAGTATCATAGCCACAAGCTTAAGATTTTAAATTTCCTTTGGTTGCATTTTAATATGTCTAAAACTTATCTCTTTTTGTAAATTTAAAAATTTTTATAGGCTCTAGGGAGTTGACTTGGATTCACCCCAACAGGTCAGATGCACTCCAGAAAAGCACTATCCCCACATTTCCCTGGCCTTGGGACCCACTCCTCAATTTCCAGGACCTAAGGAGAATTTTTTTCCCCTATACTTAACTTTTTCTTCTGCCCAACCAGCATCATGCCAGGTTCAAGTGACACCAGATCCACAGAGCCTGGACAGTAAATAAAACAACCAGCTACTTCAGGATGTGGCCAATACTGCAGCTTTCTCAGGTTCCCCAGAGATGACTGACACTCCCCAGGTCAGTAGAAAGCAGTCTGGAGAGCTTGGCACTCTCATACCACCTCACCTGCTACCCCTAACTTTTTATCTTTCTATTTTGGATATTTTTATTTATTTTGGATAAAGGGATTTGCATGCTGCTGAAAGATAGAAAGCATACTTTGCGTTCCATTTTCTGGCACAGAGCTGGGGAAGCTGACAGGGAAGGATAAATGTGAAAGATGAGTGCCAACTGAGGTCTATGTTCTCTCAGAGGCATTGAAATGCTGGCCCCTAATGAGGTGGTGTTAGGTGGCAACTTTTGTGTGAGGGATCAGATTAGGCTGCAGAGGTGGGGCCTTCATGAGTAGAATTAACGCCCTTATATTACAGACCTGAGTGTTCTCTTGCTCTTTCCAGTATGAGAGGACATAGAAAGATTACCATTTATGACTCTGAAAGTAGGGCTTCAGTAGATATCACATCTGCCAGTACACAGATCTTGGACTTCCCAGACTCTAGAACTGTGAAAAATAAACATTTGTTGCTTAAAATACCTAGCCTGGGCCTGAGGTGACAGCTCAGCAGTTAAGAGCACTTGCTGTTCTTTCAAAGGACCTGGGTTTGGTTCCCAAAACCCATATAGTGGCTTATAATCATTCATAACTCCAGTTGCAGAGGATCTGAAGCCCTCTTCTGACATCCATGGGCACCAGACATGTCCATGGTGCACATACATTTATGCAAATAAATTTAAAGGTAACTGAATTTTTGCTTCAGCAATCTGAGCTAAGATCAAGGGGATGTACAGATAGTACTGTGTGACTTTCCCCATGGAAACATGAACAGGTATTCAGTCATCCCATATATGGCACCAAAGTTATGATTCCACTCAAGTTTACCTTGGTAAACTCATGAGTTATTGGGGTACTTATAAGAGCTTGGATGAAGGGTCACTTACATGGCCAGGGGTTATTCAAAGGAGAAGATTACCTGAAAATCCCACCTAAGGATGGGTGACAGCTCATGTTGGCTGCATCACTGAAGCTTTCTGCTCAACTTGCAGGAAACTCCATTTAAGAATTCCCTTCTCCCTGGTGTCGCTTATTGCTTTTATAATTTGGTGGAGAAGGCATTGTGAACCTTATTAGTTTTTTGAGTTTCCTGAGTCTTAGGAGCTTCCACCTCCTTGAAGAGGAAAAAGATATACAACCCTGTGGGGAAGATCTGATCTCTGGATAGCTATTCATCAGAGCTAGGAGCTGGGCATGCAGCTCAGTGATAAAGCACATGGTTACCATGCATAAGGCCCTTCCTCCTGATACTAAAAAAGTTGAGTTCAATTTTTAAAATTAACTTGTGGCTTTAGAGACGAGGAAACAGTGTGTTGGAATGATTCAAGGGCTTGGCTACAATCGTGCAGACAGACAGAGGACTGTGAACGAGGACCTGCCTCCCTTCTCAGTCGAATTTTTTTCTGCCACAGGATGCATCACAATTTGTAGAGTCCTTAGCAGCAGATTTTTTGGCTTTGAAATGAGTGTGGGAGACTTCAGTTCTTTCTAATCCTTCTCTGCTAAACTTTTCACTAAAGGTCCACACTAAAGGAAAGGGAATTACATGGATCTAAAGAATCTGTCATAGTCTATTTTCATCTAAAACCTACAAGGAAAGTTAGCAAGGGTTGAACCATAGCAATGGAGCTTTGTAATTTCTCTCTCTCTCTCTTTCTCTCTCTCCCTCCATCTTTCTGTTGTTTGTCTTTTGAATGAGGATCTTGCTCTGTAGCTCTGGCTGCACCGGAACTCGTAAGTAACCCAGACTAGCCTTGGACTTGCAGTGATTCTGCACTTCCTATACCTACTGACTGTTGGGACTACAGATGGATTTACCATGCCCAGCTGAGAATGTATTTTGTTTATTTAAATAGTAAGGGTAGTTCATATAGTCATAGGTACTAACTACATCTCTTTTTCAGATTTTCATTTTTTCTCCATTGATAAAATATCTTTTCCCATCTGGAGAGAGCTTGAGCTTGGCTTCATATCCTTTAGCAGCAATAACACTTTTGGAAGTGAAGGGAGGAGAATGAGATGTCCCTGGAGAAATTGTTTTCTTAGCCACTGGCTGCCAGTTCTAGAGATAACTATGTTTGTCTCCACAGTGACAGAGCAGAAGTCTGCAAGAGAACCCTCTGAGGGTTTGCTTGGATAACAAACATTAAGCAATATGGATCCCAAAGGCACACTTACTTAATGCCAAAAATTTGAATAATATTTTCAGACAAGTAAGAGGAGACAGCTATCTTCTAAATTAAAATGAGTGAAGATTAACTGTGGGTGAAATGCAGAGGCCAGTTTTACTTTCCAAGGGTTAAATTTGAATAAAAATATCTCTGCTACGTCATGTTTATTACTTGTGATATGTATCTGTGTTAATTACTTTCCATTTATGTGAAAGATAGCTTGAAATGTGCTAAAATGTGAAGCAAGTACATGCAGCTTTCCTTTATTTGGGCCAAAAATTTTATGTCCTATTTTCCAAAAATACATTTCTTCCAGGAAGGAGTCAAACTATGTGGCCAGATATGCTACGCGTCTGAACTGCATGGGTTATTTATAAAGTGCTGCGCTTCTGCCATCTGCTCTGCACACTCATCCCTCCTAGATCCTTTTCCTAAAATGCTAGCTGTGGCTTAAGAGTGAATTGAGTCTTTCTTCCTTTTCTTTTTTCTTGTTTAAACTTATATCCCTTTAGGATAGCTGAGATCACATGAGGACTGTCTAATGAAGCTGCATGAACCCTATCCACTTCCCAACTTTATACTTGGCCTTTTGCTTGTTACTTTTTGCCCTTCCATTGGCTCAGCAACATCTATCTGCAAACTTTTCTTTTTCTTTCTCTCTGGCCCAGGGGACCAACACTTGTACAGGCAGCCTCTGCTTGTCCCGGGGCATGACCAGGACACCCTTCCAACTCCTTTGCCAATGTAGGCCTTGTTGCCTGTTGCTGGGCTCACTCTGCTCCATACAGTAGTTTGTTTAATCAAATCTGAACCCATTTTTAAACCACTGAATTTTAGATCAACATGATTTTTGTTGTTGTTATAAAAAGCAACTGGCTCATTTTATTTGAATGTAGAAAGTAAGATTTGTGGTAAATGGTTTTCATAAGGGTGCATGAGTACTGATAGAATACAATTAGTTAGTAGATTTTTACCCATGTTTGTGATGAATTAAGGACAAGGAAGAGGGAAGAAAAAAAAGACTAATAAAAAGACAAAAAAAAGGAGAAAACTACAAAAGCAATAACAACACCTTAAAAAAAACCTTTTCTAAATAGAGAACTTTACTATTCCCATGATAATTGTGTATTATTTTCACTGGCTGTCATAATAAAATACCATAAACAGATATTCTTTAAATCTAAGGATTGTAAGATTCTTTAAATCTAAGATCCTTTAAATCTAAGGATTGTAGATACAGAGGCAAGAAGAAATTTAAGCCTACAAAATTAAGGCTAGCCTGGGCTACATAACAAAAAATCTACTCACAGAACAAGAATAGGAAGCTGGGGAGATGGCTGAACAAGGAGGGGCTCTTGCTATGGGTGTGTGAGTGTCTGAGTTTGAATCTCCAGGTCTCACAGAAGAAGCTGAGAGTCATTACTAATGTGGAGCTAAAAGGACTGGTGGGTCTGCTGACTGCCAGCCAAGCTCCAGGTTGAATGAGAGAACCTGCCTCAAAGGAATAAGGCAGAGAGTGAATAGTTTGGCTTTCATGTGTCCACAGGTGCGTGTACTCATACACACATGCATGCATACATACAAAACACACACACAGTCACAGACACAGACAGACAGACAGACACACACACACACACACACACACACAAATAAAAAGGAAAACAAGACAAAACAAATACACAAAATATACTTAATAACAAGTCCTAAAATTTCTTTCTTAATGTATTTTTTATTATTTTGAGATTATAATATATCATTTCCCCTCTTATTTAAACCCTCTCTCTCATGAACTCTCCTTTGTTTTCTTTCATATATATGGCATTTTTCATATGTACATGAATATTTTATATATATTATATATATATATATATATATTCCTAAGTACAAAAATACAACCTTTTCAGTCTGTATAACATTACTTGCATGTGCTGAGGCCCCTATAGCTTTCCCCTGCCCATGTTAACAATGCCTACTGGTGTCATCCTTATTTAGATAATTTTTAGAAAGTATTATTGGTGAGACTTGGTGAATGTAGTTTCTGACATTTCTAGGGGACAGAATGTCACATCAAACTCCTTGTTCCTCTGGCCCTTAACAAACTTTCTACTCCCTCTTCCACAATGAATTCTGTGCCTTAGGTTAGGGAATTGTTTTATAGATATATTAATTGGGATTAGACTCTGTAACTCTGCATTTTGATTAGTTGTATTTTTCTGCAATTTTCTTTATTTCTCTCTGTATGTTGCAAAGAGAAGTTTCCTTGATGTGGAGTGAGAATCACACTTATTTATACAATGACAAATATTTAGAATGTAGCTAGGGAGTAAGATGGCTTAGTAGAGTGGTGGTTGTAGGTTCTCCTTCTCATTCCATGATTTCTCTAGCCTTGGGTGTTTGGCTAGGTTTCCAGCACCAGGCATAATTTGCCTCTCATTGATTAGGTTGTAAGTCCAGTTATAGAGTTGTTGGGCATCACTAAGTTGTGCATGCTACTACTACACTCCTATGGTAATCATGCCATGCTGGTTGTTGCAGTTTATAGGTGTTGTAGTTGGAGTGGACAAACATTTCTTGGAAATAAATGAAAATAAAAACACAACACAAAAAAATGTCTGGGACACACTGAAGTAGTCCTATGAGGAAAATTTATAGCTCTATGAACCTCCATTATAAAGCCAGAAAGAGCAAAAATAGACGACTTAATGATACTAAAATTTTGGGAAAACAATTACAAACAAAATGCAAACCCAATCAATAGCAAGAAATAATAAAAATCAGAGCAGAAATGAATGAAATAAAAATAAGGAAAACAATACAAAGAATCAACACGTCTAAGAGATGATTCTTTGAGAAGATAAGATTGACAGAAAGAGAGGACCCAAGTTAGCATAATCAGAAAGTAACTAGGAAACATTACAACAAACACCCAAGAAATCCAGAATATTAGAAAGGAATACTAAAAAAACCTGTACTTAAGTTGGAAAACCTAAAGAAATGAATGCATTTCTAGATTCAGCTAAACCACAAAAGATAAATCATGAAACTAACAACCTAAATAGACCTGTAACAAATGAGGAGTTTGAAACAATAATAAAATGCTTTCCAAATGAAAAAAAGTTAAGGGTCCAATGGATTCACAGCAGAGTACCAGGCATTCAAAGATCTATAGCCAGTCCTTCTTACACTATTAAAAAGAAATAAAAACAGAAAGAGCATCCCCAAACTGCTGCTATAAAGCTAGTATCCCTACAGTACAAGGAAAAGATATAACAACAAACAAACAAAAATCTAGAGCCTAATATATGTCCCTGGTGGACATAGATTAAAAGATGCTTAATAAAATTCTTATAAACTGAATTACAGACATTTATCAAAAAAGATTATCTATCATCACTAAATTGGCTTTTTCCCTGAAATACATGGATGATTCAACATACATAAGTCAATAAATGTGATTAACCACATAAATGGAGGTAAAGACAAAAATCATGTGTTCATCTCAATAGACACAGAAAAAGGCTAACAAAAGCTAACATACCTTTTTAATAAAAGTCCCAGAGAAAGTAGGTCTAGATAGATTACCTCAACATAATAAAAGCTATATATGAGAGAACCATAGCCAACATCATCCTAAATGGAGAGATTTCTTGTCTCACAGCTCTGGAAGCTGAATTATGGAACTGAGACACTGAAAGAATTAGTTCCTTTGAGGCCCCTCTCCTTTGCTTATAGATGGCCACACCTTGTGCCTTTAGATAATTTTCCTTTTGTGTGAGTATCCTTAGTGTCTCTGTGTATCCTGTTTTCTCTTTTTTACAAGGACATCAGTTGCATTAGAATAAGGCCACCCTGATGATCTTGGTTTTACTGAATCGTATCTGTTCCAGCCCTGCCTCTAAGTACATATTCTGTGGTACTGTGGCTTAGGACTCATTTTCCTTTGCTCCATACACAGAATGATACATGATCACTGTGTTCTTGGTTTTGGATTAGTTTAATAAGTAGAGAATAATCAAAGGTAACAGAGTACAGTAGTAAGAATAGATAAATAATAGAAGCATCAGATCAGGCATTTAAATCATCCAGCGAGGGTGGAGAAATACTCTGGAGACCATCAGCTGCAACTTCAGGCTGATAAAGAGATTCTGGGCAGAATGACCTCCCCTCACATGAGACTTACCAGAGCTTTTATAGGTTATGAGATAAATAATATCTGTTTATTGAGTTTTCAGACAGCATCAGACAGCATTCTATATTCAAGAGCAAATTTTTGTTTTTGTTTCTCTCAAAAGATTTACTTTTGTTCACAAGGGCTCAGGTTCTTTACTCTTGGATCATTTTTCTCTGGTCCTAATTACAGGGCCAGAGGCAAGCTTGTCCCTGGACAAGGGTTCTTGGAGGACACTTTAAAATAAATGAACATGGGTTTAAAATGCAGGAGGGTAACCCTGCTTCCAGGGGTAGCTTCTCAGTAAGCTTAAACACACATGATGCTTTACTATTTAATTTATATCCCATTCTTGAACTATGACATATTAGCCCATAGCATCATATGCAACCAGAATTGCAGATTGTACCGTTAACTGAGGATGGAAGAAGACATACTAAAGCTAGCAAGGAACACTAGAGCCAGGCTTTGAAAAGGGATATCCTATATGAGAAACCTGCTGCATGTGTTTAGTGCTCAATGTCCTGCTGAGAAAATGTTGCACAGTAACACTGTGCAGAGCTAAGCATTTTCTACTGAATATGTTACATGGAGAACAGGGTTTTTTTTGTTGTTGTTGTTGCTCTGACCTCTCCAAGTCCTCTTGATTTTTCTTTGCTAAATGTCAGCAAGGTCAAAGTTATATCCTCCAAGTCAAGTGTAAATATATGTCATATGAAGCATGTATATATAACATATTGGAATTTATATGAGCACAGCCATGTGTATACTTGAGGTATGTATAACCCAGCCATGCCACTTGAGATATATCAAAACATACCCATGCAATTGAGAAGAAAAGTATGTAATATCTTTCAAAGTAAAGCAGGGGAATACCAAATGTGCTGTATTTAATGAATATATTCTGGAAAAACAGCCTTTCTAAGATAATCTTGCATGCTTAACATTCCTGGTTTCTCTGGAGCTCTGTGAGCTCAAACACCTTAGTGCTATGCTCCCAGTAGGAAACTATCTCATACCTGGCTCTGGGCTTTTTATTTGGCAATCTATGACTTTGGGGAGGAGTGTTCTTGGCTGTGTTAGACAACTCCAGAAAAACTCTTTGATATGGGCCTGGAGAGATGGCTCAGCAGTGTGGACCCAAGTTTGCTTCCCAGATATTCATAATTAAAAATAAAACTTGAAAATCTCTTTTATATGAACACACACACACACACACACACACACACACACACACACACATAAAGCTTATAAAAGTTTCTACATGTTTTTTTCAAATATTCTTAGTGTTAGTTATTCCTTTCCTACTCCTCCTCTGGTCTACCTTTCTTCCTTTCTTTCCACCTCAACATCCTCCCATTATTTCCCCTTTCCGTCTTCATATCACCTGTGTTCTCCTATCCTCTTTCCCTTATGACCTTTCTTCTCTCTCCCCATCAGTGGTCCAGTCCTGATTTCCTAGGTACTTCAAATTAAACACAAATCTCAAGCTAGAATCTAGACATGAGTACAATACATAATGTTTGTTTTTCTGAGTCTGGGTTACCACCCTCAGTATAATGTCCTTCAGTTTCATCAATTTTCTTGCAAATTCCATGATTTCAGTTTTCTTCAGGAGAACTCTTTCAGGAGAATTCCACTGTGTATTGGTAACACATTCATTATCAGGGACATGTTTTCATGTCCTAAATATTGTGACTGGAAAAGCTGTAAACATAGATGAGCAAGTGTCTCTGAAGTGGGAGTAGAGTCCTTTAGTATATGTTCAGGAGTTATATGTCTGGGTCATTTGGTAGATCTATTCTAGAATTTTGAGGAACACTCACACTGATTTCCATAGCTATGGCACTAGTTTGCATTCTTGCCACCTGTGCATTAAGGTTTCCCTTTCCCAAAATCTTTGCTAGTATTTTGTCAGTTCTTTACTTTCATTTCCTTCATTCCTTCTTCTCTTCCTTCCTTCTTTCCCTCCCTCCTTTCTTCCTTCCCTCTTTCCCTTTTTCTTTCTTTCTGTTTCTTTTTTTAATCATTTCTCTGTGTAAGTCTGTTCTAGAATTCGTTTTGTAGACCAAGCCAGCCTTGAACCCAGAGATCTATTTGCTTCTGCCTCCCAAGTCTGGAATTAAAAGCTTGCACCACTATAAATCTCAGTTGATTTCTTTTTCTTTCTTTCTTTCTTTCTTTCTTTCTTTCTTTCTTTCTTTCTTTCTTTCTTTCTTTTTTTCTGCTTTTTTTTAAGATAAGGTTTCTCTATGCAGCCCTGGCTGTCCTGGAATTCACTCTAGACCAGATTGGCCTCAAACTAATAGAAATCCACCTGTCTCTGACTCTCAAGTGCTGGGATAGAAGGTGTGCACCACCACTGCTTGACTTCAGTTGTTTTCTTAATGGTAGCCATTCTGACTGGTGAGATGAAATCTCAAGGTAGTATTAATGAGAGGTTTTCATGCCCTAATATTAAGTCTCTCCACCAATGCAGTAAGCCAAATCAGGTTGAATTAAAAATAAAAGACCAAGTTTATTGGGCAAAATGTTCCTGGGTGACCTTCTTGGCCCCCAGAGATGTGACCAGGAAAAACCACATGACCATTCTCCAGGGGGCAGTTTAAATATGCTGTAGGTGCAGTCCTAAGTAGCTCTGAAGGAGGAGCCACAGTTTGGTGGGTTTTCTGAGGGCAGAGTCTAGAGAGAGAGAGATAGGGCTCAGCTAAACATCTCAATCCTTTTGGGTATATAGGTGCCAGTTCAAGTCTATCTACTTCTTGCTATCATGGGACAATGTGGGAAGGGGGGAGTTGGGAGTCAGTGGGCTAATGCTCAGTGGGAGGTGTGGGTGAAGAAGCATTTGGTTAACTGCCATCCTGGAGACATCAGGGATCTGTTTTTTGAGGAAGTGGAGAAGGCAGGTTGTTAGGAGAAAAAAATAGATTGTTATCACTGGCCCTAAGAATGTGGCTAGGCACGGGGAGAGTGGAGTATGATGATATTTTATTTGTACTGAAATGTGATTTTATTTGTATGTTAATAAATAAATTTTCCTGGGGGTCAGAGCTAATAGCAAGCCACAGTAGAGCTGGGCATTAGTGGTGCATGTCTTTAATCCCAGCACTTGGTAGGCAGAGCTAGATAGATCTCTGTATGGTCAAGGATACAGCCAGCATTGGAGATATGCACCTTTAATCTTAATACTAACCATAGAAGATCTGGAGGTCTGTACAAACAGGCAGTGACGAGGCGGTCATGTGGTTGGGTTTACAACCAATGAGAAGGCAGAACAGAAAGTCTATATAAAGACAAACACTCAGGAAGTAGGTCTCTCTCTTGGCTGAAGAGGCTAATTATATCAGACAGGTAAGACTCCTAGCTCTGATCTCTTGGCTTTCTTCTTTGCATTGGTTCTGTGTTTCTTATTTAATAAGATGGTTGGTTACATTTACATTTGGCACCCAATGTGACAAGAATCCATTAAAAACCACTTGGCTTGGCTTGGCTGCAGGTCTGGTTTCCTACCTGGGTGGCCGGCTCCCTAACCCGGAGGCTGGACTGACCTTAGCCCAAAGCGGTTAGCTGCAGCTGGAGCTACTTGCTTAAAGCCGGTGCTACAAACAACTCAGGCCTGCCCTGCCGAACAGGGCCCCTGCCTGTAAAGCCAACGCACATGGTCGGAGCTTAAGGAAGCCAGAGCCAAGCCTTGACTGGGCTCAAGCGGGAACATGTGGCTGGATTCAAGCTCTTAGGCAGAACTTGTGGCTGCACTTTCTTGTGTTCTCTCTCTCTCTCTCTCTCTCTCTCTCTCTCTCTCTCTCTCTCTCTCTCTCTCTCTGGATTCACACCTCGGACACTAGGTGGCTGTTTTGAAATTCCCTCAGATTTCTACTGTTCTACTCAGATTTGGTAAGTCACTTAACATATCAGATATCTTAAAGGAAACTATTTAAAAGAGAAATTTTTTCCACATTAAGAAAAAAGAGTTTTATGTGTACATTGGAAGAAAATGGGGCTTTGTTTGAAATTAGTCTGACAATGGAACAACTATATAAGAAGATTAATGTTGATCAAATTATGCAGTTTATTACTATGCTTATCCTCATTTTACTATTTAAAAAGATAGTCAATTTAAGTACCAGGATAACAGTTTTTGAAAAACTTGTTAAACCTGTAAAAATAAATCATAGAGAAATTCAAATTCAGACAGAAGAAATTAACAGTGAAGTTGTTTCAAGATTGGATTATAAGGTTACAGAAAGAAAGCCTGTTTTCACACAGTCACCCTTAATTTATCCGGTAACCGTACAGCAGTTGCCTAATCAAATGACTACACAAAATATTTGGGCTCCAATTGAAATGTTGGATTTACGAAGGTTTAAGTAAGCAATAGCATCTTATGGCATGCATTCCCCATATGTAAAGCCAATGTTAAACTCTTGGTCAACATATAGTAGGATTATACCACAGGACTGGTGGGAGCTGGCACAGGCTGTTTTGGAAGCCAGTCAAAGGCTCCAGTGGCAAATGTGGTTCAGGGATGAGGCTAAAAACATAGAAAAACAATGGAGGGATAAAGGAATACAAGTCTTCCAGGATCAGCTTATTGGAGAAGGTCAATATGCTTCAGTACAAACACAATGTTTATATGATGTCCAAACCCTAATTCTATGTCAAAAGGCAGCCTTGAAAGCATGGAACAGAGTTGAGGAACCAGGAAAAAAAACTGAGTCATTTACAAAGGTTATACAAGGCCCAAAAGAATCTTTCACAGATTTTTTACAAAGACTGGCTCAGCAGTCATGCTGGTTGGGATGATGAAACAGAGAACAGAAAATTCAGAAGAAAACATAAAGAAGATTTTTGGTAAACTTCTATTATTGGAAGTGATACGTTAAAAAATTTCCTAAATCTATAATTTATCATTATATTGATGATATTTTGCTAGCTGACTCAAATGCAGATACTTTAGAAAAAAAATGTTTGAAGTAGTAAAGAAAATTTTGCCTTGCTGGGGATTACAAATGGCTCCTGAAAAGATACAAAGAGGAGATTCTATTAATTATTTAGGATATAAATAGAGCTACAAAAAATTAGACCCCAAAAGGTGCAAATTAGGAGAGATAGACTACAGACACTTAATGACTTTCAAAGATTATTTGGAGACATTTCTCATCTAAGAACTATTGTTGGGGTAAAAAATGATGAACTGAATAATTTGTTCAAAACCTTAGAAGGTGACAAGTACTTAAATAGTCCAAGAGAATTATCACCTGAAGCTGAGAAAGAATTGGCCTTGGTAGAAAAGAAAGTACATGAAGGGCACTTGGATTGTATTGATCCAAAGCTGGATTGCATTTTGGTTATTTTACCTTCTAGGCATTCTCCTACAGGAATATTAATGCAGAGGGAAGATATTATATTGGAATGAATATTTTTACCAAATAAACCAAATAAAAAATTAAAAACATATGGAAAAAATCTCTGACTTGATTTGGAAAGGAAAATTGAGACTTTATCAATTAGCAGGAATAGACCCAGCAGAAATTGTCATACCTTTAACTAAGGAGGACATTGAAAAATTATGGACAGAAAGTGAACCTTGGCAAAGAGCTTGCAATAATTTTTTGAGAGAAATTAACAGCAAATATCCCAAAAGCGATAGAATTGATCTTATAAAGAGAGCGGATTGGATCTTGCTTCGAATTGTATGGGAAAAACACATATCTGGAGTTCATACATTTTATACAGATGCCAACAAACAAAAAAAGGCAGGTTACAAATCAGAAAATTTAAGTAAAGTGGTTCAAAGTCCTTATAATTCAGTTCAAAAATCAGAATTGTATGCTATTCTGTTGCTATTAATGGATTTTTCAGAACCTCTCAACATAGTAACTGACTCTCAGTATGCTGAAAGAGTAGTATTACATATTGAGACTGCAGAATTTATCCCTGATGAGTCAGAATTAACTTCACTATTTATTCAATTACAAGATACAATCAGGAAAAGGAGTCATCCTTTATATATAACTCACACCCGATCCCATACTGGTCTGCCAGGCCCTCTAGCACAAAGCAATGATGAGATTGATAAATAATTGATAGGAAATGTGCTGGATGCCTCAGAATTTTATAAAAAACATCATGTCAATAGTAAAGGTTTAAAAAAGGATTTTTCCATAACCTGGCAACAAGCCAAAGAAATAGTAAAGAAATGTCTTACTTATTCCTTCTACAATCAAACGCCATTACCAGCAGGATGTAACCCAAAGGGTACTCAGAGGAATGAAATCTGGCAGATGGATGTGTTTCACTTTGCAGAATTTGGAAAATTGAAATATGTACACCATACCATTGATACTTATTCAGGATTTCAATAGGCAACTGCTTTGAGTTCTGAAAAAGCTGATTCTGTAATCACTCATTTGCTACAAGTTATGGCCATCATGGGTATACCTGCACAAATCAAAACTGACAATGCTCCAGCATATGTCTCTGTTAAAATGAAACAGTTTTTTGCTTATTACAATATAAAGCATATTACAGGCATATCACATAATCCTACAGGTCAAGCAGTTATAGAAAGATCAAACAGAACTCTAAAGGATATGCTAAATAAACAGAGGGGGGGTTAACAAAACCCCCCAGAAATAGACTGCATAATGCTCTATTAACTTTGAATTTTCTCAATGCCAATGAGAAAGGAACAACAGCTGCAGAGAGACATTGGATAATAGAAAAAACTACAGAATTAAATCAGCCTATATACTTTAAGGATGTGCTGACCTCAGAATGGAAACCAGGATATGTGTTATGTTGGGGATGAGGTTTTGCTTTTGTTTCTACAGGAGAAGATAAGCTGTGGGTACCATCAAAATTGATAAAGGTTCGATTTGAACAAGAGAGACCTCTTAATTAGAGGAGGTGATAGTTCATCAACCAGCATGAACATCCAATTTAAACTAACTTATACCAGTAACACATGCCTTTTCATTTAATCAGATAATAACTTGCCAAAAAGGAACATCCCCAAAATTAGTCTTGGGGAAAGGTTTTTGTTTTTGTCTTTTAGGAGAATGAAGGTTAAGGAATCTGAAGAACACTGGACAAATGAGACAATTGAAGAAAAGGGACAAATCATCTATCCCATGAAACAGAGCGAAATGGCATATGGGTATATCATCTAAAAAATTTTATGTCTTCCTAAATGTTTGCTTCTGCTCTTCTCTAAAGATCTAACACTATTGGTCTTCTAATAGTCCTAGTTCAATTAAAATTTAAAGCTGACTTTGAAGTTGGAGAATGGCTCTCTCCTTTTTTAAACTCAAGCATGTTGTTAAAAGGAAAATGCAAACTCCCTGTATCATGCCAGAATAAAAGAGCCATCTTCTGCTATGGGACAGGAGAAAAGCCAAATTATTAAGGGACTATTCTATTACTAATCTCAATTCTTTGATTCTATTCTGATTCTTTAAACTTTTCTTAAAGTATAAATTTTATATCAAAATTTACAAGATATATATATATATATATATATATATATATATATACATATATATACATTTTAAACTTTGTTAAGATATGAATGCTCATATAGAGTACTAACTAATTCTAGAAAGAAGGCTTCAAAATTAGCTGCATATATATGTCTTTGTGTTCGAGTCTCTTATCAGTTTTCTGCAGGAAATCACGGCCAGGCCTAACATCAACTGAAGTCTCCAGGAAGAAGATGGGACCCCACAACAACAACAATTCCATGTGGACAATAATAATATCACTAAGCTGACAAACATCATCTACAGATCAGCTTTGAACTACAAAATCCTCAGAGCAATTTTGAGAGGGCTAGCTCAGATGATCCAGTCCCAAAGACTACTTGAATAAGGACTTGAGATAAACCCTGAACTTTGGCATTATACACAGACTGGATAATGAAGGATATAGTTACCTTTCCTAGAATTTGACAATTAACCTAAAATTTTTCTTTCAGGATAAAGATACCTTCGCCCATACCCAGCAGGAAGCAATTTTAAGAATACGACGCCCACATTCCCAAAGAGGTGTGTGGGGTGGGTGTTTTTTTGGTCTTTTTAATGGTTTTTGGGTCTGGGATAATTTTCATTGTTTAGGGGGGTTGGTTACAAGTTGTTGTCAAGGGTTAGGAAAAAGGCCAGGCAAAGGAGATTAGATTTAAGGTTCTTGTTTTTATTAAAAAAAAAAGAAAAGAAAAAGACAATTACTAGTTTTAAATACTTTACATTGGATTGGATTGTTTTATATTGTATACAAATTATATATATTGAAATTGATATTGTTAGAAAATGCTATATGTATATTTCTAATTGTACTTATACCATTCATTTAACAATGTAATGCAATTTTCTGATCCTTGAATGTTATTATTACCAACTATTAGGATATAAAGAAATGAAAGTTAGTAGTTAGACATTACAATAGAACTTGTAGTCATATTAGATATGTTTTAAAAATTGAGCCGATACATTTTAGATAGACAGGTCATCTTCAAACCCTTCAGAGATCTACAGAATATGGCATTTAAAATGTTTTAATAACTTAGAAAATTTTTCTTTTTTGTTATGACTATGAGACATGTCGGCTCCTGGCAGTACCAATCTACTTCAGAGAAAATATGGACATTGAAGAAACGGCATATGGAGTTAACTTTCATTGTGGCAAAAGTTAGCCACTGGACAACAAAGTATCCTTGAATCAACTGTTGACAAACAGGACAGACAGGACACGAAACAAAGGACTACTGATTCTTGCCAAAACAAGTGTGGTTATGGCTTTATCAAAAAGTATCTTCTGAGGGCAAGACAATATGGCACCATCCCTGAAGTGGCCTTTGCAATCTGGAAAAGGTACAGTGCTCTTTTCTTCAAAGGCAGCTGAACAGGCAGTGGGCTGATGGCTTCTGATGTGCAATGGAACAGCAGCTGAAACAGTTATTCTTGAAGAGTAACTAGGCTCATGCCTCAAAATAGTAGACTGGCATTTAATAGAGGGATGTGGAGAAGAACGGGATGCTGAGATGAAGCCATATATACACAGCCAAGAAGAATGGACAGCTCAATTCAAAAACCATCAACAATTTCCAGAATTTAAAATCCTGAATCATGACATGACACTAGTGGAATTCAGGTGTTTTTGGTACATGGACTGCTCTCACCCAATGTGAGGTTGAACTGTTGACCTTGTATACATCCTACTTCACAAATGAGTCTGTCAGATACACTAAGCCTATAGGCTGAAGATGATGCCCCAACACTGTGGAGAAACCTCAGGTGACTGTCCAGGCAGCTGGCTGTTTCTGTCAACTCACAAATTTTTTGGAAGTTGCTTGCATGCACTTCCTGTTTTTATTTTTTTAGGTAATATTATTTCCTTCTTGGGTCTCTGAGGGAGTTGAAGATTAGTTAGTTATAGTTGAAGATTAGTTAGTTATAGTTGAAGACTAGTTAGGATAGAAAGTGAATTAGGTCCATTTTGGACTTACCAAAATAGGATAGATAATGGAATTACTTTCTCTGAATTTGTCAAATACAAATGGACTAGACATTGTTTAGGTATTTATTACTTGTATATATTGTATATAGTTATTGTACTTTTGTATATAGTTTTTCTTATGTTAGTTATAACCCTTTTCCTTTTTTCTTTTTATTAAAACAGAAAAGGGAAAATATGGTGATATTTTATTTGTACTGAAATGTGATTTTATTTGTATGTTAATAAATAAAGTTGCCTGGGGTCAGAGGTAATAGAAAGCCATAGCAGAGCTGGGCGTTCATGGCGCACACCTTTAATCCCAGCACTTGGTAGGCAGAGCTAGGTAGATCTCTGTGTGGTCAAGGATACAGCCAGCATTGGAGACACACACCTTTAATCTCAATACCAACCATAGAAGATTTGGAGGTCTGTACAAACAGGCAGTGATGAGGCAGTCATGTGGTTGGGTTTACAACCAATGAGAAGGCAGAACAGAAAGTCTATATAAAGACAACCACTCAGGAAGTAGGTCTCTCTCTTGGCTGAAGAGGCTAGTTATATCAGACAGGTAAGACTCCTAGCTCTGATCTCTTGGCTTTCTTCTTTGCATTAGTTCTGTGTTTCTTATATAATAAGACGGTTGGTTACATCTACAGTGGAGATTGCCAGTAATAATGGAATGGAGATGTGCCCTTGTTGTACTCACAAAGATGAATGAGCACGGCAGAAAAGCTGATAGGCTCTTCAAAATCAGAGGGTGGAGGGTCCCAGTTGCTGTACAGACCATATTTCCTGGGTAGGTGCCTGCTTGAACCTGAAGAGATGGTACGAGCATTGATGTCCCAAGAGCTTGACAGCTGAAGTGGTGGTAAGGATCACAGTGTAGGGTCCTGTCCATTGGGGCTCTAGAGGCTTAGGAGATAGCTGTTTGAGGAGTACTCAGTCCCTTAAAGGGAGTAGGGTGGGCTCAGGGGCAGATAGGTCCTTTGGCGTGGGGGCAGGGAGGTAGCTCTCAGCATGTGAACGGAGAAGGGACCTCAGAAGGGAGAGATAGGCTAGGTACCTGGCCATTGGGTTGGGCTGGCCCAGGTGGTGGTGATTGAGGATGAATGGCCTTCTGTAAAGGTGCTTAAAAGGGCTTAGGCCTGTAGGAGAGTGTGTGTTGGTCCAAAGGTGAGTAAGGGCCATGGGGACAAGGAAGGGCCAAGATAACCTGAGTTCAATGGAAAGCTTGGTGAGTAGTTGGATGAGTCCATTTGCCCTCTCAACCTTTCCTGAGGATTGTGGATGGTAGGGGATGAGGATTGTGGATGGTAGGGGATTTGGAATTTCTAGGAGATGTTGAGAACTTCTGACATGAGCTCCATGACACTGGAAGTGAAGGTTGGTCCATTGTTCATTTGTATGGTCTGTGGCATTCCAAACCAAGGGATGATATGTTCAAGGAGTACCTGAGCCACTTTATCTGCTGTTTCCCTAGAGGTGGAAAATGCTTCTCTTCATCCTGTAAAAGTGTCAACAAGAGTTAGAAGACAATGGAGCTTTTTATGAGTGAGCATGTGGGTGAAGTCACCCTGCCAGTAATCACTTGGTTGGTGTCCTTGGAGCTGGTGCAGGGGCTGACTATCTGGAGGGTCCCCTGTAGGTTAGCTTTGATATACATCCAGCAGGAGGAATGAACCTATAAAATATGAACTTGAAGATGAGTGAGGTCAAGAGGGGCTCTAAGAAATGGAACAAAGCTTTGGGGCCTATGTGTAAGGTCTGGTGGATGTCTGAAATGATGGACAGTGCCTGGTCTTGAAGGGGGATGAGGTGGTCATTTAAGTAAACCCATCCATCCTTTGTATGCATGGCCTCTTTTATTCAGGAGTTTGTCCCTCTCCTCTGGTTGATAGGGCTGATAGGAACGTGTCAAAACCAAAATATGTTTTGTTGATCCAGAGGAGCTGGAGGCCAATTCCTGGGCTACTGAGTCAGCCTTGGCATTGTCTCAGGCCACTGGGTCCTTGAAGGACTGGTGTCCCTGGCAGTTGACTATGGCTACTTCTGCAAGGAGCTGGAGGGTCTCCAAAAACTTTCCTATAAAGGGTCCATTAACTATGGGAATGCCCTTGGTAGTAAGGAAGCCTCTCCCTCCATAAGACAGAATGGTTATGGGCTATTAAAAAAGCATATTTAGAGTCAGTATAAACGTTAGTCCATTGACCCTTGGCTATCTGGAATGCTCTAGTCAAGGTGATTAATTCTCCTTTTTGTGAAGAGGTCCCCTTTGGCAGGTAGGTCACTTCAACTGTTTTAGTGGAAGTGACCATTGCAAACACTGCCTGGCAGTTTCCTGATCTGTCTATAAGAGAGTGTCCATCAACAAAAAGGGTAAGTTGGAGGTTTGTGACAGGTTGGTCTAGGAGACCAGGCCGGGGTGAGCATAAGGCCTCCACAGCTTCTGGGCAGGAGTGAGAGGAGGTATCAGAGGAGGAAAAGACAGGAAGGAGGGTTGCAAGGTTGAGGGCAGGACTGGAGGCTAAGGTAATTTGGGGTTTTCTAGAAACAGTAAGTGAAATACTTGGACTTGTGAGGGCCCAAGGAGGGAGAGAGAAGAATGACTCAGAGGTGTGAAATGCATTGGGTAGATTGTATCATGATTGGCTGGAACAGGGTAATCTTGAGATCCTCTTGGGTGAGGTCAGCCACTGCTGCTAGGGCTCTTAAGCATGGCTGCCATCTGCAGACGGTGGGGTCCAATACCTGGAGCTTCACCCTAGATTTGGTGAAGGCAACGGGAGTCACCAAAATGTAGTCCTTGTCAGTCCTCTGCCAGGCTGAGGAGTTTCGAGGCTGGAAGAGTCTCAGAGGCTGGTGTTGTTTAGGCTGGACCTCTGGGCATGGCATAGAGAACTAGCCCATGTGGAGGCATTATGATTTCCAGTGTCCAGGCTGTCCATAGACAGGGCATGGCCTCATTGGTGGCTGAGGGTCAGGGAAGTTCTAGGACCAGTGGCCTTCCTGGGCACATTTGAAGCAGGCTTCTGGCAGAGTTGACTTGGGCTGTGTTCCAGTGGGATGGAGCCTCATGGGCTTCCCTTGTCTCCCTTATGGGAGTGCCAGTAGCATCAGGGCAGCTGCCAAGGGGTGGGTTGAGAGTGCAGTAGCCTTCTGTTGCAGCTGAGCCTGTCAGGAAGCATCAGCTGCCTCCTCTCAAGGATTAAAAACCTTAAAAGCCATTTTTACCAATTCCTGTATAGGGGTTTGGAGACCTTCTTCAGCCCTTTTAAATTTCTTTCTAATATCTGGTGCTGACTGAGAAATGAAATGGGTGCCCAGGACTATGATTCCTCCTGGGGAGGCTGGGTCAAGGCAAGTATAATGAACCATGGTTTCTTGGAATTGATTTAGAAAAATGGCCAGATTTTCATCAGTTCACAGTGGAATCTCTCAGAGCTTATCAAAATTAAGAACTTTTGTCTGAGACCATTTCCATACCCTGAAGGAGGCAGCAGACCATGAGGTCCCACCTCTGGTGGCCATTTTGACCTGGCTGATAATCTCAGTATATCTCTGTAGCTGGCATTGCCATGGCACCTACAGGCACTGTATTGTCCACTAGGTGGGTTCGGTCTGCATACTGTCTCACTGCTGCCTGAATTCAACTTTGCTACTCGGGAGTGAGAATGGAGGCCTGGATGATATAGAGGTCACGCCAGGTCAGATCACAGACTTGAGAAAGATAACAAAACTCCTTGATATAAACAGAAGGATTAGCAGAGAAGGAACCCAAGGGCTTCTCTATCTGTGAAAGATCCTGAAGGGAGAAGGGGGCATGGACTCAAACAATTCCAATGGTTCCAGCCACCTCTCAGTGAGGGCAGAGGAGGGCAGGAGTCTGCCTAGACTGAGTATGAATAGATATGGGAGAGGATTCAGGAGGCAGGGTAAGCCAGCGAGTGGAGTAGAAGGGAACGAGGGTGTAGGTTGTGGCATTGAAGGATAGGGAGGGGTAGTGGGAGTGGGAGAGAGGGAAAGAGAGGAAAGCAGATAAGGAGGAGGAAGTTGGTTCTCTACCTTTGTCCAGGAAGTTGGGGGAGGGGTGGATAAATGGAGGGATGTTGGCCACTGAACGGAACATGTGGCAATGTAGAAGCAGGATGGAGAGGCAGGGTTTGGGGGCAGTGGGGGGAGGGCTAGTGTCTTTGGCAGCATGGTCAGGATGGAATGTTCAGGATTCCAGTTCCCAGATGAGTGGGGTGCTGCGACCCTAGCCAACAAGTCCTGAGTCATGGGACACTGGCTGCTGAAGGAAGGGTGGGAATGCAGAACCCAAGAACCGTGGACATAGGGCAGATCTGACCACTTATCTCCATGCTGGCAAAAATTTTTGAGATCAGGAAAGATGGTAAATTCAAAAGTTTCCTCTGGTGGCCATCTTGACTGGATATCAAGAGCAGATTGTGGCCTTGGTGCACAGGGAAATCAGGCGTTCAGGATATGTGGTATTGGATAGCCCCAACTTGAATCTATTTGTAAAAGACACCCCAGGGGTGTTTGGCTTAGACTCTCAGCTGCCTATTTCACAAATGTGTGCTGGAACCCAAAATCTAAAGCAATGTGTCCACTGGAATAAGCTTTTGGATTGTGTGGGTAGAGAAAGATCCAAAGCCTGAATGTCCTGGCATCCCAGGCATCCAGGGAGGACTGGATTGAGTGGAAACAGGTTGGGTTGTCCCTGGCACAGCTGTGTCTATGTGGGGTAACCCCAAAATTGGGAGGAGTCCTGGACTACTAGAGGTAGTGACTTGGAATGAGCAACTTACTGGACTGAAAGCTGATCTAGTCTGGCAGAGAGTGGGTATAAGGAGAGGAGTGGTTTTTCTATCATGTGGCCAGGGGGTGGGGAGGGAGTGATTGGAGAAAAAACTCAATTCCTCCCTGGCTAATGCACCAAGATAAAAGGCTTCCATAACCCAATTTTAAGTCTCTCTGCCAATGCAGTATGCTGAGTCAAGCTGAATTAAAAATAAAAGACCAAGTTAATTGGACAAAAACATTCCTGGGTGACTTTCCTGGCCTCCAGAGATGTGAGCAGGAGAGGAGACCAGGAAAAAGCATGTGGCCATTCTCCAGGGGGCAGTTTAAATACCCTGTAGGTGTGGTCTTGAGTAGCTCTGGGGGAGGAGCTGCTGTTTGGCCGGTTTTCTGAGGGTAGAGTCTGGAGAGCGAGAGGTGGGGCCCAGATGAATAATTAATTTTCATTTCTCTGATGGCTAAGGATGGTGAACACTTTTAAGGACATTTCTTATCCATTTTTATTTCTTCTGAGAACTTTGTTTCATTTCATAGCCCACTTTTTAATTGGTGATTTACTTTAGATGTTTAGTTTCTGGGGGTTCTTTGTATTCTAGACACTAGTCTTCTGTCAGATGTATGGTTGGAAAAGTCTTTCCTGTTCTGTAGGCTGCCTATTCTGTAAATGAATAGTTTCCTTGGCTGTAAAGAAGCCACTAACTCCATAATGTTCCAACTCCTGGTTATTGCTCCTATTTTCTGATGGCAGAGTCCTATTCAGAAAGTCCTTATTTGAGCCTTTATCTGATGTTTCAGAATAGTCTTTGTCTTTTTTTTAGTTACAGTCCTGTGACTAGCATATTGGTACCATCTCACAGACTTTTTTTTTTTTTTTTTTTTTTTTTTTTTTTTTTTTTTTGAGACAGGGTTTCTCTGTGTAGCTTTGCGCCTTTCCTGGGACTCACTTGGTAGCCCGGGCTGGCCTCGAACTCACAGAGATCCGCCTGGCTCTGCCTCCTGAGTGCTGGGATTAAAGGCGTGTGCCACCACCGCCCGGCCACAGACTTTTTTACATAACCTTAAAATTATGGAGCCAGGGCCCTGATTCATTTCTGAGGAATTTTGGGCACAGGTGCAGAGTTTGATCTGTGTACCTCAAGCAATTCTTGCCACATGGGATAACAGGGCCTAATTTTTCTGGTCTTTAGCCTCCCAGATCTGTCTTGTCTATGGCTATCTCTGTAAGACAGTATTGACTGGACATGGTAGTGCATGCCTATAATCTCAGCACTTGGGAAGTTGAGGCAAGGGGATTACAAGTAGTATCAAGGCTAGTCAGGACTATACAGCTAGTTCAATAACTGGGCAACTTATTAAGATCTTTTCTCAAAATAACATCTGTCAAAAGGTCTGAGAATGTAGTGACGTACTACAGTACTTCCCTGGCATATGCATGGCCCTGGGTCCAGTATCCAGAAATGCACAAGAGAACAAAATTTTAGATCTATGATCTTTAAATAAGAACAATTTCTACTTAGGTATCTAAGTTCTATCACTAACCTCAAATATGTTTCCCCTAGTTCCCCAAATCACACTCACTAAGATAGTGACAATCTGAACCCAGGTGCAGCTTTTATATGCTTCACAATAGTTAAGTATGGAAAGCAAGATGAAAAATTTCACAGCATGCAGGTTTTCCTGCAGCTGTGAACTTGTCAATACAGTGAGTGAATGCCCAAAACAATGGCAGCTGATTAATGAGAACTGCTAGCACACATATTTCTAAAAAGGAGAGAGAGGAGAGAGAGAGAGAGAGAGAGAGAGAGAGAGAGAGAGAGAGAGAGAGAGAGAGAGAGAGAGAGGGAGAGAGAGAGAACACTGCTTGGACAGAGACTTCTGCCTGAATAACATGTACTTACTACATTATTAAAATGGTGTCCTAGGTAATAAAATAATCACAGGTAGCTATGATTGCTACACAAAATGGGATGATTTTATAAAGGTAAATATTGTGCGTAACAGACTAGCCCACCGGTGCTTCAGCAGACATGATGCCTGTAGTAGAGTGCAAGCACATGTAGGCCTGTGGAGATTAGAACCAGTGTAACTGTGTGTCGTGTGTACACGGGGGTGTGGGTTCACGCAGATCCACGAAATGAAGACTCAGAGGCATCTTAAGAATGAATCTAGCCTTTCATGGCTGCAGGGGGTCAGGCCTCAAAGGACTGAAGCATCTTCCCTTGGCCTCGGGCATTTTTATTTCCCTCCATTACAGTTTAGCCAGTTAATTTCCATGTGCCCAAGACAACCTGAAAGGAGCTCCCAACTATTAGTTATTTTGCGGCGCTCTTACCCTGCGAAGAAATGTCACGAAACACGAAAGAATCCGCTAATAAGAGTTTTATTAAGATGAAAGGGACAGAGAGTGCCCAGGCCTGTGGAAGACACATGTTTAGAGAAGAAGAAGGAGCCGGGAATATGGCGCTGGCTTATAAAGGCTGGGCGTTCACAGATCGATCCACGCATGTGCGTAGATCACATGGCTACGTTGTGCATAAAGTCACGCAAGATGCCTTGACCTGGAAATGGCTATCTTGACCTGGAACTGGCTAGGTGGAAGTGTCCAGGTCCACGGGGCATATGCAAACACGCCCAACCGTGGGGGCGTGTTGTGAACCCATCACCAACAATACAATGCCAAGTGCAAATTCCTCAGTTTCTGGGGTACCATGGTTTTCCAGGTTTCCTGAATCAAGTTTTACATAGGCCTTAGTATCCTTGGGAAACTCTGAGACAAGATTCACATGGAGGGCAACAAGGGAAACAAAAGGTGTCTGCTAAACAAAAGATGGATTAGGGCTAGGTGCTACTCTCTGGAGCCAGGCTAGGTACAGCTTAGCAGGAATGCCACCACAAATGCCCCTTTTATTTTTTATTTTTTTTTAAAACAACTATTTTATAGGTTATGCAACCTTACAGCAAATATTGCCGTCTTTCTATCTATTTGTCTTACAATCTTATGCAAGTATACCAAAACACATTTTAAAGCCAATAAAGTTACTATTGCTAAAACGAGAGCAACACCTGCTAGGATAAGAAATCTATTAAAGTGATTTGTAGGATTGAATGAGGTTGTAGTATCTGCTAGATTTTCCATAATATCCATCCTGTCATATCAGGTAACTTTTCTGTAAGTTTCTTTGATTTCTTTCTGTAAATAAAAAACCATTTGAGTAGAATTAGGGTGACCCAACAAATGCATTCTAACCTTTTCCCAATCATATTTGTTTTCATTAAATCTTAAGGGTATGATACAATAACAAGAAACATTCCAATCACATTTGTTTGATTTTATCTGCTAGTTTTATCTACTTCTTTACAATTTCTAACTGATACTCTACAATACAACAGCTTGCCTTAATTCAGCTAATTTATTTACTATCGCATTATCAATTTTATTTTGTTCAGTCCAAAGTTCTTTTGAATGTCTATGCCAGTCTCTAATAAATTCAGTGGTTTGGATTTCTTTATAAAGTGTCACTCGTTGGTTGCTGATGTAGCTGTCAATGCAATGATTCCCATCATAACTGCAATCACCAGTCCAACCATTCAACGTGTTTTTTTTTTAATATTTTTTCAGCAAGCTTCTGTACCAGGATCATCACAGGAGAGTCTTGCCATGGCCTTGACAACTTCACTGGTATCCAGATTGCTGGTCTTGCTCTAAGAATATATAAACTTTCAAAGGTCAAATTTAAAAACATATTAGAATTAACACAGGTATGAAGGGTACAGTGTTCATAAGTGATGCTGTAACTATTTGGGTGCCATTATACCAGCCCCTTTAATAGCAAGTAAGGCAATGGTACACATGCCATATTAGGATGGCTTTGATTTAGTCTAAAAGACAGAGTGTACTTGTCAATGTTTAATTTTCCTTTCAATGACTTAAGAGGGTGGAAGTCATTTGCCATTTTCCACAAGTTAGTCTGAATCAAATCACCAAATTGTAGGAGGACTTGCCATTCCAACTCTATGCCACCGAATAAGTTCATTAATAGAAGCATTGATTTCTACAGTTCCATTTATATTATACCATTCCCATCTTAACTCTGAGTGAGAACATTTCCTTGAGGGGTGCCGTGAAGGCTCCAATCAATGACATCTCCTTTGGAGATATTAATTAACATTCCAGGTTTCTCAATCTTACACTGTTGCCAGTGTACCCAGTCAGATTTCTTTTTGGTAACCCTCATCTCACAGAACGGTAGATTTATGGAACTAGTAGCATTAATCCCTTGTTTTTTAAAACCAGGCACATGAAACATATAAAACTTATTATGATAATCTTGGGTAGTATTGACTATGGATAGCCATACTTGAGAGGTAATTTTTAGGCATTGAATTCCATTTCCCAGTCAAACAGGAATTCCTTGTATTCCAACAGTGTAATTGTCAATCACTCTACCCTCCTCCATTGGCTGAGCGGGACCTCAGTTGTCATAAGGACCAGGTAGCCAAGAAGATTCAGGAACCACTACAGGAACATTTCTATCTCCCCAACTTACTGCTATGTTAGTTGGAGAATTGGGGATATAAGCCCAATAATTATAATCCATCCCTTTTACCTGCACTGTTACTATGGAAAGCATGGCAAGAAATAGGTTTGTAGCGTTCAGGTTCAGAAGCTTGTGCTTGTGAGTCATGTGAAGTATCATCTTTCCTTTGTCACAAAAACTCTTAAGCTGTCCCCAGGTTGGAAGGATTAGTTGTTGCAAATGTCTCCTGCGGAAACCTAAGCATAATCTTGGCCCTAACTTAACACTTTTCCTGGACTATTTTGATGTTAAAATATTTATAATATATGGGCTGACTTGATTCAGCAATTCTTTTCATAACTCAATTTTGTTCCTGCTTCATTAGCGTTTAAAAAATTTTAAAATTAGTAGGGTATTATTCAGTCTGTCTCTAGGAGGTCATCATATCCCCCTTCTGTTTAACAAGCATCTCTTTATAAGGTCTAATCTATCCATATAAGCATTTTGTAATTTATGTTCTACCAAGGCTAATAGTTTTTCAGCCTCAGTTGTAAACTGTTTTGGACTGTTTAAATCTGAGTCACCTTGCAAAATTTGAAACAAATTAGTTAATTTTTGAGTAGACAATCGAACTGTAGGCTGCAACCAGTTAATATCACCCAATAATTTTTGAAAATCATTAAAAGTATGTGGTCAATCTCTCCTAATCTGTATCTTTTGTAGCTGAATTCTCAGTTTACTTAATTTATAGCCTAAATAGCTAAAAGTATCTCTTCTTTGTATTTTTTTTTAGGAGAAATTTGTAATCCACAACAGGGTAAATTTATTTTTGTACTACATTAAACATTGTTTTCTAAGGTATCTGTATCAGAAGCAGCCAATAAAATATCATCCATATAATTATAAATAATAGACTGAGGAAATTGTTTATGTATCATTTTTAGTGGTTGATTTACAAAATATTGACATAATGTTGGGCTACCAGCAGTGGCTCCTACTCTAAATTTGGATAGCCAATTTCTGTTCTACCTTGTCTTTGTACAATCTGCATAGCCTGTGATCTATCCTTTAAATTTTTTCTGATGCTCTTTCCAGGAATACATCCCAATTTAAACATCAATTACAAGCTGTTTCTGAAATTGTAAGAATGCTAATTTGAGCTCATCATTGTTGTAACAAATTTCTTCCCCATCAATTCATGACTGTATCAGCCATATACATTTAATCCATTCTACACTCTGTTTTACTTGAGATAAGGTTCAAATACCTACAAATTGAGTGGAGACTTCTTGTAGAGGCCAGTTGGGATCCCAGCATTCTTTTTTTTGGGGGGGGGGTTTCAAGACAGGGTTTCTCTGTGTAGCTTTGCGCCTTTCCTGGAACTCACTTGGTAGCCCAGGCTGGCCTCGAACTCACAGAGATCCGCCTGGCTCTGCCTCCCAAGTGCTGGGATTAAAGGCGTGCGCCACCACCGCCTGGCTGGGATCCCAGCATTCTTATGAAATTATAGATATATCCAGCAACAGAATCCAATAATCCTTCAACCTCAATCCCATATAATTTTACTTTTAATTAGGCCGTTTATCATTGATAACTGTTTGTCAAAACACCTTTTCCTCCTGTAATTCCGAAGCCTCCAGTTCTACATATAGGCGTCATTTTGCCTTTAAGATATAGAAGCAATAATGACTGAGCAATTCTATCACCAGCTTCTATTTCCATGGTCCTTTTTATATATGCCATATATAAAGGCTTTAAATACAATCTCTATAGGATTTTAAGAGATAACTGTAGGCAATACTCTGGAGTATTTCTATAAAATCTTAAAAAGAGGTTCCTTTTTATAGATCCCAAGTAACACATTAATGTAAATCACCAATTATTAACAATGTAGTATGTCTGGAGAGGAGGGAAGTCATGTAAGGAAATTGGTAAGGAGCAGAGAATCTGGTAGGTCAGGGCCAGATTAAGACAAGAATAGGCTTAGGATTGATGTTTCCCAGTATTTCTAGCCTGATTCTCTAGTACCACTGCTTCTTAGTTTCCCATCTGTCATTTTCAGAATTCACATAGGGTTAGATACCACTGGATGTCATTTATAGCATGGTTAAACTTTGAGAAAGCTCACTAACAGTTTGCAAACCAAAATTATGCCCAAAGCAGAAAATGAACTATCAATTTAACTATGAGTTCTAAACTTGAGAGTAACTTAAAAAAATACATAACCAACATTTTAGGTCTTTTATGTGCTGAATTATAACATTCTCATAATGGTTAGTTTTGATTACCAATTTAATTGGGTCAGTCAAATATCTAGGGCATTGGTGAAATATATCGTTGGAAGTATATGTAAAGATATTTCTAGAGAGGATTAGTGGAGATGACTACCACAAATATGGACAAGACCATTCCAGGGGCCAAGGTTCTGGACTGAATGCCAATGGGAGATGGAAAATCCCAGCTGAATGTCAACATCAATTTGTCTTTGCTCCTTGGCCAGTTCCAGGCAATAGGTAGCTGCTACACGCTTTGCCACCCTGGCTATGATAAGCTGTACCTTCTTAACCAACCTCTAGGCCTAAGGAAGTCTTCCTTCCTATAAGTTGTTCTGTCAGGCATTTCAACGAAACTATCAAAAAGATGACTGATATACTGCTCAGTTCCCCAGATGTGCACATGGAAGTCCTAACCTCTGGTGTCTCACAGCCTGACTTCATTTAGAAATAGGGTTACTGCAGAAGTCATTAATTAGGATGGAGTGATGGAGCAATACGGTAGGCCTCTGATTCGATAATAATGGGTCTTCACAAGGAGAATTTGGAGACATGCTAAGAAACACACATAGATAGAGTTTCATGTGAAGACGATGGAAGAGTTGGCAGAGAGCCACATGACACCATAGATTACCAGACATTCACCAGGTCTTAGCCTTGTAGACTCACACCTTTGAAACTGTGTATATATTTTTTTATAATTTAATTTAATTTTACATATCAGCCGCAGATTCCCTTGTTCTCCCCCTCTTGGCCCCCTGCCTTCCCCCGAGTGCCCCCCCCCCCCGTTCCCATCTCCTCCAGGGCAAAGACTCCCCTGAGGATTGAGTTCAACCTGGTAGATTCAGTCCAGGCAGATCCAATCCCCTCCTCCCAGGCTGAGCCAAATGTCCCTGTATAAGCCCAAGGTTTCAAACAGCCAACTCATGCACTGAGTACAGGGCCCGGTCCCACTGCCTGGATGCCTCCCAAACAGGTCAAGCCAATCACCTGTCTCACTTATCCAGAGGGCATGATCCAGTTGGAGGCTCCTCAGCTATTGGTTCATAGTTCATGTGTTTCCATTCGTTTGGCTCTTTGTCCCTGTGCTTTATCCAACCTTGGTCTCAAAATTCTCGCTCATACAAACCCTCCTCTTTCTTCCCAATTGGACTCCTGGAGCTCCACCTGGGGCCTGGCCATGGATCTCTGCATGTGGTTCCCTCAGTCATTGGATGGGGTTTCTAGCACGACAATTAGGGTGTTTGGCCATCCCATCACCAGAGTAGGTCATTTCGGGCTGTCTGTGGACCATTGCCAGCAGTCTACTGTGGGGGTATCTTTGTGGATTTCTGTGAACCTCTCTAGCACTTTGCTTCTTCCTAATCTCATGTGGTCTTCATTTATCATGGTCCTTTACTCCTTGTTCTCCTTCTCTGTTCTTGATCCAGCTGAGATCTCCCACTCCCCTAAGCTCTCTTTCTCTGGACCCTTGGCCTTCATTACCCCCACTCACGTCCATGTTGTTCATGTAGATCTCATCCATTTCTCTGTAATTGGGCGATCTCTGTGTCTTTCTTAGGGTGCTGTTTTCTAGGTAGCTTCCCTGGAGTTGTGAGTAGCAGTCTAGCCATCTTTGTTTTACATCTAGTATCCTCCTATGAGTGACTACATACCATGTTTGTCTTTCTGAGTCTGGGTTACCTCACTCAGGATGATTTTTTTCTAGATCCATCCATTTGCCTGCAAACCTCATGATGTCATTGTTTTTCTCTGCTGAGTAGTATTCCATTGTGTATATGTACCACATTTTATTTACCCATTCTTCAGTTGAAGGGCATCTAGGTTGTTTCCAGATTCTGACTATTACAAACAATGCTGCTATGAACATAGCTGAGCAAGTGCCCTTGTGGTATGATTGAGCATTCCTTGGGTATATGCCCAAGAGTGGTATAGTTGGATCTTGGGGGAGACTGATTCCCAATTTTCTGAGAAAGCACCATATTGATTTCCAAAGTGGTTGTACAAGCTTGCATTCCCACCAGCAGTGGAGGAGAGTTTCCCTAGCTCCACATCCTCTCCAGCATAAGGTGTCTTCAGTGTTTTCGATCTTAGCCATTCTGACAGGTGTAAGGTCTCAGAGTTGTTTGATTTGCATTTCCCTGAATTGCTTTGAGTTTCTCTCCATTTAATTTGATGTTGGCTGTTGGCTTGCTGTAAATTACCTTTATTATGTTTAGGTACATTCCCTGTGTTCCTGATCACTCCAAGACCTTTATCATGAAGGGGTGTTGGATTTTGTAAAATACCTTTTCTGCATCTAGTGAGATGATCATGTGGTTTTTTTCTTTGAGTTTGTTTATATAGTGTATTACATTGATGGACTTTCGTATATTGAACCACCCTTGCATCCCTGGGATGAAGCCTACTTGATCATGGTGGATAATTGTTTTGATGTGTTCTTGGAGCCTATTTACAAGTATTTTATTGAGTATTTTTGCATCAATGTTCATGAGGGAGATTGGTCTTTAGTTCTCTTTCTTTACTGTATCCTTGTTTGGTTTAGGAATCAGGGTAATTGTAGCCTCATAGAAGGAGTTTGGTAATGTTCCTTCTGTTTCTATTGTGTGGAACAATTTAGAGAGTATTGGTATTAACTCTTCTTTGAAGATCTGGTAGAATTCTGCACTGAAACCATCTGGTCCTGGGCTTTTTTTGCTTGGGAGACTTTTAATGACTGTTTCTATTTCCTTAGGGGTTATTGGACTATTTAAACAGTTTATCTGGTCTTGATTTAACTTAGGTATGTGGTACCTATCCAGAAAGTTATCCATTTCTTTTAGATTTTCCAGTTTTGTGGAATAGAGGTTTTTGAAGTATGGCCTGATGATTCTCTGGATTTTCTCAGTGTCTGTTGTTATGTCCCCCTTTTCATTTCTGATTTTGTTAATTGGATGCACTCTCTCTGTCTTTTGGTTAGTTTGGATAAGGGCTTGTCTATCTTGTTGATTTTCTCAAAGAACCAATTCTTTGTTTCATTAATTTTTTGTATTGTTCTCTTTGTTTCAATTTTATTGATTTCCACTCTCACCTTGATAATTTCCTGGTGTCTATTCTTCCTGGGAGACTTTACTTCTTCTTGTTCTAGAGCTTTCAGGTGTGCTGTTAAGTCACTAGTGTGAGATTTCTCCAACTTCTTTATACGGGCATTTAGTGCTATGAATTTCCCTCTTAGTACTGCTTTCATAGTGTCCCATAGGTTTGGGTATGTGGTGTCTTCATTTTCATTGATCTCTAGGAAGTCTTTAATTTCTTTCTTTATTTCTTCCTTAACCCATTGGTGATTCAGTTCAGCATTATTCAGTTTCCATGAGATTGTAGGCTTTCTGTAGTTTTTTTTTGTTGTTGAAATCTAACTTTAAACCATGGTGGTCTGATAGAACACAGGAGGTTATTTCAATTGTTTTGTATCTGTTGAGATTTGCTTTGTGGCCAAGTATGTGGTCAATTTTAGAGAAGGTTCCATGGGGTGCTGAGAAGAAGTTATATTCTTTTTTATTAGGATAGAATGTTCTGTAGATATCGATTAAGTCCATTTGAGTCATAACATCAGTTAAGTCCTGTATTTCTCTGTTAAGTTTTGATTTGGGAGATCTGTCCAGTGGTGAAAGTGGGTGTTGAAGTCTCCCACTATTAATGTGTGGGGTTTTATATGTGGTTTAAGCTTTAGTAATGTTTCTTTTACATATGTGGGTGCCCTTGTGTTTGGGGCACAAATGTTCAGAATTGAAACTTCATCTTGGTGGATCTTTCCTGTGATGAGTATATAATGCCCTTCTTGATCTCTTTTGATTGATTTTAGTTTGAAGTCTATTTTGCTGGATATCAGGATGGCTACACCTGCTTGTTTCTTAAGACTGTTTGATGGGAAAGTCTTTTCCCAGCCTTTTACTCTTAGGTAGTGTCTATCTTTGAATTTGAGGTATGTTTCTTGTATGCAGTAGAAAGATGGGTCCTGCTTTCATATTCATTCTGTAAGCCTGTGTCTTTTTATAGGTGAAGTAAGTCCATTGATATTGAGGGATATTAATGACCAGTGATTTTCCGTTCCTGTTATTTTTTTGGTGGTAGTGTGTGTGTACTTCTCTTCTTTGGGGTTTACTGCTGTGGCTTTATCTATTGCCCGTGTTTTCAAGGTTGTATCTGACTTCCTTAGGTTGGAATTTTCCTTCTAGTGCTTTCTGTAGGGCTGGGTTTGTGAATAAGTACTGTTTAAATCTGGCTTTGTCTTGGAATGTCTTGTTCTCTCCGTCTATGATGATTGAAAGTTTTGCTGGGTATATTAGTCTAGGCTGTCATCCATGGTCTCTTAGTATCTGCATTACATCTGTCCATGTCCTTCTGGTTTCAAAGTCTCCATTGAGAAGTCGAGTGTTATTCTGATGGGTTTGCCTTTATAAGTCACTTGGCCTTTTTCCTTTGCTGCTCTTAATATTCTTTCTTTATTCTGTACGTTTAGTTGTTTAATTATTATGTGGCAAGGGGACTTTTTTGGGGGGTCTAGTTTATTTGGTGTTCTATAGGCTTCTTGTATCTTCATAGGCATTTCCTTCTTTAAGTTGGGAAAGTTTTCTTCTATGATCTTATTGAATATATTTTCGGTGCCTTTGAGTTGGTATTCTTCTCCTTCCTCTATCCCTATTATTCATAGGTTTTGTGTTTTCATGGTGTCCCAAATTTCTTGGACATTTTGGGTCATGACTTTGTTGGCTTTAGTGTTTTCTTTGACTGATGAATCTATTTCTTCTACCGTATCTTCAACGCTAGAGATCCTCTCTTCCATCTCTTGCATTCTGTTGGTTATACTTGCATCTGAAGTTCCCATTTGTTTACTCAGATTTTCTGTTTCCAGCATTCCCTCTGTTTGTGTCTTCTTCATTTTTTCTATTTCCCTTTTCAGGTCTTGGACTGTTTCCTTCATCTGTTTCATTGCTTTTTCATGATTTTCTTTCAGGGCTTTATTGTTTTCTTCCAGGGCTTTATTGTTTTCTTCTTCTTTATTTGTCCTTTCCTCTAGTTTTTTATAATGTTCTTCCCATTTTTTGTTTGTCTTTTCCTCAATTTCATTTGTGATTCCTTCTATATAAGCCTCTACCTTCTTCATGATGTTACTCATAAGGCTGTTTTCTTCTGCTTCTTCCATTTTTTGATGTTCAGGTCTAGATGTTGGAGGAGGACTAGGTTCTGGTGATGCTGTATTGCTCATTTTGTTGTATATACTTCTGCCTTGATGTCTGCCCATCTCCTTGTGGTTTCGTTCTTGGTCTTATCACTGCACTTGGTCCAGGCAGAGCTGACAGATTCAGGAAGTCTCTCTCTCTTTCCAGATGGGAGCTCTGGGGCGGGATGGGAGCTCTTGTCCAGATGGAAGGTCTTAGGCAGGATGGGAGCTGGGGGCTGGTCTCTAAGTCTCAGGAAGTGGCTGGGATCTCAGGCAGATCGGTGTGGGGGCAGGGCATGGAGATTGCAGGGTCTGCTTGGGGTCTTGGAGAAGGGGAGCCTTCCTGGTAGTGGTGGAAGGGATCCTGCCTGATGGCCAGAACTTGGGGCCAAGTTGGGCAGGTCTTCCCCGGAATGGCTGGTGCCCAGGCATGGGATCTGAAACTTTATATTTTTGTTGTTTAAGCTACCCAGTTCCTGGTTCTTTGTTACGGTAACTCCGACAAATTAACAAGATCCATAGACTGAATCAAGAGATCCTCTGATGGGGGAAAGTATAGATTTTTCAATTTACTTGTTCCCCAATATTTTCTGTAAAATTTCTTGTAGTTACATCTTTTCCCAAATGCCAGATTGTTATTATTACTATTATTATTATCTGTTTATTTTTGAGATTGTATTTTAGCCAAGCAGTGGTGGTGCATGCTTTTAATCCCAGCACTCAGGAGGCAGAGGTAGATGGATCTCTGTGCATTTGAGTCTGGCGTGGTCTACAGAGTGACATCCAGGAAAACCAGAGCTATTATATAGAGAAACCCTGTTTCAAAAAACCAAAAAAAAAAGTGAGACACTTGTATTTTAATTACATTTCTCCATTTCCTTTCTCCCTTTTAAACTGTCTCATATGTCTCTTCCTGTCTCTTCAAATTAATGTTCTCTTTTTTCATCAATTGTTATGGTATACATATATGTGTACACATATATATCCCTAAATATAGCCTGTTGTGTTCATTGTCCACATGTTTTTCAGGGCTGACCATTTGGCACTGGTCAATTGGTGTGCTCTTCCATGGGGAGGACCACCTCTCCTACTCCCAGCTTTACTTTGTTGCTTACAGTTGTAGTTCTTTGTGTAGGTTGAAGCCTCATGTTTTCCTCATGCAGTTTTGAATGTCTGTTGGTGTCCTCCTTGTTCAGCTTACATTTGGGAGGTCATGTTGATGAGAATTTAAGGGCATAGCTTCTGATGTTACTAGGAGACACAATCACATAGCAAAGTCACTGATCCTCTGGTTCTTACAGTCTTTCCACAGCTTTCTTCAATGTTTCCTGAGCTGTAGCTATGGGAGTGTTCTATAGATATATCCATACACTCCATAACTCAGCATATTGATTGTGGTTTTCTGTAGTGTCTCTGTTGGAAGTAGAAGTTCCTTGTGGGAGGTAAAAACTACACTTATCTGTATAAAGACAAATGTTTATAGGGTGTTATTAGGAGTTATGCTTATTTAGTAAATTGGTAGTTATAGATTCTCCTCAAATAACCATGATTTCACTAGCCAAATTGGTTTATGCAATAGCATGGACAGCTGAAACTCTGAACTCTGACATACTTTAGGTTGTTATTTAATTTGCTGGTGCCGTGGTGAATCTGAAAATGTGACCTATAACCAATAATTATACAAAAAAGAACTCTCTCTCTCTTCCTCCCTCCCTCTGAGTGTGTGTGTGTGTGTGTGTGTGTGTGTGTGTGTGTGTGTGTGGTGTGTTTATGTGTATGAGCAACACAAGCCAGATTCAGTTAGTTATGAAAAATAGTAAAATAGGAAACAAACTTGGGAGAGGGTAGGGAGGTAGTGGTTGGTTCTGGAAGCAGTTATGGAGTGGAGTAGGGGGTAAACATGATCAAAATAAATTGTACACATGTATAGAATTCTCAAAGAATTAATTCAAAGATTACATTTAAATAACTCTTCCTTGAGAGTATTGGAGAAATGATACAAGAGTGGAGAAGAATGGAGAAAGCTGAGGTGTGGACAGGACAAAGCCAAGAAGCCAGACACCCTTTGATTTCCTCTTCAGCCCCTTAGCTCTAAAGTGGGGCTTGTTTTAGAGCATGTGATCCACTCAGAGCTAAGGAAATATTGGCTCATTTGGGAGGGTTGAGACACTTTCTTAATTTTCTTGGAGCCATAAGAGGAGAGCAGACCATAAATATTTGACAACTGAGGAATGAGAGAAACCTAGAATGTAGCTAATAACAAGGTAGAGCTGAGACATATAATGCATGAGAAACAGAGTCACAGAGATAATTTCTGAACCTTAAACAAAACAATGTCTGAAGAACATGTTCAATATCATGAGCTAAGAAATGGTGAAGGAGAAAGGATGGCATGGGAGTCAGGGGAGGGCCACTATGCTCACCAAACAGGGAGGGCCTTCAGGAATCTCCAGTGATGAAGTCAAGACCTGTCTATGTATAGTAAATGTAAACTAGAATATTCTTTAGAGAAAAAAAATAGAGGAATGGTTTTCAACAGTGATATTTGATCAGGCTTCTCTTTTCCTTCACAGGATCCCAAATCTGTCCTGGCATTGATTTTTTTCAAGGTAAGTGTCATGGTTTGAATTTTAAATGTCCCTGAAGTCTTATATGTTGAAGCTCCAGTTGGTGGCACTGTGGGACATGGTGGAATGTTTAAAAAGTGGTACTTAGTTAAAGAAGGTAGGTCCTTAGGGATATGTCTTGGTTGGATGTCCTGGGACACTATCTTTCTCCCTGCTGCATACCAATCACAAGGTTAGCCATTTTTCCTCACCATGTCTTTCTACCATAAAGAGTCAGTCAACCATAGACAGGAACCTCTGAAACCCTCTGCCAACATTTCTTTCCTTTGTTCAGGCACAGCTGACAAAAAGAACATCTTTGTTGGAAATAACTGTGCCCAACACTCTTGAAATTGCCTCTAACTCCATTACTGTACACCAGAAGAGATGTCTGACATTCACATCCTTGTACGGCTTCTACTGGACACAGTTCTCCGTATTCACTGGAAATTTTTAATAATTTCATTGTCCAAAAAATGCAGCTAGATTTGTTTTATTTTGACAGGACAATTTTAAAGGGACAGGCTGCCTCTCTGTAACACCTGAGCACCAAGCAGTTAAATGCTCTAACAGTTGAATTTGGGGTGAGAGGCCACTACAGCCTATAGTATTTGAAAATTGAATCCCAATAGCAAAGTAAGAATTCCGTTAGAATATGAGGTGCATCTTCAAGGAAGAACTCATTTTTGATGAGATGAGTGACATCACACTCTGTCACCTCCTGTGACACATCCTGTGTTCAGAAATTCACTGTGAGTTTTAGCCCTCGGATGTTTTCATCTGCAAAGGCAGAGTTGGCATTTTCGTTTAAGCACAAGCATTTGGTTGTTAATAGTATTCATGGATGTCACACTGTGGTGGGGGACCCTCTTCAAGAGGTTCAGGGTGAGCAAAGGGTTAGGGAAAGGGCTAGAAATTTCATCTTTCCTTAGGTTGATTTCTTTTCTGATAGCAAATATTTGAGATAATTGAGTTATAAAAGGGAAGAATTTATTTTGGCTTGTAGTGTGGAGGTTTCAGCCCATCATAGGAGGGAGGATCACTGCCTTTCTGTCTGTGTCAAGTCAGGGCTTCAGGCCAGAAGCAAGAGGCAGGTACTTATCTCAAAGCATTTTGAAACAAAAAGAGAGGAGAGTAGGGTCCAAATCCTCTTTAAATTCATGCTCCTAGTGACCTTCTCTTAAATATTCTACCACCTCCTAAGCCACCTAGAGCTACAGGCTGGAGAGTAGGCTTTCAACACACAGGGCTTTCTAGGAACATTCATTCAAGATCCAAACTTCTTGTCTGGGCTTTTTGAACATTTGAATAAGAAAAGGAAAATAGTACTTTAGATCAGCCAAAAGCTGAGCACATGATTATGGTATAGGAAAAAAAAAGAGAATGACATAATTATTTTGGTTAATGAAAAGAAGGACTGGATGATTCCTAGACAATGTCAAAGGAACATTTTTTTCTTTTCTTTTTCCTTTTTGTTAGTTAATCACTCTAGTAAACCTGGAAAGCTCTATCTTTTCCATATGCCAGAGTTGTATTCCTCTTTTAAAGGTATTTCTTAGAATTGAGGCCCTGCATCCAAATAATATACTTTTCTGTAAGTCTATCTTTTCTCAGAGTCTCTGTTCTATCTGTCAGTATCTTACAATACTGCAGGTCATGTGCAGTGAGACGTCTTTCTTTATGCTGTGAATATGTGTGGCTCCCGTTGGATAATAAATAAAGCTCCATTGGCCTATGGCAGGGCAGGATAAGGTTAGGTGGTACATTCAAACTGAAGATGAGATGAAGAAGGGTGGAGTGGAGAAAGACATCAGCCACCACCCAAGGAACAACAAGATGCCAGCAGACCAGTAATGCCATGGCCACGTGGCAACATATAGATTAATAGCATTGGGTTAATTTAAGATGAAAGAGCTAGCTAGCAAGAAGCTGAAGCTATAGGCCATACAGTTTGTAATTAATATAAGCCTCTGAGTGATTATTTTATAAGCAGCTGTGGGACTGTGGGGCTGGGTGGGACCAGAGAAACTTCTGGCTACAGTCATGTTATGTTCCCATTAGACTGACTTGTATCTTTTGCAAGATACTGAACACTTAAATCTCCATATCTCCATGATGCTTGTCTGCATGTGGGGACTTGTAGATAGGAAGTCCTAAATAAATGGTGTTGCCCAGACATTAAAATGTTTCCAACAGGATAATGTACCTGAATAAATAAAACGGCTGCCTTCAGTAACCTACAGTGTCTAGGAATGCTCTAAGTTGTCTGGAGGAGTTACGAGGACAGTGTAGTCAGTCACTGAGGATAAACCTGTCATTTTTAGAAATACTATTTGAGAAAGGGTTACAGCTCAGGATCTGTACACTGTACATGTGGGGACTCAGTGGCTCTCATTGCCCAGGTCATACTTCTAAGTACAAGTCAGCAGCAGAAGCATCCGGTGCCTTCCACATTCTTCCTTAAGAAAAGACTAACATTGGTACCTGTGTTTGGAGAGGAAAGTGTGATTTGTTACTTGTGTAGATTTATCATTATAAAAACACAGGTTACTCATCAATGATGGAAAATATGGCCTTAATTTCACCTCCTTATTCTCATGGAACTAGAGGAAAATGGTTTAATCCAGTCATGTCTAAACTAGTTTGTAGAAGAGAAACCTCTTGGAAAACTCAGGTGTGCTTACTCCTGTTCCCAATCAAGCATGTCTGCATTCACCCTCGAGTCTGTGAATATGTTGCCTTATTTTTCAAACCAGACCTGGTTAAGGATTTTGGGGGTTTTCTGGAAGGGTGCAATTATAAGGGTCTTTATAAAAAGTATGCAGGAAACCAGAGTTGGTAAAGAGGTATCTTGATGGAGTCAAGAGGTGGAGTGATGTACAGGAGACTGAGCTAAGGAGTGGAATAGGGCAGCTTCCAGAGGCTGGCAGAGGTAGGGGACCAGCATCTCTACTTCAGCCTCCAGAAGGATCCAGTCCTATCACTTATTCAGTCTTTGGACTTCTAGAACTGCCAAAAAATAAATGTACAGTGTTTGAAGTCATCAGGAGTATGGTAATTTGGTCTAGAAGTCACAGGAAGTGATTATGGAAACTCCTTATAACAGCAACTATCTCCAGCACATCTGGTGGTCTAAGCTGCCATATAATTTCTCACATCTATCTGATATTTTGTGTTACTTTTCATCGCATGAAATTCACGGGGTAAAGCGTAGGAAAATAAACACACACAAATAAGTGAGCTTAGGCTTTGCTCTAAGGGCTGGAATAACATGGAAATGGGACACACCCAGGAAGAGTTGAAAAAGAATCCTTTCTGTGGCCATGGTCTGCTTTCAGCTGTCAGCAGTTTCCCTGTCTGGGATGTGAACACTCCTCCTCCTTTTGGGAAAGTGATGCTTGATTACTAGTTTTGCTCTTGAAATCCTCAGGAGCTACTGGGAGTGACTGCTGATGTAATCACAGAACCAGAGGGGGCAGTTTTGATTTAAAAAACAATTGTGTTTTCTTCAGCCATTTTGGTTGCAAACCACAAAGACTCAATGCATATTAGTTTATAGAGTTAAATTTTACTCTAAATGGAAAATGTTTATAAGCATAAATATAATTTTGCTTCACAGTATTGGGATAAAACTAAACAAATATCTAATTTTTGTAAGTGAAATAGATTTGAACTGTCTTCCATTTTGTGGCGTTGCTGGGCTGTTTATACTTTGTTGGGATTGGGGCCTCTTCTCCCCTTTCCCAGGAGTCTATGAAGTTAGGTATGTACCAGGAGTACAAGCTACAGTGGGCATGTTTGCCTCTTCTTGGCTTACACTGTGTCCTGCTGGCCAAAATCCATATATAACAGAGAATTCATTCAAGTTTCACTACTTCCCCCCCCTCATTCAGTCAGTATTATATGGATTGGTTGACCCTTGTGGGAAAATCTCTGTGGGATGTTGAAAGGCAGGCTGGGCCTTGGCTTTACAGTGAGAGCCTTGGATCTGAAACCTAAATTTGGATACTTCTCATGTTCCTGTATAGTCCAAGTGGGGAGCCCAATGTCGTACTATGGCAGTCTCTCTTTTTTTCTCTGGAGGGAATTCCTGTGGCTCCCTGATGAATGGCTGAGATTGGAGATGGTTTCTAAACCTTATATTTACTATTCCTTTTCTTGTATGTGCTAAGAGGAGGACACATTCTTAGGAAAGAAAAGAATGTAAAAAGCCACTTATTTTCAGACTTTCAAGAAGTACCTAAGCCGAAAGCAGAGTTACCTATTACATGTCCAAATGTTGAACAGAATATAGGAAGAATATTTTATGAGCTCATATTGACTGAGCTGAGACAACTGAGAATCTGAATCTTACTTCTAAGTGTTTGGAAAATACCAGAAAAGTTTACAAGAAACCAAACTAATTACCTGTGAGAAATGACCGATGCTTTGGTAAGAAAACAACTTCATCACTGTTTCAGAGTGTCTTTCAGTTTTGTTTGAAGTATAAGATAGGAAGATTCTATATCTCACATCTTTTAGTGCTCACAGTTTGAGAAACTAACTTTACCATGTTCATAAATAAGGCATTCTGCATCTAAATGGCAAAATAAATGTGGATTAGTATGATTGAAGTTATTAAGTTTGGAGAAATTATTCCTTCATATGAGTTCTTTGTCCTGGTACTTAAAAGTATAAAGTTGAGGACTTGACAACATAGTCCTGTATAGTTAGAGTGGTATTTAATTTCTTAACTTGGGAAAATACATAATTTCAGAAGGAATCCATGAAAATGGAAAAGCCTAGAAGGGCGTTTGAGAGTGTGTCAATACAAAATGAGCACACACATTGAAATAAACAGGATACAGGTTTCTAAGAAAACGCTACAATAACTACACAGGACTGTGTTCCAAGTCACAGAAACTCCACATATATCCAGAAACATTTTAGATGTGATTTGGAAGGAAGGATTTAGTCACATGCTCTCTTAATTAGAGTTTTTAATGCTGTGAAGAGACATCATGCCTATGGCAACTCTTATAAAGAAAAACATTTAATAGGGGTGGCTTACAGTTCAGAAGTTTATTCCATTGTTGTCCTGGTGGGAAGCATGTGGCACACAGGCAGACATGGTGCTGGAGGAGCTGAGAGTTCTACATCTTGATCAGCAGGCAGCAGGAAGAGAGTGAGACACACTAGGGATGTCTTGAGCTTCTGAGACCTCAAATCTTGCCCCCAGTGACACACCTCCTCCAACAAGGCCACACCTCCTAATAGTGCCACTCCCTATGGACCTATGGGGGCTGTTTTTATTCAAACCATACACATGCCTAGAGCCCACATCTTAGTTTCTTTTTACCACTTTCCTTTCAGACATCCTCCTTACTCTTCATAATTCATATTATGTATTGTCTAATATAATGAATTCATCTAAATAAATTTCACAGTTTGACCAACTTTCAAATGCTTTTCTTTAAAAATTACTTATTTCCTGCATATTTTGATGTCTCCACATTTTATTTATTGCCTGTTTTCAGTAACTTCCAGGTTTTTATGAGCTGAATGTTTCTGTCTTCTCAAAATTCACATGACAAAAGTCTACTTCCTACTGTAACGGTGTTAGGAGGTGGGACCTGGGCATATAGACAGATTTAGATGAGGTCATGAGGGTAGACCACTTTTCCTTTGATGGGATTAAAGACCTTCTAAGAAGGGTCTTTAATCTTTCTTCTCCAGGAGAGGTGACAACGAAAAGGGAGTGTCTGCAAATAAAGGAAAAGGCCCTGGTCAGGGCTATACTGGCACCCTGATCTTGGACTTGACAGCCTCTCAAACTCTGAGAAGTCAGTGTCTGCCATTTAAGTTACCCAGCCTATGGTGTTTTATGATAGCAGGTGTAGTGGGTATCCTTCTTTCACCTCTGGGATTTGTTTCTCCTATCCAAGCCTCATTACTGTAGTTAAGAGACTCAACACCATTAGTATATTGAATCCATTCTTCCAAAGGAGCTGATCTGATCTTTAATGGTGTAAGTATTCTTCTGCATTCTGCATTAGCATTGTCAAACACCAAGGACTCAGTTAATACTTTTCTTAATTCTTTATCTGACACAGCTCTTGTTATAGCTGTGTTCAGTCTTTGTAAAAAATCAGTGAAGGGTTTGTGCGGTCCCTGAAATATCTTTGTGTATACCTCAGTTGGTTTTTCAGGTTCTGGAATTTTTTTCCCAAGCATTTAGAGCTGCTGTATGGCATAGGAATATTGTATGTTCATCATAAGTGGCTTGTGCGTTCCTGTCAGCGAAACATCCCTCACCAAGTATTTGATCTTGGGAGATCACAAAACCTCTGATTTTATCTTGCTGTTTTAAATTTTTTGCCTCTTCTCTCAACCAGCTTTTCCACTGTAACTGCTGGCTATATTCTAGAACAGCTGAAATTAACTGATGCCAGTCATCTGGAATGATTCTATGTGAGGTAGACCACGAATTTAACATCTGTTTTACATATGTGGAGTGTATCCCATACGTAACTACTGCTTCCTTTATATTTTTAAAGTCCCTTGTTGAAATTGGTTGTGATGTATATTTCATATATGGCTCAGGGTGTGTGTCATCTGCTGGCTTCTCATGGGTGATAACAGGATAAGCCATTGTATGAGAGCCATTTGGAGATGTTACAACCTGTATGGTCTTGCCCTTCTGCTTATTAGGTCCCTTGTCATTTTTATTGAGAGTTTCCTCCAGGGCTTGCAAATGAGCACCTAGGGTCTGTTCTAGGGAGTAAACCTCCTCTCTTGCAAGGGATTCCAGATTTCTCATGGAATCATGGAAGTTTTTATGTTCTTCTGAAACACATGATTCCATGGACCTTATCTTATCAATTAATGTTAATCTTTCTTCCTTATATACTGTCTGAGTAGTCACAACTTCACTCTGGAGAGTTAGTGTTCTATTTATTAAATATTCATATTTATTATCAACAAAATCAATTTTGGGTACAAGCCTGTTTTGTAAATCCTGATTAGCAGATTATAGAGAAAGAATCTTTTTCTGTAAGCCTTCATTGCTATCTTTGAAAGCCTGTAAATCCTGGTTAGCAGATTCCAGAGAGAGAATCTTTTTCTGTAAGCCTTCATTGCTATTTTTAAAGCCTGTATCAGTCCCAATAATGACTCATCTTTGTTCTTGTTATTAAACCAGTGTTTGAACACTGTGTGAATTATTATGATGAATGCCAAAATGGTACAGGCCAGATATGCCTTAGGAAGGTCGTATATTTCCAGGAAGATGTCATTCATCATACAGGCGAAAAGGTTTTTAAATTCTTGTGAGGTAATGTTGTCAGCCATATTACAAGAATTACTCAAAATTTGTTAGTCAGTTTTAAGATATAAAATTATCAAGTACTTTTACTTGAAATAAGACACTGCTTCGCCTATATTACCTTTCCGTGGTTCTGGGGGTGTAGTAGGATTTTTCAGCCAGAAGGTGACGTTGGTACAGCTCTGAAGCAGGGCCTGCTGGTGACCTTGGCTGACCACAGCTAAAGTCAGGAATCCAGATGGCACGGAGCCGGAACTGGTTTTTCGCTGGTCTGGGGGCTAAGCTAGGGAACTGCGACCGGACTGCTCTCTTTTTCGAGAATGGAACCGTGTAGGCGTTCCCTGGTTATATGGAACTTTGCAGGCGGGTTTAGGTACCTGCCAGCCAGGGAGGAGGCTGAGGGTGGGAGCCACCCAAACCTTTGGAATTTGCCCCACGTTGGGTGCCAGATATTAGTGAAATTATTAAGGCCACTCCACATAGTTAAAAGGAGATTTATTTAATGGCGTAACTTACAAATTAAGGGATAAGTAGATCGCGGGGTCTGGGGAAGGTGTATCGCAGTCCAGTGGCGTTCTCTGGAGCTCTGCTCGGTCCACCTCCACTGTCCAGGGTCCCGGAACAGAGAGAGAGTGCTGGCCCATCCAGATCTCGGGTCTCCAGGCACCTCACTTGGCCCTGCCTTGTAGACATGACAGTTGCCGAAGTCTCAATGGGGGTTGGAACTTCCAGATCAAAGCTGGAATGGCTACCCACTACAGCAGGTTTGGGTTTTTTAGAGTTTTGGGCAGTTTGTTAGCCACTCCTGATATATGGAGTGTGAGGGAAAATGTTAGGTTGTTGTCCTGCTGCCAGGCAAGCACCACAAGAACCATTTTCAGTCACCACAGAAGAATGATGAGGTGGACATTGTAAATATTTTTTTATTAAAACAGTATCTGGAAATAGCATATCAAAAGCCACAGTAGCTTTCTTGAAAAGAGTTATGATTTATGTGACTGTATTGATATTATAGTCATTGTTTCATATTCTTATATGACTGATTTTTTTGTATGATATTAATTAATGCCATGATTTTATTATGTACACTTAAAAGTTGTTACATTTATTACATGAACAAACTTCCATATGAGAACATCTGTTTTTGTTTTTCACACATTTTATTAATCTTAAAATAGACCCATCAAATCTGTTATAGATGTTTTGCTAATTTTATGCACTTATAGCATATTTACTTGTTACTTCAGTGCCAATCCTTAGACTTCAGAGAACTTAAGTCTATATAAACTCCTTATCCACACTGTCTGTCAGTGGTACTTGGCTCACAGGGTTTGGGGTTAGTAATGTTGAGCTACTGTATACATTTGAGGCAGATGTATTGATTTCAAGAGTTTGTAAATCCATTTTAAGGATGGAGACAGGCAATCAAAGAACGATTGTTAAATAGTCAGTAATGCTGGTCCCCTAGAGAGTGACCTGGGTGCAATTCCCTTTGGATTGCTGCAGTCTGCCACTTAACATTATAAGTTTGTGTTGATATATGAGTTCAACCCAACATTTTCCTTTTTGATTTAAACACTTGTCCCTGAAGAAATGATCTGTGGGAAAGGCAGGCTTTCCAGCTGCAAAATTCCTGTAGATGCAATTTTAACAGAATCTATAGTTTGTGCAAAAATGATGTATACCAACAACGTAGTATACCCTCAGGGCTGATGGTGAAATGAAAGTAGGAAAATCACCTTCAGAGATAATTTGTTACTGATGACACTGGGAAGAAAGTCTTTTAAATCATATGAACAATTCTCAAGGAGGTAATATGAATATAATTTAATAAACTTGGTCTAATTAATGATGACATTTATTATTATCAAGATAGAAGAGTGGTATGCTGTGTGGAGATTAGAAAAGAAATAATGACAAATAAGAATTATTCAGTATTTCTTGAATTTGGCTTAGTTTTGGGTGCTTTAGGAAGAAATATTTTTTCTAAATCCAGGAATAAAAATTGATCATGAAGCAGTAGATCTTACTGGTACTGCTGCCTTTTGGCTTGCAAATTGAAAGCTTGGTGTATGATAGAGTTCCCCTGTAAAGAAGTAGCCAAAATCAACTGAGAGCAGCTTGGGGGAAAGAGTTCTGAAGGGCTGCCTAGGGAGCAGGGCAAGTTCTGTTTGGTGGCTTCAGAGGGGCAGCTTACAAGGGCTAGTGCCTGCGGTGTTAGCTGTGTGTGTGCTGTGGAACGGTGCGAGAAGCCTGGGTGGGTTTGAGGCAAGGAGACTCGCCATTCAGGCAGCGGCCAAGGGACGCGGTGATGGATAGTCACTCACACCATGCAGGCACGGCATCCACGTGGAAAGTTTTATTAAACTTTCAGGTCTTAACATTGTGATCATTGTGTTTTCAACCTTAGTAATTTTATCTTCGAATTTGTGTTTTGTAGGTAAAGTCTGAAAGGGCATCAGAGCTAGGCTAAGGCTTGCAGCCTGCTTTTTCAAGCCTTCCTGTACTGCTGGTCTTTCTTTACATCCACTTCCTTGCCTCTGGCACATTCAACAAAACAAAAACAAATAACAAATAACAAAGCAGCATTCCCACTAACATTTTAAAAATTTAATTTAAATATAACCGCACTATTTCCCTGTTCCCTCTTCTCCCTTCAAACCCCTCCCAAATTCATGACTACTGTGTGTGTGTGCATGTGTGTGTAACAATAATAATATATATGTGTGTGCATGAATAAATATATAAATGCAACCTTCTGAGTCTGTTTAGAGCTGTGTGGCCCGCTTGGTATTGGGTAAGCATTTAGGGACTCTGCCATGAGGAAACATAGGCTCCTCTCAGCAGACAACTAATAACATTTGAGTGTCAGATAAGCAGTACTTATGAAGAATAAAAATGTCTCAAATATATTTATCTGAAGTTCAAACTTGGTGGAGAGTCCATATTTTATCAAGATGCAGGGCAGTCTGAGTCAAGGACAGGAAGGATCTAGATGGAGGACTGGCCTTGGCTGGTCCAAGATTGGGCACAGAGTTAGGTGGGAACAAACACACCCCCACCTCTCCTTTATGGACCCCTCACATCTGGAGGATAGCTTGGAGGCACAGTTGCTCCTCTGTGGAAATGAGGGTTGTTGGTCTCAGGGCCAGAGCTGTAGGTGTACTGAGCTGGGGCTCTTGTCCCAGTAAGCTGTTATAAGGTTACATATAAAGTTATCTGGCTGGTTTGATGTCATTGAAGAAAGGTTTGTGGTATGCTTGGAGTTTTTGAGAGGAGAAACTCAACAGCGACAGAAATCTCCAGCCTTTCCTCTGATTCTACAAGAACTCGGACCTTCTTCTAACTTCTAGGATCCCAAGAGTCATGAAAGGAGAAATGGTCAGTGTGAATGGGTTAGGATGCAGTGTTAATGCTCCATGTTTGGTGGTGTGACTCTCTTTGGCCAGTAACATGCTGTGATGAAGGACTGAACAGAATTGTGAACTGTATCCTGACTGTAAGAGTGAGGAAGCCACCTGAGGTCACTGACAGATGGTTGTATTTTTCTACAGTGATAGGATTCCCCTGTGTTTAAGTTAGTATGACTCTCTTTCCTAGGGATTAAAACACAAATAAGACTCCTGAATTGATTCAAAGCTAATTTCATGAAACCACAAAGTTTAAGGCAAGGTCTCTGTTCCATAGACCTTAACAGAATGTGTCTACCCTTTGCAATACAGCCCAAGGAGACTTCTGTTAATCAGATTCCATTTAAAGACTGCAAACAACCTTTAAAACAATATTTTTATTCTGTGAGAGAATACTATAATTCTAATTCATTTTCCTCAAAATCATGTTTGGGGATTTTCAGTGTGCACATTTGTATTCATTTCCTAATTTCTGTATTTGTTCACTGGAGGGTATATGTATGTGGACAAGCCAACAAGTCTTTTAGTGGTGGACCTATAAATCCTATTCAAACTGACAGCTGTCTTATAGTTACACAACAGTAGACCAGAAAGGATGCTGGTTCTTTTCTCTTTCCTCTTTTCCTCATCTCCTTCCTACCTTTCATCCATTTTTTAAAATGACTTTTATTTAAGAGTAATAGATTAAAAAGTGTAGAATATGAGCTCAGCATGACTGTTACTAACTTACTGAAGATTTAAAAAAAACTTTTAATTTGCTATTATTGTTATTTTATTATTGTTATTATTATTACTGTATGTGTGTGGGTCTTAAGTCCAGTTAGACAGCAGTTGATGACCACCAGCGTGTGAGTGCCACTTTCTGCACCTTTATGGCTATCTTGTCATGCCAGTCACTGCTGTGGTTCCTACGTGTTGCAGCTGTGTAGGACTATTAATTAATAATTAATTAACACCTTCCTTGACACCATTGATTCTGCTACAGTGAAAGCTAGAGGGGAGACTTTCAGGTTAGATCAGTTCGGAATAATCCGAGTTCCACACCCTCTGTATGGTGTCTACTGGAGTGTTTTCAAAAACAGGCGTCTGCATCAAAAGGGAAGGGTTTGAAGATCTGGTTGTGCTGCTGTAGAGTGGCTTTAGCCAGAGAGAACAGCCATGTGTTGTTTCTGTTACAGTAAACCCAGAGCAGCCTAAACAACATGAACCAGTGTCTTGGGAACAATTTGTGAAGTCAGCTCCTCCCCTTCAAAGAGAGTCAGAGTCTAGGAGGAGACCCTTTACATGTTCTTTACGCACATATCTGATGGCTAATTATTTCTACTTCTCCTTTGCAAAGAATAATTTAATACTTCATGTAATGGTGATTGGCTGACAGAAACTGAGGTACTCTCATAATGATTTTATTGGCAAATATTCATTGTGTATAGTAATGGATTTCTATGTCATGCACTTTGATCATACACTCCTCTTTCTCTGTCTGTCTTCTTCTTCCTGCTATTTCCATTACCTTCCCCAGCCTTGGTTCTACTTTCATGTTTATGTGCACATATAATTTTTTGTGTCTGTATGAAGTACAGGAACCATAGATGATAGAATAGATGGTACTGCCTCTACGATTCTGAAATGTTTTTCTTAATATGATGATCTTTAGTTGTGCCCATTTTCTTGCAAAGGCAATAATTTTATTCTTTATGGCTAAACAGAACTCATTTTCTTTATCCATCTATTTGCTGCTGAGCACCTTGGCTGGTCCTAGAACTTGTGTGTTGTGAACAGTGCTGCAATAAACATAGATATGCAAGTGAATCTGTGACATGTTGATTTAGAGTCAATTGGATAAATACCCAAGAATGGTATCATCGGGCCATGTGATAGTTCTAACTGTTAGTTTTATGAGGATCCTTCATACTGATTTTAATAGTGCCTGGGGTAATTCATACTCTTATGATGAGTATCCACAGGTTCCCTTTTCCCTATGACATAAGCATTGTGTGCAAATCAGAGAACAACCTGTGGGAGCCAGTTCTTTCCTTCTCCCATGTGGATCCCATATGGATCCCAGATATCAAACTCAGGTGGTCAGGCTTGGCTTGAAGTCCCTTTACCTGTTGAGCCATCTCATTGGCCTGAGTTTTCATGAATTATTTTTTTAAAGATTGAAGTAAAAATTACAGAACATAATAGCTAGCATCCTAAAGTATAGAGTCAAGGGTATCAAATGCATTTATATTGAATAGCCATCACAGCATCCATCTCTAGAACTGTTCTAGAAAATTATAGAGCATCACTAGAGTCTTGTAAACTAGAAGCCCCGGGAACATTAAACAATCCCATCTTCCCTAAGCCCCTGGCAACTGTTATTCTGCTTGTTGGCTGTATGGATTTGATGGGTGCATGGAACTTCTACAAGCAGAATGATACAGTATATGTCCTTTGTGACTGGCTCATTTCACTTGGCACATGTTTTCAAGTTCACTCATGTCACACCATGTGTCAGAATTTCCTTCCTTTTTAAGGTTCAATGATATCTGAGTTGACTTACAACATTTTGTTCATTCCTTCATTTATTCATTCACCTGCCAGGGAGCATTTTGGGTCATTTCTGTCTTTTGGCAGCTGTGAATATGCTGCTGTAAACAAGGTGTGTGCAGGTATCTCACTGTCGCTTGAGTTGGTTTAATAAAGCTCTGAGTGGCCAGTAGCCAGGCAGGAAGTGTAGGTGGGGTGACCAAACTAAGGATGATGGGAAGGAGAGGGGTGGAGTCAGGAGTCACCAGCCAGATGTAGAGGGATGAGGAGATGAACACGCCATGCTAAATAAGGTACTGGCATGTGGCAGAGTGTAAATAAGGAATATGGATTAACTTAAAATATAAGAGCTAGTTAGTAATAAGTCTGAGTTACTGGCCAAGAATTTGTAATTCGTATTTATCCTCTGAGTCTGCTTATTTGGGACTGGGCAGTTGGGATAGGAAATGTCCAATTACAGTAGGCTATAGAATCTTTAGGACATATACATAGTAATGACATAGCTGTGTAATGTGGTGGGTTTATTTATTTAATTTTGAGGAATCTCAATACTGATTTCCATAGTGATTACACCAGTTTGCACTACTGTTAAAAGTGGATAAGGATTCCTCTTAATTCACATCATCACTAGCATTTGTTGTCATTTGTTTTCTTGATTGTAGCCATCCTAACTTGGTTAAGGTGGAATCTCAGAGTAGTTTGTTTTAATTTTTAAAATTTTGCTTTTATTTTATGGCTGTTTTGCCTGCATGTGCACCACTGTAGAGGTCAGAAGAAAGGTCAGACTGCTGGGAACTGAAATTACAGATGGTCCTAAAGTGCTACATATTCATATTCAATTGAACCCTAGTCCTCTGGAAGAGAAGCCCATGCTCTCAATAGCTGAGCCATCTCTTCAGTCCTCAGAGTAATATTAATTTGCATTTTCCTGATGCTAAGTGTGATGGTTTGAGTAGCAATGGGCGCGTAGGCTCATAGATTTGAATGTTTGGTCATTAGGAAGTGGCACTACTTGAGAGGGATTAGGAGATGTGGCTTTGTTGGAGTAGGTGTGGCCTTGCTGGAGAAAGTGTGTCCCTGAGGATGAGTTTTGAAGTTTCAGAAGCCTATATCAGGCTCAGTGGCTCTCTCTCTTCCTGCTACCTGCCAATCCAGATGTAAAACTCTTGGGGGCTGGAGAGATGACTCAGAAGTTAAGAACACTGGCTGCTCATCCAAAGGTCCTGAGTTCAATTCTCAGCAACCACATGGTGGCTCACAACTATCTATAATGAGATCTGGTACCCTTTTCTGGCATGCAGGCATACCTGCAGACAGAACACCGTGTGCATAGTAAATAAATAAATCTTAAAACAAAACAAAAAATTTCAGCTACCTGTCCAGCACCATGTCTGTCTGCATGTTGCCATGGTTCTTGCCATGATGAGATTGGACTAAACCTCTGAATGTCAGCAAGCCCTAATTAAATGCTTTTTAATGGTAATGGAGTCTCTTCACAGCAATAGAATATTGACTAAGACACTAAGGATATATTACACTTGAAAAAATATTTCTTAGCCATTTGTATTTCTTCTTTTGGGAACTCACCATTCATTCCCTTAGCCCAGTTTTGGTTTTGTTGTTTGTTTTCTTGTTTAGTTTTTTTTCAGTTCTTTGTATTTTCTATATGTTAAAACCTCTGTCGAATATATAGATAGAAATATTTTCCTCCATTTTGTAGGCTGTCTCTTTATTCAATTGTTTCCTTTAATGTCAAGAAAAATTTAAAATTGTATGAGGTGTCATTTGTTGATTATTGACTTTCTTTTCTGAGTGACTGGAATACTATTCAAAAAGTCCTTGTTTATACCTGTATCTTGTAGTGTTTCCCCTAAAATTTCCTCTATTTAGTTCATGTTTTTGAGGTCTCTGACCCATTGGAGTTGACTTTTGTGCAGGTTGAGAGATACTGCCTGGATTCATTCTGTGTGCGGTTCTCCTAGTTTCCCAGCACTATTTCTTCTTTCTTTAATTTTTTTGACAAAATGAAATATAATAAGTTGAAGTAAAGACTATCATATTGAAGTTGGACACAAAGGCACAAAGCACAGGAGTCAGAGACCCACTCATTCTCACAATCAAGAGTCTCATAAAAATACTAAGCTCACAACACTGAGTACCTGGTGCAGACCTGTGTAGGCCCTGTGCTTGCTGCTTCAGTCTCTGTGAGCTCATATGCATCCTGTGTAGTTGATTCAGAGAGCCTTGTTCCCCTGGTGTCCTCCATCCCCTGTGGCTCTTAGCATCTTTCTGCTTCCTCTTCCATGGGGTTCCCTGAGCTCTGAGGGGAAACATTTGATGTAGGCCTCCCATTTAGACTCTTTCTCTGTAATGAATGTCTCAGCACCCTTTCTTAAGGATGCTGTCTCTTAAGCATCCTTACTTTTAAAGTAATCTGGTGGCTGGAGCTGTGTGGGCTTATATTTGGATCTTTTTTTCAATTCCTTCAATCAACACACCATCTTTAAAGATAATTTGAAATGTTATATTTCCTTATCTGTAACTAGAGTTTTTTTATTGACATAGTATTAATACATTCTAAAACACTATCTATATTGTGTATATATATTACATATATATATATACACACACACACATACACACAATTTTCATTTTCATTTCATTTTTCAAGATGATAGAATACAGTTTTTCCCCATTTTCTCCCTTGAGAAGGGAGCTGTATTGAAGTAAAAGAATATCCATGGGGCAGAAATTGAATATGCTTATATAAAAGAAAGGAAGTATCAAAAATGGAGGGAAAATATTTAATATTAGGATTGGAATTTTAACACTGGTAGATGAATTAAAGATGTTTTGAAGTAGAAGAAAGTTTGGTAGACTTTGATAATGAGTCTCCATTTACTCCCTGGAGTGTGTTTACTGTAAGGGCCTAGGGAACTGGTGTGCTTGCCTGTGTCAAAACCAACTGGAGTGCACCCCAGATGTTAGCATGTTGTGGGATGTTCTCTATGCTGTGAATGTGTTGCTCTGATTGGTTAATAAATAAAGTGCTTGTTGGCCAGTAGCCAGGCAGGAAGTATAGGCGGGACAAAGAGAGAGGAGGAGGCTGGGAACAGGAAGGCTGAGGAGGGAGACGCTGCCAGCCACCACCATAAGGAGCAGGATATAAAGTACTGGTAAGCCACGAGCCATGTGGCAAGGTATAGGTTTATAGAAATGGGTTAATTTAAGATATAAGAACTAGATAACAAGAAGCCTGCCATGGCCATACAGTTTATAAGTAATATAAGTCTCTGTGTGTTTGCTTGGGTCCAAGTGACTGCAAGACTGGCAGGTGAGAGAGATTTGTCCTGACTGTGGGCCAGGCAGGACCAGGAAAACTTCAGCTACAAATGGCACCCAACGGGTTGGCAAGAGTTTCCACCTAGAACCTGAGAAATAAGATTCTAAAATGGCCCCCATGGAACTGGACCAGGCCTTCTGGATAAGTGAGACAGTTGATTAGCTTGAACTGTTTGGGAGGCCCCCAGGCAGTGGAGCCAGGACCAGTGGGCTAGCTTTTTGGAGCCTAGGGCCTATGCTGGGACACTTTGCTCAGCCATGGTGTAGGGAGGAAGGGACTGGACCTGCCTCAGCTGAGTCTACCAGGCTGGACTGACTCCCCAGGGGAGATCTTGCTTTGGAGGAGGTGAGAATGAGGGGGGGGGGAGGGCTGAGAGGTGGGAGGAAGGAGGATGGGGGAATCCATGGCTGATATGTGAAATTAAGTTAATTATAAAATAAAAATATTTTTAAAAAAGATTCTAAAACGGAGCTGAAAACAGTTTCCTAGTTGTCTCTCTCAAGTTAATGGCAGCCTGCAGGTTTGAGCTACCCTATGGCAGGTTCCTGGCATGTGTGCTTGACCTGCAGTATGGCAGGAATGAGGCATCTGCAAGTGACACATCACACTGCATGGTAGATTTAGCCTTTTTTAGTTGAAAAAAAAAAAAAGAGGTTTCTGGGCTCCACACTGTTGGATGGAATCATAGACCCACTGCCTTCCACAGTCATTGGACAGTCTGGTTCCCAGAGCTGGTGGTAAATGTACCGCCACCATGTTGGGAAGCTGAGGTGGGTGGAGCCAGCAGCCACAGTGGCCATTTAAGTCTTACAAATGCTGCAGTTTAAAGCCATAGGTTCACAATAAGACAGATTCAAATGAGATAAACCTCTAAATAGTTTACAAACATAGGCTTAGAAGAGAAAAGAAAAGGAATATAGACAGTTATATTAAAGAAACAGAAAGTTTTAAAAAATAAAGTCTTTAAAGAGACAGTAAGAGTAATACAAAAAAATAAGCCACATAAAGATGGAAATCACACACAGAGTCTGGATTATATTGTCTTCGGATTTTTAACTGCAGGAAGACATTTGATTGTAAAAGCTGTTGAGTTAAGCCAATATGTATGTTTTAAAGGTGCCTTAACTTCAAAATTTGGATCTAAAGATATGTTGCTTTGTAAAAGAGGCTCTGCTTTTGTTTCCACAGAAAGCCAGAGGCTATGGATTTGTTCCAGATTAAGATACATCAGGTTTGACCAGCCAAGACCCCCTGAAAGGTCTCCAATGACACCATGGCACAGATGATCCAACATCCAGAACCATTTCAAGACAACTGGCTCAGACAATACACCCTCATGACTGCTCTATAATCCTAAAAATTTCTTTGTGTCCCCATAAGATACAGTGCTCTCATCCAGCAGGAAGTAGCATGAAAAGCTATGTCCAAATTCCCAAGTATATCGAGCTGGCTTTGGAGATAGAATTGGCTCACTCTTTCTCTAAACCCAAGCATATTCCTAAAGCAAAAGGTTGAGAGATTCCTGTGTCCCATATCAGAAGAGCCCTCTGGTGTGGGACAGAAAAAAACAAACCAATATTTTAATTTAAAACAGGATTTTTATAAATGCAACCTCTTTCTAAAGAAAAATAGGGGATGTAGATATGATAGGATAAATAGTAACAACTTATTTAGAAATGTTTTACATTGGTATAAATTTTAGTTTATTGATACAAATTTATAGTTGATTTTGTTATACTGTATATATGTATTTCTACTCTCATTGGAGGTATTATGTTTATGTAACTCATTTAAATTGTAATGAATAATTAAGAAATACAGATTAATAATTAGTCTTCTATGATATTCAAACTTGTAGCCATGTTAGTTAATTTTTCTAGGTATACATAGATACATTTCAGATAGATAGGTAATCTTCAAACACTTCAAAGACCTACAGAATATTGCATTTAAAATGTTTTAAAAATTTAGACTCTCTGGACAGTGAGACATGTCTGCTCCTGGCAGCACTGATTTACTTCAGAGAACAGGATGGGCATCAAAGACACTCTATATGGAGTTTATCTTCTTCTTGGCAAAAATAGCCATTTTGGCAATAAACTATTCTTGCCTGGACTGCTTGATAGACTGGACATACAGGACCCATATGAAGATGACCACTGAACTTTTGCTTGGCAAAATGGTCCTACAGGTTCCTGCTTCACAGAGGAAACTGCCAGACATTCTACAGGACATGAAGAGAAGTGACTGAGAGACTCTAGCCCTGTGGGTTGAAGACAAATGCCCTAACTTTACAGAAGAACTTTGGATGACTGTCCAGGCTGCCAGCTGTCTCTACTCTCAAGAGACTCCCAAAAGTTGCTTGTTTCCTTCTCTCATTTCTTAGGTAATATTATATCCTTCTGAGGACTTTGATGTAGTTGAAGACTAGATAGTTACAATTTCCTTAGTTATGATAAAAGATAAGTTAGATATGAAGCCTTAGACTCACAAATATAGGATAGATGAGTATCTTCTTTCATTTTGCTAAATACAAATAGATTAGATATTATAATTATAATTCTTGCTTGATAATTGTTTTGTCATATGTAATTTTACTATGTGAAAGTTAAAACCTTCTTTTTGAAAAAAAGAAAAGGGGAAGTGCTGTGGAATGTTCTTTATGCTGTGAATGTGTTGCTCTGATTGGTTAATAAAGTGCTGATTGGCCAGTAGCCAGGCAGGAAGTATAGGCGGGACAAAGAGAGAGGAGGAGGCTGGGAACAGGAAGGCTGAAGAGGGAGATGCTGCCAGCCACCACCATGAGGAGCAAGATGTAAAGTACTGGTAAGCCACGAGCCATGTGGCAAGGTATAGGTTTATAGAAATGGGTTAATTTAAGATATAAGAACTAGATAACAAGAAGCCTGCCATGGCCATACAGTTTATAAGTAATATAAGTCTCTGTGTGTTTGCTTGGGTCTGAGAAGCTGCCAGACTGGCAGGTGAGAGAGATTTGTCCTGACTGTGGGCCAGGCAGGACCAGGAAATCTTCAGCTACATTAGCATGTGCTACTCTTTCTGCTGCAAGTGCTCCCTCTGGAGTCAGTTTCATAACATCAATCATTTAACAGTAACTTTATAACATTCCCAGAAATTCCCTAATCATATTTCATGGCCAGTTCAGAGCTGGCTACATCATATTGCAGGAGAGAACATACTAAGATACAGAATAAGCACAGTACTTTATTCTTGTGTGTCAATTCATTTGGAGATTTGGCAGAGATTTTGTTCTCATCTAATTTCTCTCCCCAAAATAATGCATTAAAAACTTAAATCAGATACAGTAGCATTTAGAGGTAGGGCCTTCTGGGAAATGTCAGGAATGAGTTAATGTAATCAGATCATTTATTCTGCTCTTCTGTGCTGTGGATATCGCTCTGTATAAATAAAACATTTATTGGCCAGTAGCCAGGCAGGAAGTATAGGCGGGACTAGCAGAGAGGAGAGAGGAAAAGGAGAGGAAGGTAGAGGAGAGGGAGACACCAGCTGTTGTTTAGGGAACATCATGTAGAGGCAACAGGTAAAGCCACCGAACATGTGGCAACATATAGATTAACAGAAATGGGCTTAGTATAAGAGTAAGAGCTAGACAATGGTAGGCCTGAGCTAATGGCCAAGCAGTTTAAACAATATAAGAGTCGGTATGTTTATTTTATAAGTGGGCTCCGGGACTGGCGGGGATTGGCGGGAGCTGGAGAGAAATTCTCCAGCTACACTTTTGTCATGTGAAGATCCAGTGCTGCTCCCTCAGAGGGACCATCAGACACCATCTTGGATGCAGATTTGGTCTCACCAAATGTTGGAGCATTGGTCTTGGACTTCCCAGCTTCTAGAACTCTCTAAAATAAACTCCCATTCTTTAGGAGTGACCCAGTCTCAAGTACTTTCTTGTAGTAGCACAAATAGATCACCCTTGTCTAAAAACAAATACAAAATGTGAACAAATTGAAATATGAAAATTATTTCTTAGATTCATAAGAGAAATGAGGTTACAGGCAAAACAGCTGCTGGCCAAATCAGAAAGGTAGATGGACAAGTATAGAGAACTACAACTACCAGAGCCAGAACCACTGTAGGGAAGTCCTACAGCAGGAAACCAAACTGGAGGCTCAGATGAAGAAGGGTGGTGACTAAATCCTCCATGGGGATCCAGTTGCTGAATGTCAGATTCTTAAAGTACTGGAGAAAAAGCTCCCTACTCTTCCAAAAGAGGGAAAGAAAATGAACCACATTGAGACGTTAGTGCACTGCAGCCATATTAGTAAGTATTGCCCTAGGGAGATACTATTTAGTCAAGCCTGATGTCCAGTTGTTGTTGGGTCTAGCCTTCCATGTGGAGGAAGGGAAACATCTGAGGCTCTAACACAATGCTACAAATTTACCAGCATTATAAAACGTGTGCTATTTCTCATAGTTCTGAAGCTGAGATATCAAGGTCAAAGCCATTTTGGCATCTAGTGCAAACCAACTTTCTAGTTCTTATAAAAAGAAACATCCTGAGTTTCCTACATTTCATTACCGGGGCTGGAGGATTGAGGGAAGGAGAGACATGACATTAATCAATTAACACCTGTGGGCCAAACCAATGAAAGACTATTCCAAATTCCTGAACATATGTTGAAGCTTTAACTTATAACTCTGTCTGGTAGATTACCCAGCACCACTCTCTCTGAGTTGCAATCTGTTAACCATTGGCAATCCAAATGCAACATGTGGGTTTTTCAGCTCTTCTTCCCTCTCTACCCTGCCCCTAATGTGAACTATGAGCATTATGATAGACTGCTGTGGTAGTGTTGGCTCATATGTTGTAGTAAATGTACAACCACAACATATATAATGAGAAAGTCATCATGTGTGGGGGCAGGGAGCAGTGGGCCATTCTATACCTCTGTTGTTGTGAACCTGAAACCACTCAAGAAGGATTGAGGCACCCAAATATAAAAGGAAGAAATAACATTATCTCTGTATATATGCATACACATGTTGTCTGTACAATATATATACAGAGACATATGCATATACATATATATATATGTATATGTATGGGATATGTATGATTTTTTATAAGAAAAATGATAGCAATGATAAAGAAATAAGAGTGGGGAATTAAAATTTTTTTCTTCTTGTAAGATTCTTCTATTTCTACAAAGTGGTATAGTTTTACTTGAAAGTAGGCATGGCTATTTAAAACAGCATTGAATAGGAGAACGTCCACAGGAAAAGGTTAGCTAAGGCGATGAAGGGTTGAATAACGAGATCTGCAGGACCTTTTGGAAGTAATTAATAAGTAATAAGTCTCTATGTGTTTACCAAGTAAACACATAGAGACTTATTACTTATAAACTGTATGGCCATGGCAGGCTTCTTGCTAGATGTTCTTATATCTTAAATTAACCCATTTCTATTAGTCTATACTTTGCCACATGGCTCGTGGCTTACTGGTATCTTAACGTCTTCTCATCGCGCTGGCTGGCAGCTCTCTCTTAAAGCTAAGTTCATGTCATTCCCCTCACAGGAAGGTTTTCTCAAAGCATTTAAAACATTCTTATGAAATCAAACTTCTGTAGTTTTCGTTGCTGATCTTGCTTTTGATGTCACGGCTAGGAAATTAGTATTAAATATAAATTAATTATAATGTAATATTTTAAATACTTTATAATTTGATATTTAAATTTAATTTATAATTAATATAGTAAGTTTAATATTTACAATTTAATATTTTTGCCGTTTTAGCTATTTTTTTCCAGTTTTTTCATTTTACTTTAATTAGATGGCATTAACTTGACAGAAAACACAGCTTACTTAAACTTGTATTTACATCACTTCAATTGTGCCACACATTTGCTTCAGAGGATTGTTGACAAAATTATCTGGTAGAATTTAAAACCATGGATTCTATTTGAACATGTTTATTTGACATATAGTTGAATTAATAAAGCTGAACCTTGAGCAGTACACAAAATACTATGCCAAATGTGATATTTGTAATGTAATCCTTGCCATTACATTGATAACATATTAATATTTCTTGATGGAAGCAGCCAGTCCCTACATTCACAATCTTGTCTCTAACCACATGAATCTTTATTTCTGATATCACTCCTACTGATATAACAAAAGTCACATATGTTGTGTTCATCTCAATTATAATTCAAAAGTATCCTGCAAAACCACCATCATAATCAACAAACAGCATATCTACAACCTTCAAATTTTCTTGTGAGCCTTTGTACATGTCTTTAGATTTTAATATGTGTGCATAGTGTGTATGCATGCATGTGTGTCCGCATGTGTGTGTGCATGCATGTGCACATGTGGGGTGTGGGGGGTGTGCATGTGTATTAAGGATACAAACACATCTTTTCTCTTAACCTGTTAACTACAGGTGCTATGTTATACTATAAATCTCCAAAATGTATTATCTTTCTTGATCAAAATTTATTCTTATTAATCAAGAACTCACTATTTTTCTTATTTCGGTCTGCTAGAAATCATTTCCCTTTCTCTTGTATGATTTTGATTATTTTGGAATTTTTTGCTAAAAGATTCTTTTTTTAACCTCTTATATTTAGATCATTGATCTAGTATTCTCTTTTTTTATTAAATTTTTTTATTCATTTTGCATACCAATCACAGATCCCCCTCTTACCTCCTCCCACTCCTCCAGCCTCCCCCTCCAGACTAACCCCCATTCCTTCCTACAAAAAGGTTAGGTCTCTCATGGGGAGTCAACAGAGCCTAGATGTAGCTAGAGTTTTTCTGGTCCTGCCTGGGCCACGGTCAGGACAAATCTGTCTCACCCACCAGTCCCGTAGCCGCTTAGACCCAACCAAGTAAACACATAGAGACTTATTACTTATAAACTGTATGGCCATGGCAGGCTTCTTGCTAGCTGTTCTTATATCTTAAATTAACCCATTTCTATTAGTCTATACTTTGCCACATGGCTCGTGGCTTACTGGTATCTTAACATCTTCTCATCGTGCTGGTTGGCAGCTCTCTCTGCCTCTCTTTTCACTTCCCAGAATTCTCCTCTCTCCTTGTCCCGCCTATACTTCCTGCCTGGCTACTGGCCAATCAGTGTTTTATTTACTAACCAATCAGAGCAACACATTTAACATACAGAACATCCCACAGCACCTAATACTTTCAGTAGAGGCAGGTCTAAACCCCTCCCCCTGCCTCAAGGCTGTGCAAGGTGACCCATCACAGGTAGTGGGTTCCAAATAGCCTGGATCCTGATCCTACTGTCAGGGGGCCCATTAGGCAGATCAAGCTACACAACTGTCTTGTTTATGCAGAGGGCCTAGTCTAGTTACACGGAGGCTTCACAGCTGTTGATCTAAAGTTCATGAGTTCCCACTAGTTTGGTTTGGTTGTCTCTATAGGATTCCCCATCATGATCTTTATGCCCCTTGCTCATAGAATTTCTCCTCTCTTTCTCTCATTCTGGACTCCTGGAGCTCAGCCTCGTGTTTGGCTATGGATCTCTGCATCTGCTTCCATCAGTTACTAGAAAATGGCTCTATGATGACAATTAGGGTATTCTCTGATCAGATTACTGGGGTAGGCCAGTTCAGGCACCCTCTCCACTTTTGCTAGTAGTCTAAGCTGGGTCATCCTTGTGTATTACTGGGAACTTTCCTAGCACCTGGTTTCTCCCTATCCCTCTGATGTCTCCCTCTATCATGGTATCTGTTTCATTGCTCTCCCACTCCATCTCTGTTTGATATCCTATGCATCATTTCACGTAGAAATTATTCTGAAGTATGATGTGAGATAGACACACAATTTTACTTACTTTTCTAAATAAAACAATTAGCTAAATGAGTTATAAAATTATAATTTCTCTAATTTGAAACCCCTGTTTATTTTTCCTAAGTTTCTATATAAATTCATTCCTGATCACAATTTTGCTACATATAAATTTATTTGCCTATTTCATCCCAATACAAGGCTAAACCATACATGAATAACTTTAGGGTATTTTCATTTTACTTTTGTTTTTAAAATGTTCACAATTATTCTTGCATTCTTACACAATAATTTATAATTACTCTGTTGGTAACTATAGAGAATAGCAAGTTATTCTAGTTATAATTGCTATATAACAAGTATGTCAAATAGTTGAGACCTAGACTGCAGGGTGGACATGCCTGTGAGGCATTATCTTGATTAGGTTCATTGAGGTGAGAGGATTTGCTTCTAGTGGGTGGCACCATTCCCTAGGCTGGGTCCCTGGAGCACAAACTGGCCTCAGGCTCCTGTCTCTATGCCTTCTTCACCTAATGTCTCCTTCTGGAACTGTAAGCCTAAATAAACCTGTTTGTCCTTTGAGTTGATTTAATCAGGGTATTTTATCACAACAGTGAGGATAGTAACTAATACAACAAACCACCTTAAAACTTAGTGATGTAAAATAACAGCGAACTACCTTAGTTTGTTGATGAGTTTGAGTATCAAGTGCCCCAGATTTCATCTAGGGCTCCTCAAACATTTGTGCTGGTAGGGTTGACATTTTATGACAGTGTGATTTATGATGTGGTATCTGTCATTTCCCTGAGTGAATATCTGTAATACCTGGTAGGAGCATTTCCTAATTTTTTTTTCTGTTTAACCTAAAAACTATACCCCATCTCTTCAACTCAAGTACATAAAATTGAAGGAACATAAACTCCTTCCTCTCAAGATAAATAATGACAGCTTATTGGTAGAGCCTTGCACACTAGAGCCCCCAGGTTAGATCCCCAGCAACCTACACTCTAGATTTGTGATCATTAAGACAACTGTCCATAAGGAAATTCCAGGCTGAAAGAAAAAAACTATGATTGTATTAAAGCCATTGATTAGTTTAAAGATAAATGGCACTATTTTAGTTTGCTTTCTGTTGCTAGGATAAAGCAATTGATCAAAACCAATGTAGGGAGGAAAATGTTGGCTCACAAGTTATAGTCCATCTCAAGGGAAGTCTAGGCAGTAGCTCAGGCAGGAAGCTGAAGGCAGAAACTGAAGCAGAGGTTACAGAGATGAATTGGTTACTGACTTGCTTTCTTATTCAACCCAGGACAATCTGCCTGGGGCTGGGGAGAAAGCACTGCCCATCATGGTTTGTACCATTCCACATCAATCATTAATCAAGAAAACACCCCACAGACATACCCACAAGTCAATCTGATAGAGACATTCCTTAATGGAGGCTCCTCTTCCCAGATGCCCCTAGTTTGTGTAAACTAGACAAAACTAAATCACCATAGACACTTTATGTATTTTTCCATTATCGTATTTGTTCAGGCCTTTACAAACCACTCTCTGATTTATTTTGTATATTAGAGTCACTGTGCTTATGTTATATGTATCACCTCTTTGATATTGTGCCAACAATGTAGATATTTATGGTTTTATAATGTTTGTAATTTTATTTTATCTTTTTCTCTCATTGCATTGTCTAGAATCTCTAAAGCAGCTTTGAGTTTCAGTGGGAAATGGGTTTTCCTGGATGTGCTCATCAATTAGTAGGAAAGAGGCAAATGTTAACTGTCAAAGTTTTGGGTTCTCATTGTAACCAATTTGGGAAGATATTAGGCTGCTCACAGTATTTCTTATTTATTTATTTATCTATCTATCTATCTATCTATCTATCTATCTATCTATCTATCTATCTATCTATCTATCTATCTATTTTACATACCAACCACAGTTTTCCTCCCTCCTCTCCTCCTGTTCCCCACCACCACCACCTTTCTACCCCAACCATCCACTTCTCAGAAAGGGTAAGGCCTCCCATGGGAATCAACAAAGTTAACACATCAAGTTTAGGCAGGACCAAGCTCCTCCTCCCTGAGTGAGGCATCCTACCATAGGAACCAGGTTCCAAAGAGCCAGCTCATGCACCAGGGACAGGTCCTGGTCCCACTGCCAGGGGTCCCGAAGATAGAGCAAGCTAAACAACTTTCACCCACATACAGAGGGCCTAGGTCAGTCCCATGCAGGATCCATAGCTGTTGGTCTAGAGTCTGTGAGCTCCCATGAACTCAGGTCAGCTGTCTCTGAGGGCTTCCCCATCACATGGTCTTGACCCCCACCCTGCTTATGTAATCCTTCCTTCCTCTCTTCAACTGGACTCCCAGAGCTGGGCCCAGTGCTTGGCTATGGATCTCTGCATCTGCTCTCATCAGTTCCTGGATGAAGGCTTTATGATGACAATTAGGGTAGTCACCAACATGATTACTGGAGAAGGCCAGTTCAGTCATCCTCTCCACTGTTGCTAGGAATCTTAACTGCAGTCATCCTTATGGATATCCACGAGGTCCCCTGGCACCAAGTTTCTCCTTAACCCCGTAATGGTCCCCTATATCAATAGATCTCTTTTGTTGCTCTTCCTCTCCATACATTCTCTTTCTTGGTTGTATCTTTGTGTAGTTTGGGTATTAGGGTAACTGTAGTCTCATAAAATGTTTGGCAATGTTCCTTTTGTTTCTAGTGTGTGAAACAATTTGAAGACTATTGGTATTAGCTCTTTTTTGAAATTCTGGTAGAATTCTGCACTGAAACCATCTGGCCCTTGCCTTTTTTTTTTGGGTGGGAGACTTTTAATGACTGCTTCTATTTCCTTAGGGGTTATAGGCCTATTTAAATTGTATGTCTGGTCTTGATTTAATTTTGGTATGTGGTACCTATCTAGAAAATTGTCCATTTCTTTTAGATTTTCCAATTTTGTGGAGTATAGCTTTTTGAAGTATGACCTAATGATACTCTGGATTTCCTCAGTGTCTGTTGTTATGTCCCCCTTTTTCATTTCTAATTTTGTTAATTTGCATATTCTCTCTACCTTTTGGTTAGTCTCGGTAAGGGTTTATCTATCTTATTGATTTTCTCAAAGAACCAACTCTTTGTTTCATTGATTCTTTGTATTATTCTCTTTGTTTCTATTTTATTGATTTCAGCCCCCAGTTTGATTATTTCCTATCATCTATTCCTCCTGGTTGAGTTTGTTTCTTTTTGTTCTAGAGCTTTCAGGTGTGCTGTTAAGTTCCTAGTGTGAGATTTCTCCAAATTCTTTATGTCACCGCTTAGTACCATGAATTTTCCTCTTAGCTCTGCTCCCATAGTGTCCCATAAGTTTAGGTATGTCGTGCATTCATTTTCATTGAATTCTGGGAAGTCTTTACTTTCTTTCTTTATTTCTTCCTTGATCCAATGGTGATTCAGTTGTTCATTGTTCACTTTCTATGAGTTTGTAGGCTTTCTGTAATTTGTGTTGTTGTCGGATTCTAACTTTAAGCCATGGTTATCTGATAAGATACAGGGGTTTATTCCAATTTTTTGTATCTGTTTTGATTTGCTTTGTGACCAAGTATGTAATCAGTTTTAGAGAAGGTTCCATGAGGTGCTGAGAAGAAGGTGTATTCTTTTGTCTTTGGGTGAAATGTGCTATAGAAGTCTATTAAGTCCATTTGAGTCATAATATGTTAGTTCCCTTATTTCTCTGTTAAATTTCTGTCTTTCAGACCTGTCCATTAGTGAGACTGGGGAATTGAAATCTTCAACTATTAGTGTGTGGGGTTTGATGTGTGACTTAAGCTTTAGTAATGTTTCTTTTACAAATGTGGATGACCTTGTATTTGGGGCATAGATGCTCAGAATTGAGATTTTATCTTGATGAATTTTTCCTGTGATGAATATGAAATGTCCTTCTCCATCTCTTTTCATTAATTTTAGTTTGAAGTTTATTTTGTTAGATATTAGATTAGCTACCCAAGCTTGTTTCTTAGGTCCATTTGATTGGAAAATCTTTTCCCAACCCTTTATCTGAAGTAATGTCTGTGTTTGAAGTTTATGTATATTTCTTGTATGCAGCAGGAGAACGGATTCTGTTTTTGTATCCATTCTGTTAGCCTGTTAGGTGAATTGAGTTCATTGGTATTAAAAGGTATTAATGACCAGTGATTTCTAATTCCTGTTATTTTTTTGGTTTTGTTGTTGCTGTTGGTAGTGTGTGCATTTTCCTTCTTTGGGATTTGCTAGTGTGAGATTATCTATTGACTCTGTTTCCATGGGTGCAGCTAACTTCCTTGAGTTGAAGTTTTCCTTCTAGTACTTTCTGTAGGGCTGATTTTGTGGATAGGTATTGTTTAAATTTGATTTTGTCATAGAATATCTTTTCTCTGTCTAAGGTGACTGAAAGTTTTTCTGGGTATAGTAGTCTGGGTTGGCATCCATGGTCTCCTAGTGTCTGCAAAACATGTGTCCAGGACCTTCTTGCTTTCAGCATCTCCATTGAGAAGTTGGGTGTAATTCTGATAGGTCTGCCTTTATATATTTCTTGGCCTTTTTATTTTGCAGCACTTACTGTTCTTTCCTTATTCTGCATGTTTACTGTTTTAATTATTATGTAGCAAGGGGACTTTTTTTTTTGTCCAGTCTATTTGGTGTTCTGTAAGCTTCTTGTACCTTCATAGGCATGCCCTTCTTTAGGTTGGTAAAAATTTTCCTCTATAATTTTGTTGAATGTATTTTCTGTACCTTTGAGCTGCAATTCTTCTCCTTCTTCTAACTCTGTTATTCTTTGGTTTGGTCTTTTCGTGGTGTCCCAGATTTCCTGCATGTTTTGTTTTTAGAATTTGTTGGATTTAACATTTTCTTTGACTGATGAATCTGTTTCTTACATTGTGTCTTTACTGTCTGAGATTCTCTCTTCCATCTCTTGTATCCTGTTGGCTATGCTTGCATATGTAGTTCCTGTTCATTTACCCAGATTTTCCATTTCCAGGATTCTCCCAGTTTGTGTTTTCTTATTGCCTCTATTTCAATTTTCAAGTCTTGAATTCTTTCCTTCACCTGTTTGATTTTTTTCCTTGACTTTCTTAGCTTTCCTTAAGGGATTTATTGATTTTTTCCATTTTTTTTGTTTGTATTTTCCTTGATTTCTTTAAGGGAAGTTCCCCTTTCCTCCTTAAGGGCCTCCATCATCTTCATAAAGTTATTTTTTAAGGTGATTTTCTTCTCTTTCATATGCATTGGGGTGTTCAGGTTTTGCTGTTGCAGAATCACTAGGTTCTAGTGGTGCCATATTAGTCTTTATGTTGTTGAATGTATTCTTTACACTGCCATTTACCCTTCTGGGCTTGGGATAATTATAGGAGCATGTGTTTATTCTTGTGATGTCTTTGTTGGATGGGTTTTTCTGTTCCTTTATTGTATGTTTCCTTTATTGTCTTTTGGTTTGAACGGCCAAGTTTTCTGTTGATTGGATGGTTGTCAGGTAAAGCAGGGTTGTCTCAGCTCAGGTTTGTGGGGGTTTGGGTGCCTAGATCCAGCATATTGCCTAGTTCTTCTGGCTGCTGTGGACTTGTGCCTATGGTGTCTGTTCTTCCAACTGGTGTAGGTTTTGCCTGTGCCTGTTCTTCCCACTGGTGTGGGTGGCACTTGTGCCTATAGGATATGCTGGAGAGGGCTGTTCCTGGGGAGGCTGCTCTTCTTTCAACTGGTACAGTTGGTGCTTGTGTTTCTAGGGGGTCTTCTTCCAAATGGTAGAGGTGGTGCTTGTGCCTCTAGGGGGCTGCTGATTTTGCAGGGAATGGTTGGCCAGAGGGAGGATGATTAGTTCAGTGGGTTTTGGGTGGGGGAATGGGTCTTGTAGGTTACAGGGTCCAATGGATAGCAGCAGTGGTGTAGCAGCCTGCCTGCAGGACTTTTATCTGCTGCCTGGCTGCTGGGATTGAGATGGTAGAGGGAGGGGCATGGGATGTGCCATGAGGTTTAGGGTCTAGAGATTGGGGCAGTTTAGCTGGGATACCAGTCACTCGCCTCTTGTTCCAAATGGTGCAGATGGTGCTTGTGCCTCCAGGGGCTGCTAATTTTTTGGGGAATGGTTGGCCAGGGGAGGATGATGTGTTTGGTAGGTTTGGGCAGAGGAGTAGGTCTTGTAGGTTACAGGGTCCAATGGGTGGTGGTGGTGGTGTCCATGGTATTTCTTTGTGGGCTTGAAAACTCCATAAACTAAAATAGTTTAATCTGGAGTAACAATATCAGGAGAAAGCCTCAATCTCATCAGACTTTTAAATGTAAAACACACCACAGTTCATTTGGAACTATGATGTCAAACAGTACATTTAGAACTTTCCTTTAAGGCTTAGGATGTAGTTCAGTGATAGAGCACTTAGCATTGTGAGGTCCTGGATTCTATCCCAAGCATTGTAAAACAAAACAAAAACAAACAAACAAACAACTGTAACATCCTCAGGAGAGTTCAGTGTCCCTAACACTACATTTCCCAAATAGTTGACCTCTTTCTAAAAGTCCCTGGTCATGTTGCTGAATTTTGAGTATTTCTTACAGATTCCTGTACTTGGCCGAGTGAGGGCACATACCAGCTATAAAGGTTCTGGTAAGTCTTTCAACTTGCCAGTTCCCAGTACTGTGTTAGTATAGTCAAAAATTGGCTAAACAAGTGTATCTGCAGCATACTATACTTGATTAAATGTGCTTTTTTCTATTCTTGGGTTACTAAAAGTTATTTCAAGGCTATGGCACATTTTTTCACTTATTTAAAAATACTTATTGGAAAAATAATTTTTCTTCTTTAGTCTGTCATTGAATACAGTATAATTATATATAATTTGAAGTTGAGGAACTCTTGCATTTCCTGATTAAATACTCCTTTAAAATTAAATAAGCTGTACACCAACATTTTATGATCTAGAATATAGAATACTAACTAGTTCTAATTAGTGCATATGTATGTGAGCTTGTAAGTGCTGCTGCTTGCAAAAGCCAGAGGCATCAGGAACCCCTGGAGTTACAGGTGGTTGTGAGCTGCCTGATGTAGGTGCTGGGAACCAAACTCCAGTCCTGTTCAAGCACAGTACTTGCTCTTAACAGCTGAGCCATCTGTCCAGACTTCATTTTACCGATTTCTTCCATCTAGTATTCATAGAAAAATACAGATACTGTTGTGCATTGTGTTTTATACAAACAGTATTTGTGTCTACTCTTGTCCTCAGAGAAATTTTGACGACTTCTCTCTTTCCTGTGGAATTAACCATACGATGGACAGTCCAGCACCTCTGAACGTCTGATAGGCTTATCTGTAAAGCCATTTGTTCTATTTTTTCTTCTTGGAAGTAAATTTGACTTTGTTTTCAAGTTATTATGTTACTATTGATCTATCCAATTATGGTAATGTTTCCTGTAAAACAGCTCATTTCATTTGAAAAATATTTGTTGATTACATACTGTAAGCATGGCACTTGGCTTATAACAATTAAAAGACAAAATTCCATATCTATAAAGCTTATGTAAAAGTAAGGAGACACATACTAAACAATACAGATGAGAAGATAGTACACAAGTGATGATAAGTGTTATATATTACATATAAGACATGGAGATGGGAGTGGGTGATTTTATGGTGTATAAAAAATCTTCCTGATGAATTCAATCTCTTTCTCTATAATATATATGTATATATGTTAAATATTCTATAATATTCAAATATTCTATAGCCTTTTTAATTTTAGTTCACAGAATAAAATGACTTACAAAGGAAGTTGCTTTACTATATATTTAATCTTCATTTTTAGTGTTACTAAACTTTTTGTTACAAAGGATAGAGAAAATTTTATTTTTTTATTTTTCTCTAGATTCATACAGGTGTAATTAGTAAACAAAACCTATATATATTTTAGGTGGACAATGTGATGATTTACACACACACACACACACACACACACACACTGTGACATGTTTAACACAGTCAAGGTAATTAATATATTCATCATTGCACAGTAAATATTGTTAAGGGGAGAATATTTAAGATATGTCTAGAGTATTAGCAACCATGGTAACCACAATGCATGCTGCGTCTCCAGAGTAGATTCATCCTATGTAACTGAGATGGCATTCCTTTTGAGCAGCTACTAACTCTAGCCCCTGGGAACCACCATGCCATTTTCTGTTTCTAGATGAGAACTTGAAGATTTCTCTATCTGTGCTACTTTCTTAGCATTTTATGTAAAAGTTGTTATTAAATGTGTGTGTGTGCTCACACATGCATGCCATCACACACAGAGGACAACTTGAAGTGGGTCCCAGGGATCAAATTCAGCTAGTCAGACTTGGCAACTCAGCCATTATCTCATGAACTATCTTGCTGGCTCCTTATCATCTTTTCAATCTATGTATCCATTAATGGACATGAAGTCTGATCCCATGTTTTATCTGTTGTGGCTAGTATTGCAGTAAATGTGATAGTACAGGTGTCTCCTGATCATATAAATTTCATTCCCTTTGGCTTTGTACCTAGCAATATGGTTGCCAGGCAATAGAGTGGCTGTTTTGTGCCTCCAGGCTGATCTTCATAGAGAGTGCAGTAACCTAGATTCCTACCAGCAGTGTGGAAGGGTTCTTTTTTCTTCACATTCTTGCCAGTATTTAATTATTCATTGTCTTGTTCATAATATTTAACAGGTATGAGATAATTTTTTGGTGAGCATTTTTAATGAAAATATTGGCCATTTGTAACCATTGAAAAATTAGAAATGTATTCATGTAATTTGTCCAAATGTTATTTGTTTTCCACTATTGTGTTGTTTGATCTCATAAGTCTTTACTCTGTATATACACGTAATGACCAATCAACTACTTCTTTTTGTGTGTGTGTGTGAGAGAGTGTGTCTATGAGGATATGTGAGTATGTCTGTGAGTATATTTGAGTGTGTGTGAATGTGACTATGTGTGTAAGTGTGTGGATATGAGTATGTGTGAATGTGTGGGTGTAAATGTATATGTGAGTATATATGTATGTGCATGAGTGTGTGTATGTATGTAAGTGTAGCTGGAGAATTTCTCTCCAGCTCCCACCAAGTCCCGCCAGTCCCAGAGCCCACTTATAAAATAAACACACAGACTCTTACGTTATTTAAACTGCTTGGCCATTAGCTCAGGCCTAACATTGTCTAGCTCTTACTCTTATATTTAGCTCATTTCTATTAATCTATACTTTGCCACATGGCTCGTGGCTTATTGGTACCTTACATCTTCCTTGTCCTGATGGCGGCTCCAGGCAATCTCTCCCTTCCCTTCCTGTTTCCTTAATTCTCCTCTCTGTTAGTCCCACCTATACTTCCTGTCTGGCTATTGGTCAGTCAGTGTTTATTTATACAGAGCGATATCCACAGCATGGGAGTGTGTGGGTATGAGTATGTATGTGAACGTGAGTGTAAATGTGTATATGAGTGTATATATATAATATTCATATATATATTTATATATGAATAAATGTGTGTGTATGTGTGTGTGTGTTTGTGTCAGCCAGAGGCAGAAGTCAGGTATCTTCCTCTACTGCTGTTCACCTTATTCTCTGAGACACGGTCTCTTACTGGATCAGAAAGTTCCCCAGTCCTCCTGTCACTGTCACTCCAGCACTGGGAAGTACAGGCGTACACTGCTGTAAAATCTTTTTTAAAGGTAGGTGGTAATGACTGAACTCAGGCTCTCAGGCTTGCACCACAAGCACTTGGCCAGTTGACCCATCTTCTCAGTCCTCAGCTACATTTTATGTAAGATATTTTATTATCTGTCTTATTCATGATTAGGACCCCAGGCTTCTGATTACTGAAATTACCAATTAATCACTAAAAATTCAAATTGGGCATTCACAAGTGTGCATGTTATAGTTAATACGCTTATACTGAAGCTCATGCACACTCCACATTTTGCATTTGTTCTAAAGTAAAAAATTTGAATGTATTCAGTTGAATGAATTCTGTTGGTGAAATGCCGTAGATCATATACTCTTTCTAATAGTACCTGAAAATCCAGGTAAAAATATTTGGAAAATAAATATTTGGGAAAAAAATAATTTAACTTCACTTGTGTAAATACAGAGGCATACTCTCATATTTGGTGACCGCAACTGATTTTTTTAGGGTCTTTACAGGCTCCTGCAAATCTAAAGGTACATTTAAGGAGTGGTTCAGCACCTGCAGCTTAGTGAACCTGTTGCTATTCATACCTTAGTGCCTTCACATATGCTGATACTCTTTTTATAATGGAATTAGTCTGTGAGAACTGGTTGAAAACAAACTACTTGGAAGCTGCTTCTTTTGGCTTGGGTATGAAGTGTTCATTAAAATCATGTGTATTGAATCTTTGTTTCAAACTTGTGGATGAACAGTCATTGAAAAGTGACTGGGTCATGAGGTCTCTGACCTGATCAATGAATCAGTCCACTAATAAATTTATAGTTTGGTGCCATTACTAGGAATTGATAGAAACTATAACAGGACAGGATTAGAAGTGGAAATATTGTGCAAAACCATAGAACATGATTGAGGTCGTCACAAAGAGGGAGCAGAGCAAGCAACCGGCAAGTGCCATCTTAAGATCTTGAGATGACCCTCATGAAGTTCTGTGAAAATCTGTTCCTAAACCTTCTTGCAGTATGTTTTATCATTATGTTGTGGAGGACATAACAAACTGTAGCATGAATCTTAAAATGTCTTATTAATAAAATCAAACCTGAGCCAGGTATTGGGATGAACTGGAAGATCAGAGAACCAGAACAAGCCACAGCTACCACACATCGCCGGATCCTCAGCTGGTCTTGTTTCCTCAGACTGGAGGCCTCTGAGTCCTCATCCAGAATGGGTCTAAGCTGAACTGCTGCTCAAAAACCTGAATGCTTAACTAGCCAAATGCTTCTAGTTTCTGGTCCTCACGCCTTATATACCTTTCTGCTTTCTACCACTACTCCCTGGGATTAAAGGCTTACTTTCTGGGATTAAAGGCGTGATGAGTCACCATGCCTGTCTGTATCCTTGAACACATGGATTTCTGCCTCTGGAATGCTAGGATTAAAGGTGTGTGCTACCACTGCCTATCCTTTATGTTTAATATTGTGGCTGCTCTGTCTCTGATCCCAGATGAGTTTATTAGCATGCCCAATATTTGGGGGAATACAATACCACATTTCCTCTCTTTTTGTCTAAAATTTAAAAAAGCTTGTAACTAATACAAGAAAAATTATATCCAATAAGTATATATAATATACACAGTCAAGATTACATTAACGATGTCTAGTCCATTAACATTTGACAGATTCAGATAAAAACTCCATTATATATATTAACAATGTCCAGTCCAGTAACATCTGATAAACTCAGACCAAAAAATTTTTCATTACTTATCTTATTTAAAACAAGTAGTTCTTTTTTAAAAATAGATTCCATAATCTCCCTTTTTATCTTATCAACAAACCATTCCTGCCACTGGACCTCATTCTCCACCAACTTTAGTTCATGGGATAATGGCAGCCCCAGCATTCATCTGGAAGCCAATTGCAATATATATTCTCAAAGGTCATCAAGTATTTGCTTCTATCACTACTGTGAGAGTCCATTTATAAACAAGTGTATAGTTGTTTATAAACAGTAAAAGTGCTGAAATTTGCCAAGGATGGCTGGATTCAATTGATCAGAGACTGAAACAGGTATGTAATTAGAATGGCAGAAATATAGAAAAAGCATCGACACTGATCTTGTTTAAAATGATTTGGATCAGCTATCCTAAAACACATTACCTGTGCTTCATTTCCAGACAATTCAGTAATTCACTTTTTTTTTTGTTTTCTGAAAGTGTCATTTGTTGGCTTTCTTCCTCTTCCTTCTTCTTTTGCATTTATCACTTGTTTTATTTGAGTTTTGAAGATTTCATACATGAATACTGTATTTATACCATTTCCTCTCCTCCCCTCTCCTTCCAACTCATCCCGTGTTTCCTACACACACACACACACACACACACACACACACATATATATATATAAAACCTGCTGAGCTCATTTAGATTTGCTCCTTTTTGCATATGTTTAGACTTGCCACTTGAGATTGGACAACCTATCTGGAGGCTCATCCTCAGAGAAGACAGATTCTCCCTTTCTCAGTGGCCATTATGCTTTATAGTTCTTCATCTGGGAGTGGGGCCTTTTGAGATTTCCCCTACTCAAATTGGGATGTCAGTTGGTGTTGTCACTGAAAAACTGAGCAAATCTTGCTTAGGTGACCACATTTTTAAGATTTCGTGGATGTAGTTCTCTGAGGTTTTGAGAAGACTTAATTCCTTTCTAAGTGACCTAAATTTTATTTTCTTGTCAAAGACTAGTTTAATAGTTGGATTCATTATCTGAAATTAATAGGAGCCTTCATTTTTTAGCATCTGTCCATCAGGGCAGTGTTCCTCAATTTGTGTTAATCCCAAGGAGGCTTCTGTAAAACTTTTAACTATATAATTAAGATGAAAGAGTACACAATTTTCAGATTTTGAATGAAGGCTGTTACAGATTGCTATTGACAAAATTGTGGGCTCTATTTCCTTTTCATAGCTGGAGCTCTGGCACCCTGTGTGATAGTGTATATACCTGGGCCTTTGAGAGGTGTCAAGCTTATAAGATTGTGAGGGTGGTCCCTTCACAATGGGACTATAATCATAAGACGGGATGAGTTTGTTTCCCATCTTCCACCCCTCCATGGACATGTGAAATTGAAAGGCCGAGTGAAAACAAAGGAGGAATGTTGCTGGCTTTACAACTGGGATTCTGCTGTCTCTGATCCTGAGGACAGTGGGTGGGCAGATGCAGAACCAATGGCACAGGCTCTGGGAAATTACAAGCAATCTCGTCGTTCCAGCTGCCGTGGTGTTTCCTGGTTGGCTCTGGACTGCATGCCATCATCTTTTGGTCTGGAGCTTGTGGATCAGGTTTCCCCTGGCCAGAGTGCTCTCTGTGCATGTCACAGTTCTTTGTTTGCTTAAGGCATGGCCCAGTGCTTTTGGCTTTACCTACCTCATTTCACCCTTTTTATTTTATTTTGTGGCAGCTAGTGGGAATTACGGTTCTTTGCTCTAATCTTGTTGTCCCCACCTCAGGGGTCCCTTAACATGGTGATTGTGCCTCTCTTAGGTTGGCCTGCCTAACAGGCTCTTACCTATCTTTGGCTACCAGCCCTTGGAGGGTGGTTCCCTTGGAAAGTGCCTAGGGTGCAATAGTATTAGACAGAGGCATCAGACAGAGGCATCATGAATTTTGGTGAGCTTATTACTTCCTTAGGGGGCGTGATGGTCAGGGTGTTCCTGAGCCATTAGCAGTTGCAGGGTCATTTTGTTGACATGGTGTTGCCAGGAAACATATTGTACAAAACACTTAAGCAACAGAATTACTGAAAGCATCATTCCCCATGCTATAATTTTGAGGGGTCTAGAATTGATTTTATGTGATCTCAAATTTGAGCAAAGAATGTTGTAGACACCTCCAATGGTTTCATACATGTGGAATTCAGGCTTAAGATTTCACTAGAGAGTTGTATCGAAAGGTTTAAGAATTCTTTCCTCCATGATTCCAATATGATTTCTCTTAATTTACTCCTGGCTTGTGTCATATTCAAGACCAAGTAAGGGGTTAAACAAAAGGAGGAAAATCAGGGATCACAGTTTCCTCTTACTAGCCATCTTAATGTCTGGATTTCTTCATCCAATAAATCTAGATGTTGCTGTAAATTGAGTATAGCTGACTGGAAATGGGAATTAATCAGTTATTGAGTGCTTAATGCTCAGGCTGATTCTTCTATGGCTATATTAAGTGTACAGGCAGTGGCTCCCATTTGAACCAGGGAGGTTGTGGCCACTGCACCACTTGCCACAGCAAGCAGAATAGTGGTCGTCATGGCTGCTGTTATTCCAAAGTCTCTTTTTATTCTGTTTTGTTCCATCAATTCTACCCTATGGAAATAGTTACATTGGTCAAAGGTACTGAAAGGAAAGCAGGGAGGTGCACCACTACTGCCCGTGAGTCCTCCTCAGGATTCCAGCAGGGTCCCAGCTTGCAAAGGTCTTGAGTGCAATGTAGCATTGGCATGGAGGAATTGGTTAAGATAAAGAAAAGGGGGTCCTTATGCATACAGGGGTGGCAGAGAGGGCAAAATGATTTCATATGACAACATAGAGATCATTTGTAACTCTGTCAGAAGCAGAGATGGTATCATAAAAAAAAGGTATCCTCTGGTGTCTGGATCCAAAGCTTCATTTTAGCTTTTCCATAAAGGGGATGGGGTACAAAATCAGGAAGGCAATAATCCCAGTTAATAGGTATTTCAATAAAATCCAAATGAATAATTAAAATAGCCTTGAAATGGGGCATAAAGAAGGCTCAAGATTTTGTTTGTTGTACAAATTCCTGGGAAAGTAGGGGCAGTTACTGCAACAGGCATTGGCATAGGTGGGGCAGAGACTAACACCCATAGATATTCGGCCTGAAAGATTGTTGGCAGGATCAGTAGTAAGACTGTCAGCAAAGGGAGAGGTCCTCTTCAAGATTTTCTTGATCTGTAGCAGGCCTTATGTCTCTGATTGGCACCCATATTGGTTTAGCTTGACCCTGTGGAAACACACAAGCACATCCTCACCCAAAGGTTAACAAAGGAGGAGGAGACTGCCAGAGATTAGATATAGGGTTCTCTGTCTGACTAGAGGGAGTGGTGTTTCTCTGGGGAGAGAGACCCAATGCTTATAGGCTGGAATCAGTCATTTATCATCAAAAGACAGGAAGTTGCTCTTAAACAGAGCTTCCACCAGGGCCAAATGTGGATCCCTCTAAAATTCCTTGGGTATTTTTTGTAAGTCATCCTTTAGTGAGAGGTTTGTTCTTTTTACAATTGCCTGTCCTTGGGGGTTATATGGAATACCTATGGTGTGCTCTATTTTTTCATTCCCTAAGAAAATCCTTAAACTGTTGAGAGGTATATTCTGGGTCATCATCTGTTTTTATGCTCCAAGGCACTTCCATGACCATCATAGTGGTTTTTAATGCCTTGATTGTCTGGAAGGCTTTTTCCGCAGTCTGTACTAGGGCAAAGGTAAATGAAGAGTATGTATCTACTATTACATGTATATATTTTAAGTTGCCAAAGGGGGGATGATGAGTAATATCCATTGGCCAGAGTGCATCGGGCATTAGGCCCTTGGGGTTAATTTCTACTCTATTAGTGGTCCCAGGGGAGCAAGGGGAGCACAGGTAGTGCAAATTCATGCTAGGTACTTACAGCTTGACAGGAGCAAGTAAGGCAGAAGTTTATGGAGGTTATGAGGTGACAGGTGGAACTGTAGGTGTAAGTACCTGGCCTGCTCCAGCACTGGCAGTGACATTGTCATTATTATTTTATCTACACTGTGGTTGCCAGCAGCCGTCATTCCTGGCAATCCCAAGTGTGACTGAATATGAAATATATAACAGGAATGCCTCCTATTCTCTAGCATGTCTTGTATTGCGTTCATGGTCATAGAGATGGGATCTCTAAGGGTTTTTAGTTTAGCAAAGGACAATAACTTACATGCCTGGGTAGCATATCAGCTGTCTGAAAAAATGTTTATGGACACTGACTGGCTCAACTCCAATACTTTAAGGATGGCTAGGAGTTCTCCCAACTGGACAGAGCCTGGGTTGAGTTGGGCATGAGTTATTTCTTTAGCATTATGCATGGTTAGTATTAAACCAAAATTGGTCTTATTGGCATCTGTAAAAGCTATAGCCACTTGAGGGAGAGGGATGTTCAAAGGATTCACACATAGGCTTACAGTTAACTCAAGAAGTGACAAGAATGACAAACGTTCATCTTGGGGGAAGTGGTTATCCAAGGTCCCTGGAGAACTTGTCATTATTTCCTGGAAGGGAAGAGAGTCTGCCCATAAGGGCTGAGTATTTTGGAGGGAGAAGGTTTGTGACCCATCTTGTCTGGTTCATGGCCCATGATTCTCCTAGCAGTTGCTCTTCCTTTAACGCCTATCTCAAAGGCAATATCAAACTTGGAGGTGATATGGGATAACTCAGAATGTGATAGATGGGCCTGATTGCCAGTGCTCCCAATACGCCACCCTTAGTCCAAAGGACTAGGGCTATCAGGGGAACATTTGGATTGTGTCTCCTTAGGGGGGCATTATAGGTAAGTTCACTAGCCCTCTTTAACATATCCTTGGCCCCCTCTATCAATTGTATTTTTGCAGAAGAGGAGGTATGCCCCTTGAGAATGGAAAACAGTTGTGTCATGTCCTCATTGGGATTGAGGGAAATTGCTTAGGCTAATTAATGGTGCCACAGAGCTCCTGGAGGTCTGTAAGGGAGTAGAACTCTTACCAATAGAGGCACTGAGGAGTTGGATGACTTGGCTGATTTGGTAACCTAAGAAGGCAAATGGGGGTAGCCATTGTATTTTTTTCAGGGCCACCTTGAGGTGAAGGGCTCCTAAGTCCTCAAGGAGCTGAGGTAATAACTTCTGAAGTATCTGCTTGAGTGGGCCAATAGGATATCATCCATGTAGTGCATCATTAATACCTCACCAGCGACCCTAGCCAAGGCCTGTTGAACATACAACTGGTAGAAAATGGACTGTTTTTTATACCTTGGGGTAACACCTTCCAGTGATAATTGGAAGCAGGTTTTTGAAAATTGGGCTCCCAGACAGTGAACGCAAAGCATTCTCTGTCCTTTGGAGCCAGTGATATTGAGAAAAAAAAATCTTTAATATTTATTATAAGAATATGCCACTCTGGTGGAATAATACTTGGTTGTGGTAGCCCTGCTTGAGGGGAACCCATTTTTTCCATTTGTGCATTGATTTGCCTTAAGTCTTGCAAAAGGCAATATTTTCCCAACTTTTTCTCAATTACAAAAATGGGGGTGTTAAATCTACTGCAGGAAGGCCCAATATGGCCCAATGACAATTGCTTTTCAACTAATTGTCTCAATTCTGATAGTTTGAGTTCTATAACAGGCCACTGGTCCACCCACACAGGCTTCTGCAATGTTTGATTTAATGGTATGGGCCTTGGAATATTTATATCTGTGTGTGGAGCAGTGGTCTTTAGAGCTGGAGGTGAAGGCTAGAATTTCTACCAGACTGACCTGTCATATCATGTGTTACTCTGTCCTCATAAAAGGCTTTATCATCTGTGGTGAGCATAGCTCCCATTTCTTCTAGTAGATTGCAACCCCAAAGCATACAGGGTGTATTAGCTACAGTACGGTAAAATCGCCCCTCATTGCCATCAAGATCCTTCCAGTGAACCAGGTGAAGTGTTGTTTTAGAAGGCTTATCTCCTCTTACCCCAGTAATAGTTGAGTCATCTTTAAGTTTCCAATGTGGGAAGGCTTGGGCATAATTAGGAGATATTGCAGTGGCTTTTGTCCCTGTGTCCACCAGACCCTTGGTGGGTCTGCCATCCAGGTAGATAGATGGTCATCATGGGAGAATGGGGGAATATTGGAAGGGTCCAGAACAGTCTGGGTTTGGAGGACCCCCCTCTTACTTGCTGGGCTGAAACTTGAGTTTAAAGGAACTTGTAGAGAGCTTCTATAATCATGTACCCAATGAAAGCCTTTTTGGCATTTGGAGCATTTAGTCTTGGGCCTAGCTTTAGGACAGTCTCTATGAAGGTGACCTGACTGACCACAGCCCCAGCAAGAATAGTCAAGTGGGTGGGGAGAGGATTTCCCACGAACTTATGGAAGCTAATAGTGCATTGAGGGAGGCTGTAAGAGCAGCTATGAGTCCTGCCTGGGGTTCAAGATCGTAAGTAGCGATCACCCACTTATGGATGTTCTCATTATGCACTGCCACAATTGCATTGTGGGTAGGGGCATTAAGCCCTTCTGATTTTAATTGCTTAATGAGCATCTCCCTAGTCAGGCTAGGATCGACCCATTTCTCCACTGCCTCTTTGACTCGGGCTAAGAAGTCAGTAAAAATTTCCCCTGGCTACCATATCAGATTACAAAAGTATGCAGTCAGATCCCAAGCAATGTGGGATTTCAAGGCTTTAAATGCAAGTTCAGAGGCCTGCTGCAAAGAGGCATGAAGGCCAATTTGGGATTGGGTCATGGTATTAACATATTGGCCCCTGCCAGTCAGCATGTCTAGGAATATAGCAATATTATATTGAATATTTAGGCATGCCTGTGTTTCAGCTTGTTCTTAATAAGCTGTACACCAATTAAGAAAAACTGTGGGGTCCAATACAGCTTTCATTAAATGGGACCAATCATGATAGGTTTGTAAATGCATTGTCCATTGTCTCAGCACCTGTTTAAAATACGTTGAGTCAGGACCTGATTCATTAGCAGCTTTATGAATCAAAGACAGATCTGTAAGAGGGGTGGGTACCCAGGGCTGGTTGGCAGCATTAGGTCCTACATTAACTGGAAAAGCAAAAGGATTAGTAGATTGATATTTTGTTGTTGGAGCTTGCATAAGGGACTCAGGTACTGAGGCGGGCAGGCCTTAGTTACTGAGGATGGTATTGCCTTAAGGGTGTGAGGGTGAAGGTAGTTCTGCCCAAGGATAGAGACTTTCCTCTTGGGAGGTGAAGTGGGAGGGGATTGTTTAGGAGATTTCTTTGATGGGTTGTCCTCATCCTCTGAATCTGGATCTCCACATGGAGGTGGGAAGTCAAGCCAGAGGGTATTCATCGTTTGTGTTTTACAGGGGTCATTAAAAGCTTTAAGAACATCATTCGTGGCACCTTCTTTTATACAAGCTATAATCTCTAATAAAATAGGTATGAATGATACATGTGGAGATTTCCCTTCCTGAACTTCTCTTTTTCTGGCTAGGTATAAAACACACATCCAAAGGGAAGGATCCCAGATGTTGTCAGGAGATGTCCTGGGTGCTATGGCAGTGGCTTCAGCCCCAAAACTAGCCAAGTTTGCACGCTTGATGTGAATATCCCTGGTCTGTAAAAGAGCTTTAAGTGATAATATCTGAGGTTCTTTCGTGGTCGGAGGAAAATTACCCATCGTTGGTTAAAGGGAGGGTAAAATTGCACTCTCCTGGGAGTACTTGAGATAGCTGTCAGCAGGATTAAAAGCTGCAGCTTTCTCCTGATCACAGCGCAGCCATTGAATAGGGCCAGATGCTTCTGAAGCACAGAGTGAAAGACTGCAGCAGCCCAGGAACTGAGAGCTCTGCTCTCTCCTGATTGTAGCCCCAGCCACTGAGCTGGGTGCTTCCTGTGCAGGGAGTGAAAAGGTGCAGCAGCCTGGAATGAGAAGCCCTTTCCTGACGGCAGTTGCAGCTGCCTTATGCAGGTGGGAGGGACCTGCCTTCTCTCCTGCGTGCATAGACCTCAGGCAGGAGAGAGTGGTCAGATTTCAGGCAGACCCACCTTCTCTCTGCCTTCATGACCAGGCAGGTGGAAGAGAGTGCTCGGGGTTCAGGGGTTCAGGCAGACCCGCCTTCTCTCCGTTTCTGGGACTGGGCAGGTGGGAGAAAGCGCTCAGGGTTTAGGCAGACCTGCCTTTTCCAGTGCCCCTGGCATAGCAGGGGTAGAAACAGCATGCAGGCTTATCTGGGGGTAAGGGGGATGGGGGAGAAAGGGCAGGACAGCGTACATTTGGTCTGGCCTGATAGGTGGGCTTATCTCAAAATGGACAGGGACAGGACAATGCATGTGAGCTGCTGCCTGATGGGCAGGGTGGGACAGCGCACGTCTGCATTGGCTGCCTTTGTTATGCCTGGACCCTGCCATCCCCCTCAGCTATCCCCCAAGTCTTGTTTCCCCTGGGGTACATGGATCGTGACTCTGGTGCCCTGATCAGGGTGGCTACAGCTCCCCGTGGCTTGGGGCATGGCTGTGCCACCACGAAGATACCCCAACAGCCACTGTGGCTCCCCCCGCAGCTTGGGCAGATCACAATTGGGGTACTGGGCTATGCTACGTGGCTGACAACCACAGCAGCTCTCCATGGCTTGGGTGCACAAGCCTCTGTGGCTCCCCATGGTCACTCATAGCACTGGGGACAAGCTGGCACAGGAAGTCACAGCTGGGCAGGGTGCTGGCAGTGACAGTGGCAGCACTTCCCTGTGCTCAGAGGTGTACAGGACTGGAAAAGACCAGCAGTGGGACGATGCTAGGCGGCACTAGAGCAGAACAACGGTGGGCAGGGAAGCTGGGAGATGACAGACAGTTGAACAATAGGACTAAGGGAACTGGTGTACCATGAGAGAGATGTTCCCACTCCTCTCAGAGGGAGGGAGCAGGGGATTCCTGCAGGGGGTACCCAGAAGCCTGACTAGAGTTTCAGATATTGGCCACCACCCTTATGACTCGTATCTGGTAGTCATGTAACCAGATTCAAGAATAGATTAACAGACTAACAACCTTTGACCATACCCCAAAGTGGATGTCGGGGTCCCTCTAGTGGGCAGAGGCCCCTTCAGTTTCTCCTGGAGAATAGCCCCAGGCAAGAAACTTCAGTTGGTCCAAAGCCATGGAAGTTCCCTCATGAAGTCTTGGGCTGTAAATGAAAGAAAAGGCTTGTGTTTGTGGAACTGAGTGCAAGTGTTATGTGAGGGACTTCCCCACACAGTGTCTCTGGAGAGAAAAGACCATTTGGGAGGTCAGTTCTTGATTCAGTTTCCTGGTGGCCAGCCCTTATGTGGAAATGCCAGGATGAAATGATAATAAACAGTATGTGCCCTAAAGACAAGCGAGGGAAGAGAAAGAGAGAGAGAGAGAGAGACCAACACTCACTTGCTGGGAGCCATCCCTGGCAGTGGATGGTGGATGGGTCTTGCAGGGGGTGTAAGGAGTTGGTGGGAGAAGGACGTGAGCCAGGCCATGGTGGTCGGGAGAATCTTGCAGCCTGACTGACTAGCAGCCAGAGTGTTTCTTTATTTATACAGAATTTAGTTAGCAGGGATATGTTCATGATGTTCCAAAACATAGATCATACCATTTTTGTTTTTGGACATGTGTTTCACTTCCTTTTGCTCATCTTTTAGTCATCATTAATAAACTATGACAGAACAGAGTTATCATTTCCAATCATTTTCCCTCAAGTTTTGACATAATTAATAAACAGAGTTATCATTCTTACTCATAAGCCCATATCCCAATTTTTGAGAATCTAGAGCCATATGACAGCTTGTGCTCAGGCTGGTTGTTTTGGTTGCTTCAAGGACACTAGACCAAAACAAAAATCTTCAACCACCCTGGGCATTTTGCCATGTCTCAAGCAATGTATTATTAACTCTTAGTGGTCAGAGTGCCCAGGAAAAATTCTCAGGCTAAAGCTGCTGAAGTTATTATTCAAATTCTGGCATAATACAATCAATGTTCACATTTATATCTTTATAGAATTTGTCTACATGTCTAATCCTGTGCTGTGGGATGGTCTGTATGTCAAATGTGTTGCTGATTGGTCAATAAATAAATCATTGATTGGCCAGTGGCCATGCAGGAAGTATAGGTGGGACTAACAGAGAGGAGAATTGAGAGAACAGGAAGCTGGGTGAGGGAGACACTGCCAGCCGCCACCATGACAAGCCGCATGTGAAGATCCCGGTAAGCCACGAGCCATGTGGCAAGGTATAGATTTATGGAAATGGATTAATTTAAGCTGTAAGAACAGTTAGCAAGAAGCCTGCCACGACCATACAGTTTGTAACCAATATAAGTCTCTGTGCTTACTTGGTTGAGTCTGAGTGGCTGTGGGACTGGCGGGTGACAAAGATTTGTCCTGACTGTGAGCAAGGCAGGAAAACTCTAGTTACAATCCTGACATTCTGTTGTTCCTTAGTCATATGCCATTATAGTGGCTGTACATGAGCTAACTTCTAACAGAGGGAGGTCCTAACATCTCATACTTTTATCATCTTTCCACTCCACATTTTGCTCATCAATATGTCTTTGTGTAGGGTAGTTGTATGTCACGTAATTGTATGAGTGTACAGTGGGAAGAGGCTTGTAATCTGAACTGCAGACAATTCCTCTAGCCCACTGAATCTTGTTGACCTTTTTGAATTTACTTTGTTTTGAATATCTTGTTCCAGTGTAAGTACAGGGACAGATGTTTCAAGAATATCTCATAGCCTCATAAAGAGACCTCTGGCTTCTTTATGTGTCACAACCTCCAAGGCATAAGGAAGACCTTCAAGTAGATAAGGATATCTCCCTCCAAGTGTGTGTGGGGGCGAGTATGTTCAGGACTTTCCTGGATAAGCTTAGAAGCAGCATTCCTGGGAGAAGGCATAAATGAGTCATAAGGAATTTTCCATCAATCCAACATCCCCAAATTGTACAAATATTAAAAGTGCCCCAAAGTATGTAACAGGTGGAGATGAAAACCAAAGGTGACATGGCAGCCATCATGTGGCTCAGCTTTGCTGGATCTTTGTCAAACAGCTGTGCTGGCTTTGTGACTTCTGCCATTTCATTCAGATATGGCTGTGCCATCTCACTAGTTGGGGAAGAAGCACAAAGAACTGAAAAGAGGAGTCTACTCACTGGGAATCAGCTGTAGGGGGCCTATCACAATGCTGAGTCATAGTGGGAATCAGGACAGCAAGCCGGCCAGCAAAAAATAAAGAAAAATGCCCAAAAGCAAAAGTTAAGGGGACTCAGAGAGCAAGCCATATTAAGGAGTCCATACAGTCCATGTGGGTACCAGAATGTTGCTGGCTTTGCAGCTGGGATCCTGCTGTCTCTAATCCCCGGGAGCAGTGGGTGGGCAGACATAGAACCAATAGCACAGGCTCTGGAAGAATGCAACCAATCTCATTTATTAAACAAAGGGCTGAGGTATTTATGTGTGTACTTTTTGGCGGGCTCTGCTTTCAGCTGCCATGGTTTTTCCTGGTTGGCTCTGGACTGCATGTCATCATCTTTTGGTCTGGAGCTTGTAGGTCAGGTTTCCCCTGGCCAGAGTGCTCTCTGTGCATGTCACAGTTCTTTGTTTGCTTAAGGCATGGCCCAGTGCTTTTGACCTTACCCACCTCAGAGGAAGTACTTGATTAGAAGTCAGAGGGAGAGTGTTCATGAAGAATTAAATCTGATGACATCCTAACTTTGGACTTCTCACCCAAGGACTGACAAAATCTAGGAATGGAGTCACACACATATAATTCCAGCACTTGGGTGGCTGAGACAGCAGCAGAATTAAGAGTTTTAGGCAGCAAAGTCTACAGAGAAAATTTCAGCCAGATTGTACATATGCTGTGGGATGTTCTGTATGCTGTGAATGTGTTGCTCTGATTGATTAATAAATAAAATGCTGATTGGCCAGTAGCCAGGCAGGAAGTATAGTATAGGCGGGATAAGCAGAGAGGAGAATTCTGGGAACAGGAAGGCTGAGGCAGGAGTCTCCAGCCAGAGACAGAGGAAGCATGATGTGAAAGTACCGGTAAGCCACAAGCCATGTGGCAACTTATAGATTGGTAGAAACGTGTTAATTTAAGATATAAGAACTGAATAGCAAAGAGCTTGCCATGGCCAAACAGTTTATAAGTAATATAAGTCTCTGTGTGTTT